>NC_087209.1:55782222-55852107 GCF_015104395.2 Macrobrachium nipponense
GCAAATTTAACGTAGTTGCTGATGCTCTCAGTAGAAGTTTTCACGACACGGAAGGTTTCCAAGTTTCACAAGTCACTAGCGAGGCTATACAATGGGAGATATCACTCATAGAGCAAAGGCAAGATGAAGACAAGATTCTAGCAGACGCGAAAGCGTTTCTTAGAGGGGAATTAGTCAGGAAACGTTATAAGTTGCCTTTTTCGGGTTTGGAGTTAGAAGGTAATCTATTGGTTAGGAAAATTAAATATAAATTGGGAACCAGTGAAAGTAAAGGAGATACGACACAGATCATAATTCCGAAAGTCCTAATTCCAGTGGTTTTGGATATAGTTCATTGCAGGTTCGGTAGTCCACACTTGGGAATAGAAAAAACGTATGATGAGGTTCGTGCTAAATACATTTGGAAAAACATGGGGAAAGACGTGGAAAATTTTGTGAGAAATTGTAGTGTGCAACGCATGGTAAGCCTGCAAAGATAACTTCATGCAAATTAGGATCGTATCCTATACCGAATAGACCTTTTCAGAGGATACATATGGATGTCCTGGGGAATTTTTGTGAGTCTAGGTATGTGAACAAGTACTTGTTAATGATAAAAGATGAACTTACAAGGATAGTAGAAATTTTCCCACTTAAGCATAAAACGGCTGAAGTAGCCGTAGCGTCTTTCAATGATATCATTTGCAGATACGGCTCACCCAAAGTTCTATTGACCGACAATGGTGTCTTGCTTGGAGACAGAGTGAGCTGTAGAGGCAGCCTTCTTGAATGAAGGAATCTGATGCGTATGCATTTTTAAGCTGGAGTTTGTCCGTACTGTTGCCAGGGACAGTTTGAGGTGTGGTGATTATGTACATTCGTTTGTACGGATGTCACAGGTCTAACCGACTGAGGCACTTGGGGGAAAGACACATTCCTTTTGTGATAGGAAGGACGACGGTTGAGGAAATGCCAGGTGTCGGGAGAAAAACCCCCATCTCAAAGATGGGCTCTATTCCATGATATTAGAGACGGGATTCTCTATCTTGACTAATACAGTGAAACAATTGACATTTTGGGTCTGGGAGTGAATACGTAGCCAGGAGAGTGGAATGATAACAAAATAGTTTTCATTGTAGGGCAGACTTGGGTTTTATCACTATGACTTATTAATCAATTTACTCTATTTTATGTTCATCTGTTCGGGTAATAAATAGTATATTTTTGTATTTGTGTGAGCTTAATAGCCTAGTGACATGCTTGCAGATAGAGGGCGCTCCCTGCTGCCACAGGTAAGAATGTTAATTTGTGTAGTTTTGTCAAAAGGGAGGGGGTTAGACATATAATATATATATAATATATATCTATATATATATATAGATAATTATAATATATATATATATATATATATATGTGTGTGTGTGTGTGTGTGTGTGTGTGTGTGTGTGTGTGTATTGATAATCTTCTTAGATACGAAGATATGTTATGCAATTGTATACAGTTTCTTTACTGTTATATATTCTTTAGTACAAAGTGTAAAATTAATTGAGTGGTTCATGTTATAGTTTTGCATTTTTAATATTAACGTAATTCTTTTATCTTTGCTTTTGGATTTTGTTGTCAGTTATTAACGTAAGTTTGTAATATCTTTTGACTTTTGTTGATTTTGGTTTCCACTTTATTATTTAATCACCTCGTTTAGGAGGTGGTTTGCTGTTAACCATTATTGTTGGACTCTCCCATTGGTTTCTATTTTTTCTTCTGTTTTTCATATTTGCGAGTGTGTGGGGGGGTGTCCAGCGGTTACTAGTGGGCAGTGGAAGTTTTCTTTGATGTCGGGGCATCCGAAGGACTTAAAAAAAATCTGCATACGGCCTCCCGACAGAAGGATTCTTGGACGCTCAAGGCATTTACGGCAAATTTATTGACTCCCATGTGAAGGGAGAGAGAAAGATTTGGTGTTTCTCCTACTTGGCCTGAATGAGACGTAGCGTTCAGGCGTCTTGGCTTCAGTGGTCGTCAGAAACAATCATTTGTGTGTGCCGTTGCACTGCCTTTGCCCCTCTCTGTTCCAATGTATCCTTGAGGTCGTCATCCGGCGCTTCAGCTGCGGAGAAGTGTAAGCCACCATTAAAGTATTTCTTTATTATTAGCCTCGTGATCAATACCGTGTTGGTGGGCAATTACTGACGTGTCATTCCAGGAAAGTTTGACCCTACGTGTGTGACCCGAAGAGTTATGGAAGTATTTCATCGCTGGTCTGCAGTATCAACGTGTTAATTATTGGATCGCCGGTCTTCATTATTTATTAATGATGACGAAAGTGTGTATTTGTGATTTGTTGCTAGGTGTAGGGCATTATTGTATTTAGTTACTTTTAAGGATTCTTTCTCTCAGTACCCTTTCCTGTCATGTGTTTGTGGCAATTTGTCGTCTTAGTAAGTTTGTGGATTCACACTTTCCCCTATAGCTTTCTCTCCTCCTGTTGTTATGAACGTTAGCTAGGAGATTGTGTTTATTGTTTGTAAGGTCCTTTCCTTTTCAGGTGATTACGTAATTATAGTGGTACCCTTTTTGTATATAAATATATTTATTTATGGTTATACACATAGTTTATTTGTTGAATATATTCTTTTTCTTCTCTTTCCCTTTATTATTAGTCAGTCTTTCTTGGTAGCCTCGGTTTGTATTCGTTTCTATTGGTTATTGTTGTATGGGGTACTCTTCAGCTATATTGCTTGTAGTTGAGTTTTTCTTTTCTTAGGAACTTACTGTTATATATTGTAGGTTACTTACACTGGACTTCTGTAGATTATGAATTCAGATTAATTCAATTCCTTTCATTTATCCAGTCTCTCAGGAGTATTTGCATGGATACTTGGGATGGGACCCTGGGCAAGTAAACACCACTTAGTTTATCTTACTTATTATTATAACACACAATTTACTGTCGGTACACTACACAAAATTCACAGGGTACAGAGATTTCACCAACACAACCTTTTCGTCTAACTATTAGTTCCTAACTGATCTTCTCAGAGATTTCAAGTGAAGTCTGAACTTACTCTCTCAATTTGGGCTCCTCCTTAATTTCTACTGGGATACACCCTACTTCTTCTTGAGTGACTTTTCTAACTTCCGGTGCCACCCCTACGTGAATCTTATTGGTTGTTCTAATCTACAGTAACCACCCACTGGAGGTGTCAAAGTTCAGATTTTCCACTGTACTCATCACTAATATGTTTTGGCGAAGTTTCTAGTGTGTTTGGTCTAATTTTTCGAATAGCTATGCCAGCAATCTGTTCCTACCACATTTTCTACCTTCTCTTCGCCTCCATCTACCATAACTCTACCAGTAGATTTCCATAGCTAAATTTTCCCTACATAATTATTTTCAGACATCTGCTTTATTCCTAACATATTTTTGTCCTTCCTGTTAACATTTGAGATTCATTTTTGCTGTACCATAGGCTATCTCTCCACTCAAATAGGAGTTGATAGTTTTCAGGTAGATGTTAGGAAAGAACTGGTAAAGTGAGTCGTTTCAAAAGGAATTAATAATTGTTTAGGAGGAGAAGGGGAAGAGTATTTGTTAATATTTTTTTTACATTTATAGTATGTAGACAGTATATATAGTTTTTTATGCTTCCCCTCGGTGTGAAGGTGAATCAGATGCCACTGGCGGAGAAATACACAACGATAATCCCGTGACGTCATCAATGGGGCTGACGCCATGGCCTCCCTCCAACTCAAAGCTGCAGCAGTCACCGGCGGAGCAATACAAGATGGCTGGCCTCAGCTACCCACGATGACGAGGCCGGGAGGAGGGGAGGATGGCCTGGCCAGCCTGAGGAGGGGGGTAGCGAGCCTCCATAAAGTGCGCTAGCAACCCCTCCTAGGACCGGGGAACTCCTAGTCCGAGAGTCTTCCAAACCACTGCCATCTTGGATGCCTCCAACTCTGGAATAAATGAGAATGATGAAAAAGCCTTCCCCTTCCGGGAATCAAATTAACTCCCTAAGAAGGGGCGACATTACAAACATCAGCTTGGTGGCCTCCCGATACTTCCAGTGACGAATCAATGGAAGAAAAGGAAGGAGACACAGGAACAACTCTACTATGGGGGATGAATACTGAAGGACAAAGCATCGGGAAGATGCAAAAAACCCTCCCATGAAGGAAGAGTCGAAACCCTCCGATGCTCTCTTGCTATAAAATGACTTCCAATGCTCTTTAGGCCATGCCAAGCATTCCGTGCAAGGTTTCGTTATAGTACAAAAATTAGAACGGTGCCTGCTACATGTGATGTGGGGATCAGTCGCCGCCGCAGAAGCAGCCATAATATCAGCCAAACACACACACACTAAACACAAGCAAAACGGGCAATGAACAGGGTAAAGGGCAAGAGAGGTTAACCACGACTCTCGCCCAGGCGGTTAAACAAAAGACTGATGCAGTGGCGTAGGTGAGTGGTACTTGACCACTCTTCACCCGACCTATGCATGCATTGCCAGATATCACAAGATTCCTTGCTTTCATTTGTTTTTTAACTGGATCCAGCTAGGTGTTAGAAATTATCCTAATGTTAAGACCAAAGGTTTGTTTGCGTGTGAACAATTGTATTTTTCCTAACTATACAAGCCTGGGGTCCTTTACATAAGGAATTTACTTTCAGCGCCAGCTGGACTGGTCGTAAAATTTAATGACAAGGTTCCCGCCTGACTAGATGTAAACATTCCACTTTGCTTTAGGCCCAGGAACAGAGTGAGGGGTGGCATGAGGTGGGCCTATATGTAAAGGACATCAGGTTTGTATAGTTAGGAAAAATAAATTTACTTTCAAAAATTGTGATTTGTTCAGACACGTTATACAAACCATCGGTCCTTTACATAAGGAAGACTCACTTATAGGTGGGAGGAATCTGAGTCTTGGGAACAGATTGGTGTTTGCCCAACCTGGGTTCCCTCCCTGGTCATAAGAGCAAGGGGGGAACTTAGCCTCTGTCCAACTGATCGGAGTGAGAACTGCAGGATCAGCGGCCAGACCTCTGGACCAATTCATAAGAGGGAGGCATGCGTACCTCTTAGTAATAGCAAGCAAGAACTTCAAGTCATAAGTAAAAGGCCAAATATAAAGCATTGGGTTAGTCCTTTACTGCTGTCCACTTCCCCCCTTGCTAAGGAAGGGATGGATAAATGCTTCTATCCCTAACTAAAGAGATAGAATGGAGCTCAGTTATGTAGCTTACCCGCACCCTTGTCCTGTCCAGCATGTGACGACCGCTACCCTCTGCCCGCAGGAAGAGGGAAGAAAAGAGAAGGAAGAGGAGCCAGTCACACTATCTTTCATGCGATATCACGAGGACGAGATGCAACCTTGTCCTGTTAAAGGAGCTGGGTAAGCTAAACAACTTGTTGAGCAGCCACCACGGGTCCCAAGGAAAAAGTGTCCAAAGACCTATGGGCAATATCCCGATGGCAGGAGGTGAAGGTGGTCTGGTTGGACCACACCCCTGCCTTCAGCACCTGTGCAACTGACAAGTTCTTGCAGAATACAAGAGTTTGACCATAACTCTAACTTCGTGGGCTCTCAGACAAAAGGTACTGGTGTTGGCACTCCTCTCGGAGTCATATGCTTTCCTGATCACCTCACGAAGCCAGAAAGAAAGTGTTCTTGGACACTTCTTGGTCACCCCGGTGCTAACGAAGAGGCGTCGACACTCGGGCCTGAGGTGTCGAGTTTTCTTCATATAGCACCGTAGCACTCTAACAGGACAAAGTAACATCTCTTCTGTATCATTACCAGTAAAGTCCTCTGGGGAGGGGATCGTGAAGGACTCAAACCTGGCGTCAGGGACTGAAGAGTTCTGAGTCTTCACTACTGATCCCCATCCCCTTGAGCGTTTGACATCGAAGTTAAGACCATGAAGTTCTCCTACTCTCTTCACCAATGCCAGGGCCAGCGGAAAGACGGTCTTGAGGGTCAGATCCCTGTCTGACGACTCCTGGAGAGGCTCGTAGGGTCTACGAGTCAAACTCCTTAAGACAAGAGTCCTGTCCCACCCAGGGGCCTGAGTTCCTTGGGTGGGCAAGACCTCTTGAAGCTCCTCATCAGGAGAGATATTTCCATGAAGGAGGAAATATCAACTCCTCGCAGCTCAAGGACTAGGGCCAGGGCGGCACTGTATCCTTTGACTGCTGAAACAGAAAGGAGGTTCTCTCGGCGAAGGAATATCAGAAAATCCGCTACCTGCAGAAGAGTGGCCACTTTCCCTGGTACTCTGCTGCAGAGGACTGTCAGGTATCCAGCCATCTCTGTTGCTGCTCGGCGAGAAAAGCCTCTTGTTCGCAAGAGATGGTGGAGTTGAGTTGACTATAGAATTTAGGCCAAAGGCCAAGCAATGGGACCTATGAGGTCATTCAGCGCTGAACTGGAAATTGACAGTTATAAGTTTAAAAGGTGTAACAGGAGGAAAACCTTGCAGCTGCACTATGAATCAAGTGATAGTAGAGGGTGGAAAGCAAGATGAAGAAAGAGAATATGAAAGAAGGTACAGTAAAAGGAACGAAAGTGGTTGCAACTAGAGGGCGAGGGCGCGCTGCAAAGAACCTTAAGTAATGCTACAGTGTACCGCATTAGGTGCACTGATAGCACTAACCCCCAACTGTGAAGACAAGGAATGTACTGCCTGATGGTATCGTTCTACATGCGGTTGACAAAGCAGGTTGTGCCGTGGGGGAATCTCTCACGGTGCCTCCGAGAGAAGAGCCAGCAGGTCCGGATACCAAGTGGCCTGAGGCCATTTGGGTGCCACCAGAATCATCCGAAGATTGCAGGTGACTGGCACCTTGCTGATCACCTTGTGATCAGGCAGAATGGGGGAAGGCGTACACTACAAGGTTGTTCCATGGATGTTGGACCGCATCCTCTGTAGCCGCCCATGGGTTTGGCACAACTGAGAAGAAAACCTTAAGTTTTCCGTTGTGCCGGGTGGCAAACAGATCCACTACTGGATGGCCTCATAGGTAGAACAGCCTTTCCGCCATGTCTGGGTGTAGTGACCACTCTGTCCCAATCACCTGATTCTGGTGTCTGAGCTTGTCTGCCACTACATTCTTCTTGCCTGGAATGTATCTGGCTGACAGCTCTACTAAGTGAGCTAAGGCCCACTCGTGCATGTGCATCACCAACTGGTGTAACGGGAGGGACACTAGGCCCCCCTGTTTGTTGACGTATGCCACTAACGTGATGTTGTCACTCATCAATACCACTGAGTGTCCCATCAGCCATTCCCGGAATTCTTGCGCAAGAAACGCTGCCTTGAGTTCCAGGACGTTGATGTGAAGGTGCTTGTCATGTCGGTTCTACACTTCTGCAACCAGCAACTCTTCCAGGTGTGTGCCCCAACCCTTGGTCGATGCATCTGAGAACAGAAGCATCTCCAGAGGGGGGGTGTGAAGTGGCACTCCTGTCAAGAGGTTCCTGTCGTCTAGCCACCAGGCTAAATCCTCCCTTACTTCCTCCATAAGAGGAACCAGGAAGGATTGCGGATCCTGAGCCTGTGACCAGCACTCCTTTAGTCTCCATTGCAGAGACCGCAGGTGAAGACACCCGTGAGGGACTAACTGCTCTAGTGACGACAGGTGACCGATCACGACTTGCCACTACTGAGCTGACTGTTCCTGTCATGACAGAAACCGACGAGCTGCTTCCCTGAATCTGCTGATCCACAAGTCTGCGGGAAGACTTGTGTTGCTATTGTGTTGATCAGCATGCCCTGGTACTTTATCCTCTGCTTTGGTTCGAAATCTGACTTCTTGAAATTTACCACTATCCCCAGATCGCAGTAGAAGTCGAGGAGGCGATCTGTCCTGTAGCAACTGCGAGCGAGGGCTCGCCAGGACCAGCCAATCATCAAGATACATCAGACATATCCTGGCCGAATGGTCCCAAGCCGACACCAGAGTGAACACTTGCGTAAACACCTGTGGAACAATTGAGAGACCGAAACAAAGTGCCCTGAAGGTACACCGTCCTGCCGAGGATAAAGCGATGATACTTCCTGGAGGACTGATGGATGGGTATTTGGAAATATGCATCCTTCAGGTCCACTGAAAGCAGGAAATGGTTCTCCCTCACAGAATCGAGCACTGAGCATGCTGTTTCCATCATGAACCAACTCTGGTGAATGAATCGGTTCAAAGGAGAAAGATCTATCACCGGTCTCCAGCCTCCGTAGACTTTCACCAGGAAAAGTCCGCTGTAGAACTCCGGTGACCGCTCTTGTTCGATTTCCACAGCTCCTTTGCTCAGCATGGTCTGCACTTCTTGAGTCAGTGCTTCGTCCCTGGCAGAACCAGGAACGTATGTTCGAAGATGGGTTGGGTGTGAAGTGAGGGGTGGCCTCAACTCGAAGGGAAGTAGATATCCCTCCTGAAGGACATCCACTACCCAAGTCTTGGCTCCATAGCGCTGCCAAGTTGCCCAATGGCTCGCGAGGCACCCCCCAACTTCTGGCAGCAGATGAGGGGGAACGCCGTCCCTAGCGTTTCCCTCTCTTCCCCTTCCGCTTAGCCCCTTTCCCGTGAGAGGAGGAGGCTTAAGAGGAGGGCTGACGCTCACCTCTTGAAGCGAAAGAGGAAGGCTGGGTCTTTTCTTGCGCTACCCTCGACGGTACTGACAACTTAGGAGCGGAGGAAGTGCTAGCTAAGCTCCGAGGCTTAGCCGCAGTTAAGTGAGACTGCCCAGAAGTCTTCTGCAACTGCCTGATGTACTAAGCGATCGCTGTCCTCTGCTCTACGCTTTTCCACTACAGCATCCACCATCTCTCTGGAGAAGAGAGAGGAGGAACTCAGCAATGGTGTTCCTCAGACCCAACGTTACCTCATGACTGTCCGCTCTGGTTGCGCGAGTCAGGACTGCGTCTCTCCTCCTCAAAACCGGGTTAGCTGTCTGGTGGGCGAGGTAGGAAATGGCTCTACCTCCAGACTGGCAGAGTCTCCTGAACGCCAAGTCTTCCCCAGGAACTATGGCTCCCGAGGAGGCTGTAACTCTGGATACTGTGAGGGACCACAGATCCAGCCAGGAGATGGCCTGGAAAGCTGCCATGGCAGTGGGTTCCAGAGCCGATGCCTCTTGCTGCGAGAACCAGAGAGAAGGTTCTCTACAGCAGGTGCTGAAGAGGCACTCCCAGAATTAGGTGAGCTAACTTTGGATCAACCTGCTTGGTTGGCATTAGGTCTGTCAAAGGCACGTAGAAACACCGCTGACGAAGCAGAGGAGGGGAAAGCAGCTTGTCCAGCCTGCTGGCCCTGAGTGAAGCCTCTTGTCTGGAGACAAGAGCGTCCACCTGGTCCAGCACTTCGTCAGCCTAGGAAGACTAGGGTAGCCCACTGACGCTCTGGGTTCCTTCTTAAGTCCCCAGAACGACTCTAACCCCGATGAATGGTCAGAGGGGGCAACCACCGATCCTTCCCAGAGGTCCTTGTGCTGACGGATCAGAGCAATGACCTCTGCAAAGGACCTTTGTATCTCGGGGGTGACCACGTCCTGAGGCAATGGACCGTCAGATCCATCCAGGCCGAGTACCTCCCAAGACACTCTTCCTTCAGGAGGAAGAACCTCGCCCGACCCCTTGTGGTCTCCTCTAACCACTTGAGCATATGATCTGTCCGGTCCCAAAACCGAACCAGGTTCATAGGCTCTCGTGGCCGGACCGCAAGGAGCGCACTCCTCACGGTCACTCCTGTTCGCCTTGTTCCTCCCAGTGTAGCCCAAGGAGGTTGAAGGGACAGGTGAGGAAGACCTGATGATCCTACCCTGCTTACCAGCAGAGCCAGTAGGCTGGGAGGACTGCAGGTGATCGCCAACCCGCGGTGGTGATCGAGCTGGACCGAGGACGGTAGCTTCGATCTCGTGCGTCAGGGGAGCTGCTACCAGCATTGTGGATGGGATCGACAGTCGGGTGAATGGTGAATGGTAGCGTCCAATAACGCGGTGAAAGCGAGCACCATCCTCACGACATGCCACGGTCCCACAAGCAGCCAAAGCTGTTCCCAGGGACCGGGGGGACCTCTTCCCAGCCTCGACACGTGAACGGTCTGATGGGACCGTCATATCAACCCTGGGTACTGGTCGATCGCTACACAAGCAATCGCCGGTCTGGCGAGAGTCACCTGAGGGACTCTTACCATCCTTCCGCTCTGTGCCTGGGTCCTGACGGTGAGCGTACTCAGCCGTCTGGACCTTGGCTGCTGGTGACCGCACACTCAGTGACGCTCGCTGGCGAGCAGCTGAGAAGGTTCCCGGTCCGGAGGTGTAACCTCTAGAGCTGGAAGCAGAGGTACCAGCGGTGGCTGTTACCTTCACGGTCCCAGTCTTCCTCTTCCCTGACAAAGGAGAGACAGGCCCCATTCCCGGAGGAACGGGAGGACCAGTGGAAGGCCCACCTGTCTCACCGGAGCGAGACAGACCCTTTTGGGGGGGGGGGAGCGAGGCCACCTTCTTCCTCCTCAGCTGGGGGGCCTTGGTAGTAGATAAGGAAGAGGAAGCAGAAGACAACAACGAAGACGAAGATGGAGAAGATGACGATGACACCTTCATCTTCTTTGACTTCCTCAGGACAGCAGACAGGTCTCCCATCCAGGCTGGAGCTGAGGTAGGTGCGGGGGCAACGGGGCCCAGCTCCACCTGGCCAGGAGAAACTGAAGGAGAGGTAGCACTTCCACGGGCAGGAACAGGGCCAGCAGGCATGGCGACGGCAACAGGTGGAAGATCCAAGAGCAAGTTCTTCGGGCACTCAAAGTCAGGCAGAGGGGCGAAGACAGCAAAACCTGGGGGAGGGAGTAAATATTCCCTCTTGGGTATGAGTGGCAATGGGGCCTGGACCGCAGCCGTGGGGGTGACCATTGTCATGTGCTGGGTGTAGACTAGGTGAAGAGCAGCCAAATACCCCGGGGTCGAAACTGTCGTGGTCGTCCTCGACTCCACCCTAGATGGAGGAGTAGTCCCTGGATACTTGGAGTGCCTGGAAGACTCAGCGAACGCCACACCTGCTGCAGGTCCCCACCCAAGGAGGCAGACACACCTGAGGAAGGAACAGTCGGGTTAATGGGGGGCAGTTCCAGTTCGCTCAGCGGGAGAAAGAGCTTCCCATGAGCAGACAGAAGACACCGAGTACAACACAGATTGGGATGTCTCCCTCCCTCCTCTGCACTCGACAGCTCGAGTGAAGATGCGGAGAGAGACATGTCCCCCGAAGGGGAGATTGTTTTGTTTGTATGGTGTTTTTACGTTGCATGGAACCAGTGGTTATTCAGCAACGGGACCAACGGCTTTACGTGACTTCCGAACCACGTCAAGAGTGAACTTCTATCACCAGAAATACACATCTCTCACTCCTCAATGGAATGGCCGAGAATCGAACCCGCAACCACCGAGGTGAGAAGTAAACACCAAACCAACCATGCCACTGAGGCGCTTAAATCCCGAAGGGGAGAGAGCCATATGAGGGAGCTGACGAGGGGGGAGAAAAGACGACCACGTGTCCATCAGCAGAGGTGTCGAGGTAGAGCTTTCCGACGACACCTTGGCAGCTTTACGCGGCTTCTTCCTCTTCTCGTACTGCTCCCACTGCTCCTCCTACCAAGAGACAACAATCACACGTTAATACATGATTGCAATCACACCTTGTGCAAAGGGCACGAGGATCCACATTTTCACTTGATCGGAAAGCCCCACACTTCCGGCCTCCCACTCCAGGGCACACTCTCCAGTTGGATGTGGGTCACGAGGACTTATACAAATCGTGGGATTGCATGATGATAACTGCACTGCAATACCACAAAACAAAAAAAATACTTACAGAAGTACACAATTACACTTAGGTTCAGGCTAAAAGCCAAAAAGAACATTCACGATCTCATGACAGAAACGGGCAGAGGTCAACACACGTCTGCACCAGATGGCATCAAAAGCATAGTGGAATGTTTACATCCAGTCGGGGGGGTCTCCCGACCATCAGACAAGCATTTACTCTGAACTACCTTGTCATTAAATCTTACGACCGGTCCAGCTGGCGTTGAAAGTAATTCCTTATGTAAAGGACCAATGGTTTGTATAACGTGTTGGAGCAAATTAAAATTTCTAAAAAAGGCACTTAATTTTAAGCTTAGCTAGGAAGTTGAATACATTAGGGGAATGCAAATCAAAGCTATCACTTCCTGTTGTATATTACTTTAGTTTAGTTTAACTTATAAGCAACGCCATTTTCTGTTATTGTAGCGACGTCTTCATTACATCATGCCTACTGCCGTTAGGCCGCTGAATTTTAAATCAGTGTCTGTCTTGGCTATAGAGAAATCAGTGTCTGTCTTGGCTATAGAGAATACATCTGTTTTCAAGCACTCGTCTTTTCCTAACTCCTTTGTAGGGTATGCATAACAAACTGAAGTCCTGCATTCATCCTTACAGAGAATAACTGAAATACTTAAGCAGTTGAAGATATTTCAATTGGCGACGAGGAATACAATGGTAAAATAAATTTAATAAACAAGGCTACACACTGTCCAGCATTCAATCCTAGCTTAGAAACTGTAGTGGAGTTTCTTGAACAATTCACAGTTCAATCTGTTGATTTGTTGCAGCAAGCTGGAGATGGCAGTACCAAGGTTAGTATTTTGGTAAAATCTCTTCCTGTAAATGTCGTTACTTTTGTCCAAAGGAGACTTAAACCAGTGAAACTGTTAGACACCACATACGAAAATATCAAAGAAAAGCTAATTGCTCAGTATAAGGTTAAAAAGTGGTGATAGGTGCAACGGTACAATTCCTGAATAGAAAACAACTTCCTGTTGCATCTATTGAAAACTATACCCGTGCATTAAATGACTTGTGTTCAAATTGCAATTATAAGGATTGTTGTCGGAAAAGGTCTCTGAGAGATGCATTTGTGAGTGGCTTAACGTCTGCAAGTATTCAGAGTGGTTTGTTACAAGAATGTGATGACAAGTCATTTAACAAGTGTGTTCAGAAGGCGAAACTGCTGGCAACATTTTCTGCTGATGCTCAGGATATAAAGCCAGACTGCAGTCATCAGACAAGCTATAAAATTACTGAACATAGGCCTAAAGGTATTAAAAATTTTCCTACTTCATATCTTTGCATAAAGTGTGGTCAGCAAACAAAACATTTTGCTAATGATTGTTTTGCCATGAAATTGAAATGTAGTAAATGCCAGAAAAATGGCCACCTTCCTAAGTGCTGCAAATCCATTGCAAAGTTATCGAACGCGGTCTCTGAAGCAGCTCCGAGGGATGCGGCAATGACCCAGGGAGATGTGGCAACACAGCATAAGGGGATGGCGTGCTGTGACCTGACAGATGTTAGTGACACTGAAGAGCTGTGAATGCCCTCAACGAAGGGTCAATTCTTTTTTAGAATAAACTCCACTGTGCCTATGTCTGATTCACCATGTGTTAAGCTGCTTTATTAACAATCAGAAAGTCGATTTTGAAATTGATAGTGGAAGTCATGTTTCTACAATACGTCAGTGATGCAGCCAGAGCAGATGTTATTTCTCCAACAAAACACCATGTTTGTGGATACAGTGGAATTGCTATAGTTATGTGGAGAAACTTATGTAAATGTGACCTATGGTCACACAATGTTGAAACACAAATTCTTAATTGTAAATTCCAGTTATGTTAATATGTTAGGTGGGGATTTATGTCAAAAGATGGATATTGAACTTGTGTTAGCTGATGTTATGCAACATTCTGATAAGGTAAATAAGGTATATGCGAGTAAATATGATGACGTCAGGAACAGAATTTCGTCGGAATTTAAAACATATTTAGGTGATGAATTTCAGTCTGACGTCAAACATACTCTCTTTAAATGTCGTCTGATGCAAGGCCAATTTTTGCAAGGGCTCGATCTGTTCCATTGCATTTACAAAGTAAGGTAAATGAAGAGCTTGTAAATGCTAGTGGTAAAATATCTAAGGTAAATTTCCAGTGATTGGGCTTCACCCACAGTTTATGTTATGAAGGATGAGAATAACATTCAAATATGTGGTGATTTTTTGGTTACAGTGAATAAATTCCTCTATCCAGTGCAGACTCCATTACCCTCTATTGACGAGGTCATATGCACAAGCTGGCTCTGCAACAGCTTTCTCTAAAATTGATTTGGCACATGCATTTTTACAGTTGCCATTAGATGAAGAATCTACGAAATATACAATTAACACTTGTGAAGGGTTGTATCGATACAATTACCTCCCATTTGGCTTACGGGCTAGTCCCGTTATATTCCAGTCATTTATGTTAGTTACTGAATGACATTGATGAAATTATTTATCAGAATGGTCTACTTATTTTGTCTCCTAATGTTGATGAGAATACTGTTACCTTGAGGAGAGTATTAAATACTCTTCAGGATGCTGGTATCGAAGTTAATAACAACAAATGTTCATTTTTAACAGATGAGGTGCATTATTTAGGGCATATTTTCAATAGTAAGGGGGTGCATACTGAATCTGGAAAAGTTCATTCCATTGTTGATGCCCCTGCACCCAAAGACTTGAAGCAATTGCAAGCATTCTTGGGACTTTGTAACCATTATAAATGGTTTATTCCTAAAGTCACTGACGAGTTTGCCCCATTGTGTAAATTATTGCATAAAAATGTAAGATTTGTATGGAATCAAGAACAACAGAAATGCTTTGATACTGTTAAATTATTTTCCACATCTCTCAGGGTTCTACAGTTGTATAATCCAGGTTATGAGACCTTGTTGGAAACAGATAGTTCAGGATATGGGATTACCGCTGTACTGATGCAACATAAAGATATGTACTCTCAGTGGCTGCCTGTAAAATTTCCGTCACATAATCTTAACAATGTGGAACGTAATTACTAAAGTCTTGAAAGAGAAGCATTGTCTGTGGTGTTTGGGTGTGAAAAATTCAGAGAACTTCTTGGTTCAAAATTCATCATTAGGAATGATCAACAACCTTTGCGTAAACTGTTCTCCCATACAGCAGCAGGAGTACCTTTCACGTGTTCTGCTAGGTTACAGTGTTGTTATCTAAGACTAGCTGAGTTTAATTATTGTTTTGAATATTCAAAACGCACAGATAATGTCAACAGTGACTGTTTAAGTAGACTGCCTCTACCTGAATATGGTCATGATTGTGAGCCGTATGAACTAATCTTTACTGTGAATTCCCTCTCCGATATGAATATAATGTGTGTTGAAATTCAAAAGGAGACAGATAAGGATGAAAGTTATTCTGAATTGAAACACTGTATAAAATATGGTGTTCCTATCAATGCTAAGTCTAACTTATTGCCATATAAGAACATTCTGAAGGATACGTCTACTATGAAAGGCTGCATTCTGTATCAGAATTGTGTTTTAATTCCTCATTCTTTATGCCAAATGGTATTAGAGAAATTTCATGTAGACCATCCAGAAATATGTAGTATGAAATCTTTGGTGCGCTCTCTTATCTGGTACCCTAACATTGATTATGATGCTGAAAGGCTGGTTAAAAATTGTGAGTTGTGTCAGTCTCTTTAAACAAGACCAAGTAAGAATAAACACGTAATATGGCCTACTCCACCGAGGCCTTGGTCTCATGTTCATATAGTAAGTATATAGAAGTAGAAATAGTGCATAGTACAGGTGCAAATGAAACAATGGACGCCTTGCGTTTGGTGTTTTCATGTAATGGGTTGTGTGACACACTCGTATCAGATAATGCTTCGTGTTTTGCTAATAATAAATTTTAAAAGTTTCTGGCATTATTCATATAACTCCTCCTCCCTATTCACCATCAAGTAATGGTCAAATGGAGAGGGGGGTATGAGTTGTAAAAGATTTGCTTAAGAAATATCAAAGTGATGAATCATTCAAAACACGCTTAGCTCGTTTTATTCCATTATCGTACTGTTCCACATTCTATTACTAACATTCCCCCATCAGTGTCCTTTAATAATAGAAAGTTTGTATCGGCCAAAGATAGAATAACCCCTAAATATGTTGCTAATGAACCTTCTCGTGAATTCAAACAAATAAATCAATTTGAGGTAGGTGATAAAGTCCTGAGACTTAACTTTAAAGATGGTCCGAAATGGTTCCATGGTACAATTGTTCAGAAATTTGGTGTAAATGTGTACTATAATGTTCATGTTCAGGAATGTCATATGGAAACGACACTGTAATCAACTAGTGTCAACCGTAGGTTCAGGACAAAAGAAAAGCATCAATAATGAGTCCCGTTGTTTATCATCCTATAATGAATTACCTTCTCATCAACCAATAATGCAACCTTATATTTCTGTTGGGTCTCCTTTCAGTGCTTCGCCTCACAATAACATAAGTGTACCAACTATTAGGGCCTCTAGTGATATTCCCATAGCAGATGTGCCTCCTATCAGGCACTCAGCTAGAAATAGAAAACCTGTGATACGTTATGGTTATGATGGATATTAGAGATATTATGGTGTGTGCTCATTGTAAATGATTGCCAAGGTTATTTTTCCATTATAATATTGTTTTATTTTGTGTTTTCATTTAGATAGGAGCAAATGATGTATATTACTTTAGTTTAACTTATAATTAACTCCGTTTTCTGTAATTGTAGTGAAATCTTCATTATGTCATGCCTACGGCCGTTAGGCCGCTAAATTTTAAATCAGTATCAATCTCAGCTATATAGAGAATACATCTCTTTTCCAGCACTCATCTTTTCGTAAGTCCTTTGTAAGGGATACATAACAAATTGAAGTCCTGTATTCATCCTTACAGAGAATACCTGCAATGCTTAGGAAGTTGAAGATATTTCACTTCCTTAACCAGAAAGACTGTTAGGTTATAACATTACTCCTTTACACTGTTCACTAAAATTCTCTACGTAATAGTGAAAAAAAAACTGATTAATAATGTTAAATAACAAAATTCTTAATCATTGTAATTTAAAAAATGTAATGGAAAGATTTAAACACGACATAGTTTTGTAGCCTAGGGTAATCCAGAAATCCCACCTTGAGGGATGCACTAGCTAACAAATTTGATAATAATACCTAGGCACTACAAAAACAGTTAGTAGTACATATTATGTGCATGTTTACATTCTAAAAGACTTACGAGAAATGGAGAACTTTTCAATTCACAGTGTTGCCATATCTGTATGTCAAGGATGAATAGAAAGACCGTGGTGATCACTGTAGGCAGGAGAAAGAGCACTCCTGTCTTTAGTTCATTCATACTCAGCAACAAAACTATACAAAAATCAGTAATATTTTTTTCAAGTTGTACACACTATAAAAGATATGGGTGATACAAATCAAAGAGAACACACTTCACAGCATAATAAAAGAATAATGATTAAAACACTAACTGCCAAGTTAACATCTTACTAAGAAAGAGTAGCACAAAGACATCAGAATACAATCTGATCAACCAGCTCCCAATAAGACAATAGGATTAACATCATGAAAAGAAGAAAAAATGATACATACAAATAGTAACCAGTTACATTGAAATTTTCACTACACAATAAAGATCACAAATTTATTTTCCTTCCTAATACATCATGTATATACAGACAATGATAGAAAAAAATACAGTTATCTTGTTGTTACATCTCGATAAATAACAATTGAAAGTTTACTGCTTTGCAACTTTTACTAAAATACTTTTTCTAAGTAGGCTGAATTAATATGAGCAGCATTTAAAATCACTATCAGCAAATTTAATGTGTTTGACATCTGTTTCTTAGAGTTTCTTCTAAATTCAATAATTTTCCTAGTAATGTTCATTCCCTGTCCTAAAACTCACTCACGACCAGAAATGAAATTTACAAATTACTCAATAATCCCCTTAGAAAGTAATTCTGTTGGGCCTGGAATCCTTATCTGAGAAATGCTTGAGAATACTTCTTTAGCTTTATCATTAGCAAGTTTTATGTCTCCTTCATTGGCCTGGATAAAGAGCAGGTTCTGTTTAAGATCCTCAGCACACTTAATTTGTGGGCAACTTAAAACACTATTTCTGAGCTTTTGCTGCTGTTCAAGTACCTTGCTGATCTCTTGGAGCTCTTCTTGATACCGAGCTTGCATATATTTTTCCTGTAAGCATTAATGTGTATATTATAAGAAATACATTTGAATTTATTTGCTAATCAACAATTCACAGAATACAAACTAGTTTCATATATGCCTTTGCTTCTGGACATAAAGTGAGAAAGAGAGAGAACGAGGAAAGCATCAACGGGCTAAACCTTGTGCTAATCACACATTTTATGGCAAGAGGCTGTATACAGGCAGCCTATGCAAGCACAAAGTATGCCAACACAAAAATTTCTAACCAATACAATACAAAAACATGTAACTCTATCCTTCTTGAGGCTAACATTACTTTTAAACATTAGTAACAGACTTTTGGCTAAGCAGACAGACCATGCTCTGAATCTCAATTTTAAACCTAAATCTGTAAGCAGTGTGTCATAGAATAAACCTAGTCTCTCATAACTCATGAATCACTGCTAAAAGGTGGGTACAAAAATATCACTTTATGATTTGGGAAGATGACATTCATAGTACAGTAACAAGTTTGTATTAATCAACTTAAAGAAACTTTAAAAGGCATCTTCATTTTTGTACATACTAATATCTTTCTTTGTGCCTGTATCCTGACACCTGTTAAAAGTAAACAAACCATTTCACACCAGTCTGGAAAATGCCAGACAACTGAGTCAATCAACTTATTATTGCAGTAATCCCTTGATTATCCAGGATCACCTTATTTGGAAATGACATTTTTATAATAAAATTAAATTTACACATACTTACCAAGTAATTACCTGTGAGCTTTTGCCTACAGGTAATTACTTGGTAAGTTACATATAAAAATTGAAACTATCTGAAATCCCGGGGACCAAAGATACAAATATGATATATTACTTGTATATAAATTTCATAAAAATTGAAAAAAATGCTCTCCGACGGTTGGCAACGCTGTGCGGGTCTAAAGAAATGTACTCATAAAAAGTCTGAGAAGGAGTTTTGGGAGGTGCGGGAGGCCTAGGAGAGAGAAGCATTAGTAATGCTGTTCACAGGAATTAGCACACAGAGCAAGGGTCATTGGGGGGGGGTGGCTAGCCAAGGAAGGAGTTTCTCCAGCTGGGAGGAGGGTGGGAATGCCATGCAGGATGAGTGGAGAAGGCTATGCATGTGTGAGACTTAAAGAGGTGTTTCTGTTTTACAATTTTCACATTTTACTAAAGGATGTTACTGTTCTGTATTGTAACTTATAATTAAATAATCATGCAAAATGCAAGAGACAGAAAAAACAAATAATACAGTTATAAGAAACACTCTACTGTATACACATACAGCCTATTACACATTTGAAGCTTTTACTTTGTTTTATGTTTTTCCACATATCAAATTATATTACTGTAACTTTTAATAAAATGATCATGCTCAATGCTGTGTACCACTTTTTTTTTCTTTTTTTTTTTATAAAACTCATGATACAAATTTGTTATTCATTTTTTCATATTTTCCTACTATAATTGCATCTTTTTGTATTGTAGTAACTAGGTACTAGTATATCTGGGTGTAATATGGACAAAAACTATAGCTCGTGTGTGGGGGTGGATGTATGTGTTGGAGGTGCCTCTCGCGTTTCTTTACAGAAAAGAAGGGTTTTTGCCCTTGGTGATTATACCTCTTATAGTAAGCAATGCATTAATAGCGACTCCACGTAATACCCGGCGTGTAAGCCAGAGTGTTGTGCAATTGCAGATATACTAATATTCTTTCTGATCCAATCAGTGCCTTAGAAATCTTTCAAATCACTGCTACTCGAGGCCTATTGGTCCTGGGAAATGAGTAAAAGAATGGAGTGTATGTGTTAGTGCTTGACCCCTCCTTTACCACAAAAATGTCATCCGACCAACCTCCAACCATTGCGCAAGTGACCCTATCCTGGCACCTACCGGTGCCTGTCCCCCACACACACGTTCCGTACTCGCGAACATCTGTCTTTACTTTATACAATACCAATCGAACCGTTCTGACGTCGAGTCCACTATACAATCTGTCAGTGATGTCTTCTCCGATGAGGAAATTAATGTTGCATATACGAAATGCAAAGATCTTGATACCAGAGAGTATTCTCAAGGAGCGATCCACGAAAAACCTGTCCTCTCACAAGAAAATATCACATCACTAAGTGGCTAAGGACCTGCTCTGTGGTAATCTACGCCGATGACCCTTACAATCTGCCTCCAAAGGGGCCTGCTGACCTAAGCCTACCTGCAGTGTACCACATAGCAGAAAATGCCTTCCAAACAGCATAATCCCTCTCAGAAACAATTGGAAAAAACTCGTAAAAAATCAAGGAGACAAATGAAAAATTCTCAAGACTCTGGGACGTGATCAAAGGACTTCAAAAGAGGTAAAAGCACCAGCAGTGCCGGTGCTGCCTCAGGAGGGGCACAAGCACCGACAGGTGCTGTGTTGACTCAAGTGAGGCATGAGCACCCACAAGTGCAGGCACCACCTCAAGTAGTACAGCAGCTAGGGAAGTTCTGTTGGAATTTTGAGAACCAGAATTTTTTTTTGTATAGACAGTTCTTACATTCAATAGTGAATAAATAATAAAATTGGTCACATGGTCTGACCAGTGGTCATTTTTGAGAAATTACTGCCGTCTTTGTTTTTCAAAGAAATCTTTTTAAAATTTATATGCTTGTAATATCAGGTGTGGCATGTTATTTTGTATGTTTTCCCGTATGCCAAGTTCAATAAAAGGATAAAAACTCTTGAAATTTATAGCAAATACTTTTATGTAGTTTTTAGTGCCTATATGTATATAAATGTTTCTGTTTTCTATTTTAACCCTTAAGAGCCGAGTGGACGTATTTTACGTCGACATCTTTTGTCTCTCGGGTGCCGACAGGACGTATTTTACGTCGACATACAAAAGTTTTTTTAAAAATTCGCGGAAAAATACTTATAGGCGTACCAGCCAAAAACTCTTGAATCACGTGCCTTGGGGGATGCTTGGAGTTCACGGATCAAGGTGTTGTTTTGTTTACAATCGTTACGCAGGCGCGCAAGCGCAAATTTCTTTCTTGCCGCACTAAAAAGTATCAGTGACACATCTCGGAAATTATTTTGTCACTTTGACATAATTTTTGTACCATTTTAAATTAGCCATTACATGGAGTATTATATATGAAAATGTGCGCATTTTTATGTAGAATACTACAAAAAAATACTCATGATTGTAGCTTTTATCAGTTTTGAGATATTTTCATATAAATAACGATAAGTGCCAAAATTTCAACCTTTGGTCAACTTTGACTCTACCGAAATGGTAGAAAAACGCAATTGTAAGCTAAAACTCTAATATTTTAGTAATATTCAATCATTTACCTTCATTTTGCAACAAATTGGAAGTCTCTAGCACAATATTTCAATTTATGAAGAATTGATTAAAAAAATAACATTTTCTTTACGTCCGCGCGGTAACTCTTCCGAAAAAATCATACGTGCGATTGTGGTAATGTTTGCCCCATTTTAAATTAGCCGTTACATAACAAAGTTTTATTATATGAAAATGTGCGCCCATTTTAAATTAGCCGTTACAATAAGTTTTATATATGAAAATGTTGCCGCAATTTCATGTAAAATACAACAAAATATAATTGAAGGTTGTAGCTTTTCTCATTTTCGAAATATTTGCATATAAATCACGATAGAAAAAAAAACCACGTTCGGTCAACTTTGCCTCTACCGAAATGGTCGAAAATGCAATTGTAAGCTAAAACTCTTACATTCTAGTAATATTCAGTCATTTATCTTCATCTTGAAACAAATTCGAAGTCTCTAGCACAATATTTAGATTTATGGTGAATTAAAAAAAAAAAAAAAAAAACTTTCCTTCCCTCCGCGCGCGGATTCTCCGCCACAAATCTCCGAAATGCGCACGTCGCATTCTCGGAATATTTGCTCCGTTTCATATTAGGCATTTCATAGAGTTTTATATATGAAAATATGTGCAATTTCATGTAGAATAAAACAAACAATATTTGAAGGTTGTAGTTTTCCTAATTTTTAAAATAATTGCATATAAAAAAAAATATATAAAAAAATTTGACATTCGGTCAACTTTAACTCGTCAGATATGGTCGAAAACTACAATTGTAAGCTAATACTCTTACAGTATAGTAATATTCAATCATTTGTCTTCATTCTGAAAGAAATTGGAAGTCTCTAGGACAATAATTAGATTTATGGTGAATTTTTGAAAAAATATTTGTTTACGTCCGCGCATTACGAATTCATGCATTATTTTGTGATAATATTTTCTCTGTGTTGCTTTTATCGTTTTACAATGTCTTATATACCAAAATGATCACAATTTAGTGTACATTACAACAACAACAAAATTAACTCGTTACCTTTAACTGTTTTGCGCATAGCGCAATTTGAATACAATTATATATGAAATTTTGTTTTCGCGCTATCATATATCGCATTATTTATATATGATAATGATAGTTTTTTTTATTTCTGATGGTTGCATACTAAACTTCAGGCAATGACAAAAAAAGGAGCCAAAAATGAACTCTTAATCTTGAAAACTAAGTGCGCTGTGATTTAAAAAATATATATATTTTTTTCCGCTTCCGCGCTCACTCCGAGACCGCCTCAGCACACGGAAGACGATTTTTAATATACCCCTTCGGCGTTTAAGGGTTAAGAACCAATGAAACATAAAATGCTATTTAATAATGTTGTGTTGTACAGTATTTTCACATTTAATCATAAATTCACTCCTTTACACTTGCAAAATGGACAAAAATGGATTTTAGCAACTCTGCAACAGGTGCAAGGTGATACAAATTCAGGAGGTTGCAAAAGTTCTGTTGTTATGATAGGCTAAAAATTTCATCTTTTTCTGTACACCCATATTTCAGAGGGTCCGGTGATGACTGATTCTCCAGCACATTCATCCACATGTAGCACTGAAGGTATGCATGCTTGCTCTGAAATATCATTGTTGACGATAGGAGACAAAGTTTAGAAAAGCTGAGATTCTTTGCCTTATGGT
Organism: Macrobrachium nipponense; assembly: GCF_015104395.2. NCBI lineage: Eukaryota > Metazoa > Arthropoda > Malacostraca > Decapoda > Palaemonidae > Macrobrachium > Macrobrachium nipponense. The sequence goes on from NC_087209.1 coordinate 55,805,338, forward strand.
ATTGTTCAAATTATACACCATCACAGTATAACTTTGATGAACCAAGTACCATGACAATAAATTGTTCTGAATTTTGTATAATCTCTTCATCAAGAGCAGCTGCCCCCAAATACTCCAAAAGTTCCCACAAGTGTAGAGCAGTTTTGCGTGCAATGAGCTTTGTCCCTATCTTGCCTACTGTATCAAAACCTGTTAGACTGTGCACTGCAGGTAGAATGTTTACAAGTAGGTCATCCATGTTTTCAATCATTTTGTGATGTGGTATATATTTGACAGATGAACAAGTGTCTTTAATAATCCTCAGTTCCTTCAGGCCACCTTTCTGATAACTCATTTTAAAGTGGTATAATGCAGAGATCATAACGTCCGTATCAGCTGAAGCAATCATGACTCTTTCAACGAAGTCTGTTGGCACACAGTTTTTGTGTTTCATAATCCTATAATCAGCTTCCTCACACTCACATTGGAGTGAGGGTATCCAAGTTGCAGAATCCTTTGTCAATTTCATGCATATCTTTGGTGTCACTTTCTGGCCTCCTCCCAAATACAAACAAGGTTTTTTTGTGGTTTCCTTGCTTACAAGCCAATCTACAAACAGTCCTTGGAAAAGCTTTTTGTTCTGGCTTGAGGCCCAAAAAGTTTCCATATTAACAAGAAGAGGTGTACTTTGACTGTTAGGTGTTACAACAATAAGATAAACTTTTTTCCTCCTAAGCCATTTCCAGTGCTTTAGACTTTTCTCTCCATACATATCAAAAACAATACCAAAATAAATCAGATGTGGATGTGAGTTCCTACCTCAGTTATGTTTCTGCACTGAAACCTCTGGATCGTGCTATTTCTATCCATCATAACGTATCACTTGTTTCCTTCAGTGCAGACTCAATGGCAGATTTTACTTTCTGTTTATTAGGGAACATTTTGTGAATAGGATCTATAATGCTCTTTGATTTTTTCGTCGCCTTTCCTTGCCAAAAGTTTGGTAAGCAGTCTTACCTTTTCCGTGGACATGAAGTATATACTCACATACTTGTAGATCCATTTTCGCCCTAGTTATGAGATTAGATATGCCACAACTTTCAGTCCTCAAAAAGGGAGTTCCTCTCTCAAGCACAAAAGAGTAACATAACACACTCTTGGTCTTGAATTGTTAGTGACCTGGAGAACTCATGATAGAGAGCAAGATCATCATCTTTATCCAGACCACAAACTGCTCTCAAGAAATTGGTCAGGCTGCCTTTTTTATGACTGATTAGGTCATGCTTTGTCCCGGCATCTATTTGTCTTGTAAATCCAGTTATTCCTCCAGATCCCTTTGCTGGTTTATTGTATTGTTGTTTTAATGTTTTACCCAATGCAACACTGCTGAATCTTTTGCTGGAATGCTGAACTGTAAAATGACCATTTTTAAAGTCATATATCAGTGGGTGATCCTCACCAAGTTTCAAGCAATCATCATAATATAAAGTACATGTACACCAACGATCATAATTTGTTCTGTCGAAGGAAAAGAACAGTGGTAAACACTCCCTATGCTGCATACATGCAAATCCCAGTTATTTTCTCTGTCACCTACAAATAGGTCTGTAAGAAGTGGTACAAGTGTAGACACAAACTGGTCCCAGTGACAGAACACCTCACTCTCCTTCACACCGCATTCTCTGAATTCCTCAAAATATGTTTGGATGTCACTCAAGTTGTTGTTGAGCAATTTTATTTTCTTCTGATAAACATTGTTCTACATTCACTGATAACTACACACATTTGATGACAGAAAACAATGCAGAGTACTTTGCTTTATTAAACTGATCCAGGAATGCTCTCCACTGAAGTGTTTGCTTGACTTCACACAACATTCCAATTACTCTGACTGTCCGAGCATAATGGTTGCCATTTAAAGCACTCTGCTGAATGTGGGCCCATTGTCTTAGTCTTGACAATAATTTCATAAGTCCAATCCATGACAGCACCACTTTTTGCAGGTGAAATTCTCAAAGACCAAGAAATATGTTGGAAAACTTTTCTAGGTAATTAAGCTGTATTTCTTTAGCTATGTGATATACTCCCTCATCACACCACAAAAAACCCTCTTGAAGATTTAACTGATGCAGCATATCTTAGAAGTTTACCATTGATGTATAAATTGAATCATACTGTGTTGCAGAATATGGCAGGATTGAAGTAAATCCAGTAAATGCCCGATAAGATGGATGGCTAGCCAATGCACTCAAAAGCTTTTCTTGATGGCATTTCTACTTCATTAGGGAATTCGAGCTGAGGTACATTTGAATTTTTAAGAAATTGTAAGAGAAACCATACAAGATTCAAATCTCTTCCTACTTTTCTTATTTCAGTTAGTTTACTTAAATCACTGCTTGGCAAAATCTTACTTGAAAGTGTGCATCTACGTTTAGGCTTGTGGTGGCACAAAAGCTTCTGAGCTTTGATTTCTTTATTGAGAGTATGTGATGTACCATCAATACCAAACATACTTGCATAGTTTTCTGGATGATCGGTTTCATCTAATATCCTCTACTTGACGATCTTGGAACAAAACCATGTGTTCCATGCATACCTGACTTTGTATCTTCTTCTCTATCAAAATTGTCCATAGCACTACACACAAGGATCTCAGGTTTAATTTAAGGTGGTATTGGGACATGGTGTCCTTCTGCCATGATGATGGTTCTATCTGCTAGCATCTGGTCTTGGCGTAAGACATCATCATAGCTGCAGCAAAATCCTTGATGGCTGAGCATTGGCAACATGCCGTGTTTTGTTCAAGCCATTGTGAATTATGAAATAAGCAACCTGAAACAATGCATCATATCTAAGTTGAGTAGTTGCTGATTTAATGGAAGATGGTGCTAATGCCTGTAGGAACTTGTCCCACTGCTTTTGCAGACATTGTTCATACTTGATTTCAGCTCTTGTTAGGTCATTTGCATCACAAAATTTTTGAGATGCAAATTTGAAGCCATAGTTTTAGCCTCTTCATGGAGAATGGTAGCACAGTTTTTAATAGCATCACAAGATTGAACTTTATCTACAACCAAACCATAGTCAATGTTCGATGCATAGACAAGCTGGGTATGCAAAACATACATTATCACCATACACTTCAATGAATACGGACTTGATTTCTTTGTTTGATATTGTAAGTGTAGGACTCTGTTTCATAAATCCATCACAAAGATCAGTTAGTATATAACTCTTTGTCTGAAAATTCATATTTTCAACTTATTTTTTTCTCTCCGCATGTTGTTTTCTTTGAACAGGAACATTTTCAATCTCTGCTGATGTGTAGAATGTCAAAAAAACCATTGCTATTAATTTTAGAGTTCTTTTAAGTTTTTACTGAACTCAGCATACAGGAAAACAGATGACATAACATGCCAAACCCTGATATTACAAGCATAATCATTTTCAAGAAAATAATTCCAGGAAAAATCAAGATGGCGTACATTTCTCAAAAATGACACTGGTCAGACCATGTGACCAATTTTTTTTATATTCACTATTGATAGTAGAAACTGTCTAAACAAACAAAATTACTGGCTCTTAAAATTCCAACAGAACTTCCCTAGCTCCTACACTAAAGCGAGGCACAAACACCTTTTTATGAAAGTCTTCGGTGCTGGTCTTCGATTTCTTAACTTTTGGTAAATAGTCATTAATAAGGTCAGGCAATGGAGGTGGAGTCAACACAGAGATTACAATTCACATGGGGTGCTTCTAAAAGAGATTTATTACTCAGTTCTTTGTTTTTGTTATCGTTATCATTCAGGATGCTATGAGATAAATTTTCTTGATTCTTTGCCTTCCATGATTTTCTAAACTGAGAACTACAGCTAGCTATAACACTTGAAAAGGATACATTGGGTCTAATATACTTTTCCAATACTCATGATCTTGCTATGGCAAACCTTACTCGGTCCAAAACCTCTACAGCTTGAATATCTTGCTATCTATTTGACAAAGATGGGTGTTTACCTCTGTAATGAATACAGACAGAATCTTTTGTACATGGCCCATACTCACCATTGCCACAATTAACACATAAGGATTCTATCCCTTGTGCTTTGCATATACAGGATGCTAAAACATGGTCAAATTCTTGGCAGTGACAACATCTTAGTCTAAGTTTATACTGCCTCACTCTGAATGAGTACCAGGCAACCTAAAGAACTTTGGGAAGTTTCAATATAGCAAATGTTAAAATGGGTCCAGGTGTCCGCTAACGTTAACTTACTTTTTCCTTCTTTTAACCTTTATTACACCTTCTACTTTAAGCTCTTCTTGTAACTTTTCAGTTGTGTAGTCCATTAGCTGAGAAGAATAAACAATGCTCCTTGAGCAATTCAAATTGAAATGAAGTTCCACCTCAATAGTATCAGCACCATCTATAAAAGTCATATTCTTCTCAGGGTTCTGCTTGTATTAGAATTTTGTTACTATTCTGAGGAGAGATTTTAGGTTGTCTACCACAACACTTCAGAGAGAGAGAGAGAGAGAGAGAGAGAGAGAGAGAGAGAGAGAGAGAGAGAGAGAGAGAGAGAGAAGAGAGAGAGAGAGAGGAGAGAGAAGAGAGAGAGAGAGAAGCTGGGGATAAGACCTTACTTGACTGGCTAGGGAGGAGAGTATAACCTTGTGTTGCTTACACATGTAATTTAGATTTCAAATATTTCTAGTGATTAGAGATGAAACATCAACAGTGATTAAATATTCTCTTATGTATCATCATAATATACCGAATGTGACAACCATAGAGTTAACTAAACTTGTAATGAAGTACAGTTCAGTAAATAAGAAGGAAAAAATTATAATTTTTTAATACAGACGTCTCAGAAGACAAGATGAGATGTCTGAAGCACCATCTACGGAAGACTGCCCACTTTGACTGGTAGATGTTACTAGTAGACTGGTTTCTGCACCTTGCAATAGTATCTGTAGCTGCTCTTGAAAATCCCTTTGCTCTGACGAGTTTCCAGACAGTTTGAAGCCTGTCAGAGTGAGTGTAGACAACCCTTTGGTACCTTCTGAAGTGCGGTTGTCTGAGCAGCCATGGTCTTTGGGGGAGCAGTTGTGGGAAGTCCACCAGTATACGTAAAAGGTCCGGGGAACCATTCCTTCATGGGCCACAACAGGGCTACCAGAGTCATGGAGACATTGCTGTGAGACATGAACTTGTTCAGAACTTTCCTGACTAGGCTGAAGGGATGGAATATGCAAAGATCCAATCCCGACCAGTTCATCAGCAGCGTGTCCGTCGCCCATGCTCAAGTGTCTGGGGCCTGGGGAAACAAAGAGAGGAAGCCAGTTGTTCCTTGATATTGCGAACAAGTCTATTAGTGGTCTGCCCCGCAATCTCCACAGGTTGGAGCAGATCCTGTCATCCCGAGTCCATTCGGTGAGAAGCACCTAACTTGTCTGCCAGAACATTTAATTTCCCCTGAATGAAGTGGGTGATGAGTGTTACTTGATGTAGATGAGCCCACAGGAGAAGCTCTTGTGTCGTCTGACAGAGGGAAAAGGCCTGCGTGCCTCCTTGTTTCTTGATGTAGGACTAGGCCGTGGTGTTGTCCACATGTACAACCAGTCTTGTTGCACACACGAACGAGAAGTGACGTAGGCCCAAGTGAATGGCCTTCAACTCCTTGACATTGATGTGCAGCTTCATCTTCTCTGGAGACCAGGTCCCAGATACCTCCCAAGACCCTAGGAAAGCTCCCCGCCCAGATCCGAAGCGTTAAAGTTAAAGTCCAGGTTGGGTTTGGGGGGAAGAAGGGATCTTCCCTGTGAATACCTTCTTTCTGGTAGCCACCATTTTGAGATCAGATTTTATCTCCTGTGTGATATGAAATATCACAGAGTCCAGTTAAGTCTTCCTGTCCCAGTTGGCTTTGAGGAAGAACTGAAGATTTCTCGTATGTAACCTGCCCAAAGGAACAAAGGTCTCGATGGAATAAAGCGTTCCTAGCAGACTCATCCACTGAAGAGCTGAGCATGACGGAGAGAGCGAGGAATTGGAGATTGACTGAATGTAACCTGCAATTCTCTTTGGGGATGGAAAAGCCCAAGAAGTCTGAGAGCTGAGAATCATCCCCAAATAAAGAATCTCCTGAGATGGAACCAACTGGGACTTTTGGAAATTTAGCAGGATTTCCAACTCTTGAGAGACGAAACGTTGTTGGAAGGTCCTTCATGCACTGTTCCTTCAATGGCGAGCGAAGAAGCCAGTTGTCTAAATAAAAACAGATGCTAATGCCTATCAGGTGAAGCCATTTGGTGAGAGGAGAGAGACCAAAACATAGGGAATGAAACTGGAAGACCTTCCCTTGATGCTGGATGAACTGGAATACATAGATAAGAATCGTGCATGTCTAGGGTGATCATCCAATTTCCCGGATGAATGGATGACACGACTGACTGGCTTGTTTCCATCATAAACTTGGTCTTTACTACAAAGTGATTGAGAGCGCTTACATCTAGTACCGGTTTTCAGGCCCCTGATGTTTTGGGAACTACAAACAGGCGATTGTAAAATCCTTGGGAATGGACCTCTGCTACTTCTATGGACTGCTTTCGAAGAGGGGATGACATTTCCTTCGAAAGGGCCGAGAGTCTTTCTGATCCTTTTGAGTACACCGTCAATGCGATGGGCGATGAGACTAAAGGAGGGGCCTCTGAGAAAAGGATGGATTAACCTTCCTTTAATACCCTGACAATCCATGGCTCTGCTCCTCTGCAAGCCCACCTTTAAGCTTGAGGAGCCTGGCTCTGACTGGGGCATGAAGGACTTCTTGTTCACTTCAGTTGAGACTTGGTGATGGAGTGCTTCTTGATGGACTTCTGATGGAAGCGCAGGTTAGAGTGAGGTCTATAATGAGACTGGGGTCTCTTGCGCTAAAAGGGTGCTGTTGGAGCGGGGAGACAAACCTGGGACGAAAGGCACAGACGAAGAAGATTTGGAATGAGACGATTGAGTCAGATCCTGAATCGATGACTTCTGCAGGCCTGCAGCTATCTGCTCTACTATGGCTTGCAGGAAAAGATGAGAGGGGTCCAGAGGAGCGAAAAGCAAAGCTGCCTTCTGCAAGGCCGTAAGTCCCTTTGACGCAAAAGAATACTTCAGCAGTCCAAAGGTGAAGAGAGACACAAGCTCCGCTGTGTCATCACGGACAGCCTTATCCGTGCACGAAAGCACACACAGAGGGGCTGTTGAAACAGAGTCAACCGTCTCTGTGGTGTTCTCAATGTTCTCAGCAAGAGTCCCCACCATCCAGTTGAGAAAGGTGAACACCTCAAACACCTTGAACAGGCTCTTGACGAGGTGATCCAGCTCTGCCGAAGAGAAGACGGCTTTAGCCGAGGTGAAGTTTGCATAGCGCGATAAGTCGATGAGACTTGAGAAAACCTGTCGTGATGAGGCAGTGACTCCCGGGGAGGGGCTTTTTCCTGTGTCGTAAGGCCTATGGTACTCCATGATAAGGTGAGGGGGAGGATGAACGAATGTTGCTTTCCCTTGTTCCCTCTTCATCAAAAGTCACTCCTTGACCACCTTCAGCACCTTCCTGGAGGAGGTGGACAGAACCATTTTGGGAAGAAGAGAGAGTTCCCACGACTCTTCGACATCAGGAATGAAGAGACAGGAGATGCCAGGAGAGGAGCAGTGAAGAACCTTGGATAATTCTCCAAAAGGAAGCGAACCAAGACCTTGTATGCAGTCAACTGGGCTGAAAATTGACCGCTATCTTCCTTGTCCACTGAAGAAACTGGTGAAAGATTGCCGGCTGTCATCTTAGGGGAAACTCCCGCCAGAGGAGTAGGAGCAGGCAATGTGGAAGTGATAGCAGTCAAAGCGGGAACGAGAACTGATGGTGCGGTAACCAGTGGTGGGCGAACTGTTGCTGAAGATGGGAGCGCGCCTGAGACTGGGCTCTTGGGAGTGGGAGCGTGCCCATCCAGCCATTCAGGTGACGAGTGTTTAACCCGGAACTCCTGACATTTTGAGTCCCTGGGAGATGGCAGTACAGGAGAATCCCATGGGTGCAAAGGTAACTGCACAGGTGCAAACACTAAAGGGTCAACCCTGAAGCTACACAAAGGAAGGGCATCGTATGAGTCCTTATGCCACTTGATTGGCACTGGGGACTCGGAGCTAAATCCCACACATGCCTCTTCAAAGGCCTAGAGGCATTGCCGTAGCATCTACGACGCTTGAGATCAGACTCCGAGTTGGAACTTGATGACAAGCGGCGCACATCCACTGACATACCTTTTCAACGGCAATCGGTCGTATCCTGGGACTCAACAAACAGGACTGACAGAGGGGGCGGTAGCCCATGGGCAAACCCCATCAGTCTTCCTTGGACCTCTGGTATGTCTTCTCACAGTAGCAGGGGAGCAGGAGACAGTGACATTCATCTAACAGAGCCAGTGGGATGGGCAATCGTGTCCTCCACTGACACTTCACTTTGCACTTCATCACTGCTCACTTTTTCCTCCTTGTCCATGAGGCCCCTAAGGGATGCCCACAACTCTGCAACAGAACCTAAAACTAGATTAAACTTAGCATCAAATTTGTTGTTAATCCTAGACTCGAGACTGGCAATGGCATCGGGTTTGGAAGCCTGGGAGCTGAGCACTGGAGTGGGAGGAGGGAGAGAAGGAGAGCTGAGGATAGGTGAAAGATTATTTCCAGGAGTAGATGCAAGAGGCAAACTGAAGTCTGTCTTAGACCTAGGGGAAGAGTCCCTACTAAGGGAGGCCCTACTTTCGGCTCTAGCGGATGCCTTCCTGATAATATTTTTCTCCGGCCTATTTAGGTGAAACTCTAAAAACTTCCACCCACTATCATCCCACTCTTAAACTCATCTCATGTAAGCTCTCTTGTACACACCTGACTTCTGCACTTACTGCATCTCGTGTGTGCATCACAGCAAAACTTGGTCAGTCTAGTCTTGCAGCCTTCGCTACAATAGCAAAGACTGGAAGCACTAGAGTCAGACATACTAATACTCTGATCTAAGAGAAGATAACAAAACTAATGTCAGTAAAGCCAACCAGTGAAAAACCAACTAAAGCAGGTACATCACCGACTTCTGAGCAACGAGAAAGCAGCGAACGTGAACTTAAGACAACATCTTGTCAGCTGCATGGCATAAAGAAGAACAACGCTATCAGCTAATGTCGCTTGCGAGTTTGCGCTGCAGTGGGCGGGACCTGTCACCCATGCATTGTAATAGTCACTTACACACACATTTTTTTCAATTTTAGGATGCCATGCGAGGCTATCGTTAGCTAAGTAATTACTTGGCATAGGTAGAAGCTCATCCCCCCATTTGTTCGGACTGAGACCATGCTATACATGAAACCATCCTCCCCTTATCTGTAATGATGCATTTCTGGCCGAAAATCAAGATTCCTAACCAATGGATCAGCTCCCCCTAGATTCACTGAGCAAACCTTCAAGAATGGTTCTGCCAAAGAGGTCCAAATCATTTTCAGGTGACTAACATCACCACAACTCTCACATTCATCTGAACAGTAAACTTTTATGAAAGTGAAAACTTCCACTCTTATTACATCCTTCAAAAAAAGTAGACAAATACAGATGCATGGAGTAATGTAGGTTGTTAATGATAGATGAAGAAGTACACAAGTTTTATAATAGGGGGAAGGAAAGGGATAAAAATATCAAGGTCAGATTGAACCCCCTGCAAAAATGGAAGGTATAATTGTGCATTCTATACCTGCAGTGGGTCTCTAAGCCTTCTCCACCTCACCTCATCAAGGGGTTTGAATCATGGGGTCTTTTCAAGTTCCTTCTCAGAGTATTCATCAAATGAATTGGAACAAGAAAAAAACCAGTGATTTTAGGATTCCTTCTGGTGACTCCATTTCCACCAACAATTTGTTTCCCTTCTGAGATGATATTTTTGGTTGCTTGCAAACATTGTAATAGTTATTTTTTGTTTGTAACATCTGTCTCTCATTATTGTCATTCATTAATTCTTTCTGCTTTGCTAAGACTGTAGGATGAATGTTAAACCTTCCACAGCACCAAAGTCGAATCATGACACTTAATTTTTGGCTTTTGTAGACTGAAGAAGACTGGAAAAGGATATCCTGTTGTACAGTGTTATTACTTGATTACAGTGCTGAGATGAAGATTATCAAGTAATTATAAAGACAATGCAGATGATAGAACTTTGATACTGCACAGCTGATTGTTTAGCTTTGATAGTGTGGTCCCAAAAACATGTGTAAATTGCACTAGAAATAAAGGCCCTTATTTTATTCTTGTGTATAATCAGATTGAGAGGGTTTTACATACAATATCTGTTTTCTTATGCTGTACCATATATGAATCGGATATGTTAATATGTCCTTGAGTCAAGGAGGTACTACTAAGAGTACTGACCAAGTTTGAAAGTCAAAAGTGTCTGACAAAATTTAAAAGTTAAAAACAAAACCACACACAAACTAACTTTAGGTCAAGTTTAGTACTGTTTGTTCACATGTGCATGTGTGGTCGTATGAAGGGTCACGTACATACAATTATAAATACAGACAGTCCCTGGTTATTGGTGGGGCTTCCATTCTCAGCAGGGTGCTGATAAGCCAAAACTGCCATTAACCAAAACTCAACAATTTATGGCAAGTTTTGGTTAATGGCATCTCTGTTAGGTATGTTATGGCACCATAACTATTATCAGCACCTTATGGCGCCGTAAATCGCCGAGTTTAAGGTGCTAGATGAGCGCCATAAAACTGGATTGCCATTAACCAAGACCATCAATAACTGGGGACTGCATGTACTGTAAAAGGGAAAAGTGTAGTGTATATCTCTTCTTGCACCAAGTGACCCCCAAGAATAAGGAAATCTGCCCCAACACAATCATATCTGTTAACTTCAAAGCTATCTACATTGCCATCATAAATGATCAGGGAAACATCATAAGAATTTGGTACAAGAACACAAGGAATGATTTCCTATTTCTTCTTTTTCTTGTAATTGCATGGTTTCAATGTTTCAAATGAATCAGATCAGAGTGAGAAGGAGCAACAACTAAGTTGCTGCCAACGATGATCTGTTGTCTAATGGTCCTGGGGTACTAATTTTTCAAGGAGCATTTTCATGATTAATAATAAAAAAAAAAAAAAAAAAAAAAATAGTCTAAAAATATCAAAAATGTATCATAGACTTATCATGAGGATTATTTCTTCCATTAAGGACACAGCAGGAACTGACTTTAAAATGTTCATCTACCTTACCCTACCCTGAAGAAATGGCACCAACATTATTAAAGGTATAAGTGTATGTAATCCTAACCTGCTTGTTAGGATTGACACTTTATGTTAGTGGGCAAACACAGAGAATGCCGAGAGTCCTACCCCAAACCTAAAGGAACCCCTGAAATTCATGGGCTAAGCCTAGAGGAAGTTATACTCCTCCACGAATCAAAATGACAAAGTGACACCTTACCCTAGTGGACTTCAATTCTTCTCAGCTACCACATTAGGATTATTTTTCTTGTGATACCATTTGGGACTTGATAAATATCTCTTAAACTGAATCTTAAATATAAAGTAGTTCAGGTTAGTTGAGGTTAGGCATTCCTGCTAACTGTAAGATCTACAAAATATTCAAGTGCTGGCTCCAATATTAGGTCTATGTTAAAGGACTTTGTTACTCATCAGAAATTGTTACTTAAAGGACTTTGTTACTCATCAGAAATTGTTACTTAAAGGACTTGTTACTCATCAGAAATTGTTACTTAACCCTCTTACGCCGACTGGACGTATTTTACGTCGACATTTTTTGTCTCTCGGGTGCCGACTGGACGTATTTTACGTCGACATACAAAAGTTTTTTTTTAAATTCGCGGAAAAATACTTATAGGCCTACCAGCCTAAAACTTTTGAATCACGCGCCTTGGGAGATGTTGGGAGTTCACTGATCAAGGCCTTGTTTTGTTTTGAAGCGTGACCCAAGTGCGCATGCGCGATATCCCTTCTTCTCGCTCCAGCCAGCATCAGTGGCGCATCATCCGAGAGCGATCTTTCGTCAAAAGCGTGTTTTTCTGGACTTGTGCGAGACTTTGAGCATTTGTGTTGCTACAGGACATTCATAGATATGTCTCAACGACGTGTGAACCGCGAAAGGCGAGTTTTACCCGTCGTAAGGGATCGTGTAAGGAGAGTTTTGGACCTGGATGCTGGCGAGGGGCCAAGCACCCAGCATGACCCCGCACCTCAAGGCCGTTCTGTGCGGCCACACGTGGCTGAAAGTGTTTCAGGAACACAGCGTATGCCTTTGGTTACCCCTAGGAAGCATGTGGGCGTCCTTAGGGGCATTCGTAGGCATTTGGGAGGCCTCCAACCAAGGGACATAGATGAATATCTATCGGAGCTTGATCGGCAACATGTCGCAAGTCCTCATTTTGATGGCGGATGGTACGAGTGATGGAGGACATCAGTCCCGATGAAAGTGAGGATGAATATATGCCCCCAATGTCCGTTCGAGGCTCACATCCCGAAAATGAGCTCGAATTCAGTGGTTTCAGTGCTTACGAGGGGGAATCTGAGGAGGGGGAGGATGGGGATATGGGGTCTAGTTTTATTGCGGAGGACGATACAGAAAGTGAAGGCCTAAGTGAGGGTGATGGGCCAACGGGGGAGGGTAGAGTGCAATATCGTGCCCGCACCCGTGCACGGGCACATAGAAGGTCGGCTCGTCGCGTCAGCCAAGGTGAAGGTTCGTCGTCGGAGAGTGACGAGGGGTGGACGGAGGACCCCACCCCTCCTAACATGCACCCCATCACGGCAACCCCTGATCTCACCGTACCAGTACCCCTGACTGTTTTGGGGTTCATCCAGCTTTCCTTACGCGGGAATTGCTGGAATACCTGGTACACGAGACGCATTTTTTGGGGCTGCACATTTATTTTGGTATGACACCTGCTTCCGACGTCAGGCAATATTGGAGGAGGAATTATTTTTTATGTATGCCTAATGTGCCTGGCGTTATGTCCCATGATAATTTCCTGGCGTTGGACAGGTACTTCAACGCCTTCAACCGAAGGGCCATACCCCGGAATAAGAGTGATCGCCTCATTTTAGTGCGCCCAGTGTTGGATTATATCCGTGATCGGTGTAGAAAATCTCGTGATTCCTGGAAAGAACCAGTCTTTGGATGAGGGGATGATGCCTTACAAAGGACGTCTTAGTATAAAGTGTATAACCCCAAGAAGCCGAAGAAATATGGTGTGAAATTCTTCCTTATTACCGAGGCCAACACTGGATACGTCGTGGACTTTTCAGTGTATTCCGGGGTCTTCTCCAAGCTGCGTGACACTGTATTCAGTCTTGTGGGACGTTTCCGTAACCAGGGATATCACCTGTTTATGGATAATTATTATAACTCGTATCCCTGGCCCAGGAACTGTTTTTGAAGCTGGTGTGCCATGCAGTGGTACCCTTCGGTTGGTGCGTGGGGCCCCGAATGTCCTCAAGAGGTTCGCTAGTCATCCACAACACCTGGCAAGAGGAGAGACAGAGTGGCGGCGGAAGGGCGCTGTCTTCGTCATCTGTTGGAAGGGTGTCCGACTCGTCCCCATGATTACGACGAGTCATGAACCCATCCAAGAAGAGATCGTACAGCGGAAGAAGACACGTCGACAGGGCCGAGTTGTGTTTGAGGAGTTTCGTATCGAGCGGCCTACCGTCATTGGGAACTACAACAAGCACATGGGAGGAGTTGATCTCTTTGATCAGCTCATCCAGTATTATCCCTTCGCCAGGAGAACCAGAAGGTGGACACAGAAGCTCCTCAAATACATCCTTCAGTTGGCCCTCCAAAATGCCTACATACTGTACTGTGGTACCGCGGTGACAATCTTCCAAGGTTGACCCACTTACAGTTCCTAGAGGAAGCCGGGAATGCCCTCATCAACTTCGATCCCGATAAGTGGCCTTCCATAACTGACCCCCTGCCCCGAGTTGCAGATCTGCCCCTAGCGGAAAGGGCAGATAGGAGGGCCAACTTCGGTCGACCTGCCGCCGCCCCTGCTGACGACGCCCCTGCAGCCGCCGCCCCTGCTGACGACGCCCCTCTTGCTGCCGGCCCCGCCATCACCGCTTCTCGTCGGGTAGTGGACCCTGTGTGTCGGCTGCAGCCAGGGGATCACATACTGGAGGCCTTAGAAGGGCGAAGGCAGAAACAGTGCCGGGTGTGCCATATGAATGGCAGAAGGAGAGACACCCGGTTCTTCTGTCGTCTCTGCAAAGTTGCTCTTTGCAGGATAGGGGAGTGTGACAGAAAATACCACACTAAGGTCACGTATTGGAGCGCTCCCCCTAAACCGACAGCGGAGGGCGCACGGGGTCGCCGGGTCCATCAGCAGTAACGGGCGCGCGTCTCCCTCCTCCACCTGTACCTCGTCATGTCGAGTGGAAAAAAATGCAAGACTCTTCAATGGAGGAGGGAGAAAACAAGAATAGAACGAAGAGTCAGGATTACGAGTGAGTATTCTGCATTTATTTTATATTTATTTTTATATTTATTACAATTTTTTATATATCCGTATCTATGCATGATAAAATAATAATAAGACATTTCCTTGTATGCGAAAGAGAAGTGTCACCTGCATTCCTTTTATTTATGTATTGGTACCAGAATCGAAAATTGTAATATATATTTTACGTATAAAAATAATATATATATATATATATATAGATATATATATATATATATATATATATATATATATATATATATATAGATATATATTACGTATAAAAATATATATATATATATAATATATATATATATATATACATATATATATATATATATATATATATATATATATATATATATATATATATATATACACATATTTTTTTATACGTAAAATATATATTACATTTTTCGATTCTGGTACCAATACATAAATAAAAGGAATGCAGGTGACACTTCTCTTTTTGCATACAAGGAAATGTCTTATTATTATTTTATCATGCATAGATACAGATATATAAAAATTGTAATAAATATAAAAATAAATATAAAATAAATGCAGAATACTCACTCGTAATCCTGACTCTTCGTTCTATTCTGTTTTCTCCCTCCTCCATTGAAGAGTCTTGCATTTTTTTCCACTCGACATGACGAGGTACAGGTGGAGGAGGGAGACGCGCGCCCTTACTGCTGATGGACCCGGCGGCCCCGTGCGCCCTCCGCTGTCGGTTTAGGGGGAGCGCTCCAATACGTGACCTTAGTGTGTATTTTCGGTCACACTCCCCTATCCTGCAAAGAGCAACTTTGCAGAGACGACAGAAGAACGGTGTCTCTCCTTCTGCCATTTCATATGGCACACCCGGCACTGTTTCTGCCTTGCGCCCTTCTAAGGCCTCCAGTATGTGATCCCCTGGCTGCAGCCAACACACAGGGTCCACTACCCGACGAGAAGCAGTGATGCAATTTGTTTTAAAGTGAAGATAAATGATTGAATATTACTAGACTGTAAGTAATTTGCTTACCCAAAAAAAACCAATATTTATAATATATATATATATATATATATATATATATATATATATATATATATATATATATATATATATTATAAATATTGGTTTTTTTTGGGTAAGCAAATTACTTACAGTCTAGTAATATTCAATCATTTATCTTCACTTTAAAACAAATTGCAAGTCTCTAGAACAATATCTCGATTTATGGTGAATATTTGAAAAAAATATTTTTATTCCCTCTACGCGCCGATTCTCGGCCGAAAATCTCCGAAATGCGTAGGTCACATTCTCCTAATATTTGTGCCTTTTCATATTACGCTTTTTTAAGAGTTTTATATATGAAAATGTGTACAAAATCATGCACAATATAACAAAAAATATTGGAAGGTTGTAGCATTTCTCATTTTTGAAATATTTGCATATAAATTACGATGAGTTACGAAAAAACTTACGATCGGTCAACTTTGACTCAACGAAATGGTCGAAAAACGCAATTTGTAACATAAAAATTTTACAGTCTAGTAATATTCAATCATTTATCTTCACTTTAAAGCAAATTGCTAGTCTCTAGAACAATATCTCGATTTATGGTGAATTTTTGAAAAAAAAAAAAATTTTTCCCTCCGCGCGCCGATTCTCGGCCGAAAATCTCCTAAATGCGTAGGTCACATTCTCCTAATATTTGTGACTTTTCATATTACGCTTTTTTTAGTTTTATATATGAAAATGTGTGCAAAATCATGCACAATATAACAAAAAATATTGGAAGGTTGTAGCATTTCTCATTTTTGAAATATTTGCATATAAAGTACAATAAGTACGAAAAAACTACGATCGGTCAATTTTGACTCAACCGAAATGGTCAAAAAAACGAATTTGTAACATAAAAATCTACAGTCTAGTAATATTCAATCATTTATCTTCACGTTTAAAACAAATTGCAAGTCTCTAGAACAATATCTCGATTTATGGTGAATATTTGAAAAAAATATTTTTATTCCGTCCGCGCGCCGATTCTCCGCAGCGAATTTCCAAAATGCGTAGGTCACATTCTCCTAATATTTGTGCCTTGTTTTCATATTATGCTTTTTTAGAGTTTTATATATGAAAATGTGCGCAAAAACATGCACAATATAACAAAATATTGGAAGGGTTGTAGCATTTCTCATTTTTGAAATATTTGCATATAAAGTACGATAAATAGGAAAAAACTACGATCGGTCAACTTTGACTCAATCGAAATGGTCGAAAAACGCATTTGTAACATAAAAATCTTACAGTCTAGTAATATTCAATCATTTATCTTCACTTTAAATTAAATTGCAAGTCTCTAGAACAATATCTCAATTTATGGTGAATATTTGAAAAAAATATTTTTATTCCCTCCGCACGCCGATTCTCGGCAGCGAATTTCCGAAATGCGTAGGTCACATTCTCCTAATATTTGTGCCTTTTCATATTAAGCTTTTTTTAGAGTTTTATATATGAAAATGTGCGCAAAAACATGCACAATATAACAAAAAATATTTGAAGGTTGTAGCATTTCTCATTTTTTTTATATTTGCATATAAATAAAAATTTTAAACAAAAATTCGACATTCGGTCAACTTTAACTCGTCCGAAATGGTCGAAAACTGCATTTGTAAGCTAAAAATCTTACAGTATCGTAATATTCCATCATTTACCTTCATTTTGAAACAAATTGCAAGTCTCTATAACAATATTTTGATTTATGGTGAATTTTTAAAAAAAATTATTTTTTTATGTCCGCGCGCTACGAATTCATGCATCATTTTGTGATAATATTTTCTCTGTGTTGCTTTTATCGTTTTACAATGTGTTATATACCAAAATGACTGCAATTTAGTGTACATTACAACGAAAAAAAAAGTAACTTGTTACCTTTAACCGTTTTGCGCACAGCGCGATTTGAATACAATTATATATGAAATTTTGTTTTTGCGCTATCATATATCGCATTATTTATATATGATAATGATAATTTTTTTCATTTCTGATGGTTGCATACTAAACTTCAAACAATGACAAAAAAAGGAGCCAAAAATGAACTCTTAATCTTGAAAACTAAGTGTGGTGTGATTTTTTGAAAAAAATATTTTTCCGCTTCCGCGCTCACTCCCAAACCCCTCCGGCATACGGGGGTCATTTTTTTATTTACCGCTCCGGCGTTAGAGGGTTAAAGGAATTTGTTACTCATCAGAAAGGCCAGACACCCAAAGCATTGTGGTGGGATCACAAACCAAAAAACAAAAAACTCTCAAGACACATGTACTTACCAACTACTTGACACACACTGGGCGAGGAGCTCTACTGTCCACTAGATATGGCCACTGGATATGGCCGTTGTATCACAGCACACAAGCAACCAAATAAGGACAACAACCACAACAAAAGACCATGCACAAACAATCACTAGCAAAACAAAAAACACAATATAACAAGCCAATACACACACCCACTAAAAACATCAAGAAATCACAACAGCTCACCACCAATAATCCTCAACAACTCACAACTACAACAACTCATATAAAGCTCGACAGAAACTCATAAACACAACAAATCTACAATACAGGCACAACAACTCTAAAGCAAATAATATCAAACGTAATAATAAACTAAACAACAAATCAATAACATGCAATTTAACTGACCATTAATGCCTTCAATACTCTTCATAGACCACTGCCAACACTACTGCCCATCACAGGCTCTGATCACAGACTGAATCAAAACACAGACCAGACTTGCAACCGACCCAACAGACACAGCAACCCCTCGCCGAACGAGCAAGTCGCTTGTTAACTATTCATTCACATGAACACAAACAACCTAACGAGTCAACAACCAAAACAGCCAGCCACTCTCTCTCTCTCTTTTACAAACAACCCTTGAGAACGTTGTCAAATGCAACTACCATAACTCCTCCATATTTCCTCCCGTTACATTTAACGTCTCCTTACACTCGCATCATCCACACTAAATCAACCTTTCGCAACACCCAAGGATGCTTGGAGGAAGGCCCTCTGGTTCTCATTTGAGGACCCTGTTACGGTGTCGAAATATCCTGGCAAAGGTCGACACAATGTTACAGCCTCTGAGAGAGGTCCGCTTCAGGTTCAATATGAAATAAATAAAAAAAAAATATTTCAACACCAACGGTTGAAACTGGGGATACGAATATAGAAAGAAACACTAACACAACGAAGGTTTATTTACAAGCTTACTAACAAAAGTAAATGCAGAATGGTATCTCCTATTTACATAAAAAGATAGAATCTTACACTGCATGAACTGGGGAAACGTGAGGCAATTCAAATACTTGCTAGTCAATTTGGTAATCCGAAGCGATGGCTTCTCAAAAGGAAAACGATGATTGCAGACGTCCTCTTGACTCCGTATTGCAGAAACTAGTCTACTTGTAAGGCAGGAACTCCCCCAAAACATCTAGCAGGACTTTTTCTTCTCTGAAGTCTGCTCGACGTTGAGACAACACGAGATAATTCGTCCACTCCTGAAGACGACTACACCAGTATCCAACCAACTCCCGAGCAACTTTTTCTTCTGATCCTTTGTCGGTTGTTCCTTCGTCTCTAGTCTCTCTCTGACGATCTCTGCTGCTGATCTCTCACTGATATTCTGACCAGTGGCTCTTACTGAGGATATCTCTCTGTGACTAACTGGAAATCCCTCTCTTACAATCTCTGCTCTCCAAAGTTTGTTCGTCGTATTTATACGGCACTCTGGGGGCGGAGCCTACGGCGAGCGTCACAGACTTGCGAGATTTCCGGAAGTTTTTAGATGAATCTAGATGAGGTATTGCATCAGAAATCGCGGCATTTCTCCCGCCACGTAGGCGTGTGTTGGACTCCACAATACACCCGATGATTCCAGAACAGCCGCGAGAACAGACGCCTTCGACACGGGCGCGAAAGCCTCCTTACTGCTGAACTTCTCGAAAATGCATTCTGCTTTCCTTTATCTTTCTTTGCTAGGATGCAATTACCATCATACGCCCCCCCAAAAGAGAAAAAAAATGAAACCAACTGATTTTATTTTTTTTTCTAAAGAGAAGCAAGAATTAAACAGCAGGGAACAATTCTGCATAAAGCTTTAACCCAGTCAAACACGCACGCTTCTCCACACACACTCACTCGTGCGATAACAGAAAACGGTTATTAGGCTACTCGTTCTGAGAAATCTCTAGAGAGGCTATCAGCTAATAAATTATCCTTCTCTCTTACTTTTCCTGTTTACTGAACTCTGATTAAAACTTATAAACACTAAAACACCTCTTGTGTTTTTCTCAAAACTAATCTCACTCAGTAACACTGTTACACGGGCGGAGGCCACGGCATGGGGCGTTGTTTATAATTCTGAAGCAAATTTACATTCATTGCCTTTGCTCTACTCTTACCCACATTAATTCTACAATGTAAATTTCCCCTCTTCTCTAAAACTGAAAAAGGACCTTCGTACTTATAAGGTAAAAATGGACTTTCTCTCGAGACTAGTACTAAAACTTTATCTCTTACACACAAACTTCTCTTGTTTGCTCTAAGATCATGCTTTCCTTTAATTTCCCCTTGACTTCCTCTTGTGTTTTCTTTCGCTAAGTGCCAATCGCTTCCGTTCTCCTCCGCTAGTTGCCAAACATCTCTACCCTTACTTCTAGGCAAAATTCCGACCATATTTATAATTACATTATCAAAAGATTTGCCTACTGAAGGAATATTACACAACGGAACTCAGGATATTTCTTGAATCGGTTTCCCGGCAATTTGATATTCAAAACAGCTTAAAACATACCTCTTTACGTCATTTTTCATTTTAGTCCAAAAGTACCCCTACTAATACACTTGAAAGTTTTATTTACTCCCAAATGTCCTTGCTCATCGAGTACTAACTTCAAAACTAGTTCATGAAACCTACTAGGAACTACTAATTGTTCTGTGACTTCCCCTTTACTACCTGACTTAGGATGAACATGACACAAAACTTCGCCCTTTACACAAAAAGCTTCCTTACACACATCATCGAGATCATCATCCAGCTCACATTCAAAAATTCGGGTTAGTGTCGCATCCTCTTTCTGCAACTTGACTAGCTCATCCTTATCCAAAATGTTAGAGCCTAATTCATCACCGTAACTAATACTAGATACTGGTAAATTTACTACGTTACTCTCGACAGCTACGCCTTCCGTTTGGCTTTCAATGTCAACGATAGAGTTAGGTCTCTCATCCACACTCATGCCAAGATCAACCTCGCTACCTCTATCACACTCGTTCGAATCCACGAACTTACTGACGTTCGAATCCACGAACTTACTCACGTCCGAATCCACGAACTTACTCACGTCCGAATCCACGAACTTACTCTCGTTCGAATCCACGAACTTACTCTCGTTCGAATCCACGAACAAATTATGACCGTAGTCTATGTCTGTATCTAAACCCAACCTAGTTACTACCATTTCAGGCACTGGAATATTCCTCACAACAGGATTCACATTCTTGGATAAAGCTAAGTCATTACCGACAATAATGTCAACGCCTTCAACGAGCAAATTGTCCACAACTGCAAGTTTTACTTCTCCTGACACTACCTGACTTTCTAAATTCAACTTCAACAAAGGACAAAGAACACAAGTGTTAGGAAATCCACCTAACATGACTTTCTCTTCCATATTGATTTCTGCCCTGTTTGGCACACACACACTTCGAATCAGTGAGACAGCAGCGCCTGTCTCGAAGCAAGACTACTTCTCTCTAATCTACTCCTCCAAGAGAGGAAACTACACCTTCTGACAGAAATTCACCAAAAATTTTCCTAGTTTCTCTCAACACATCATTCCTACTTGACGAAAGGTTAACTAGAGACACTGGTTTCTTACCGTCCTTCTTTTCTACTGCACAATTTCTCGCTAAATGCCCTTTCCCATTACATCGGAAACAAGTTAATTCTGAGCCACTAGATGCCACCTTACTCTTACAAACCTTAGACGTATGACCAGGTATTCCGCATGTATAACAGGAATAGTCACTTCTACTCACATTGCTATTACTAGGACTGAAACCTTTACTGCTTTGTACTCTACCAGACGAAGGATCATTTCGTTTCTTACTAACACTCAAATTATGAGTTAGACTATATTCGTCAGCTAGCCTAGTTGCTCCTGCAAAAGATACTTCTCGCCTATCCTCTATATAAAGCTTAATCTCAGGAGATACGTTATCTTTGAAGCTTTCTAACAACACTAAGTTCTTCAAACTATCAAAATCCTCAACCTTAGCAGAAGTTAACCAATCAAAAAACAGCCTCTCTAACTGCTTACAGTATTCTACATACGTAATAGTTTCATCCCTTCTCAAATTTCTAAATTTCTTACGGTACGCCTCTGGTACTAACCTATATGCGCTAAGAACAGTTTCTTTCACGATATCGTAATCATCGCATTCCTCCTTCGACATGCAACTATACACAGTAAGTACCCTACCACTCAAAACTGACTGCAAATATAAAGTCCACATTTCTTTAGGAGAACCTACTCGTTCCATTAACTTCTCAAAACACATGAAATATGTCGTAACATCTTCCTCATCGAACTTTGGTACTAATTTCAGCACTGCACTCATACCTAACGTATCAGCTCCATTTTCGTTCTCGTCTGACCAACTGTTACGAGTACTTTGTCTTAACCACGCAATTTCCAACTCATGCATACATTCTTTCTCTCTTGCTTCCTGCTCATGCATACGTACTTTCTCTCTCTCTTCCTGCTGCATTATCAACATTTCTCTCTCTCGCTGCATTTTCCTCACTTCTCTCTCAGCTGCTCTTTCATCTCTCTCATACTTTTCTCTTTCTTTCCTTTCCACATATTCACGGAGATCATTCCCTTCTAGACCTAGTACCTTACCTGACTCAATAAACTCTTTCACCATCTCACTCATTCTGATTCTTTCTATATTCTCCCTGTTTCAAACCGTTAATGTGTTGATAGCCTAGGCAAGGTCACAACAATGTTACAGTGTCGAAATATCCTGGCAAAGGTCGACACAATGTTATGGCCTCTGAGAGAGGTCCGCTTCAGGTTCGATATGAAATAAATAAAAAAATTATTTCAACACCAACAGTTGCAACTGGGGATACGAATATAGAAAGAAACACTAACACAACAAAGGTTTATTTACAAGCTTACTAACAAAGGTAAATGCAGAATGGTATCTCCTATTTACATAAAAAGATAGAATCTTACACTGCATGAACTGGGGGAACAGTGAGGCAATTCAAATACTTGCTAATCAATTGGGTAATCCGAAGCGATGGCTTCTCAAAAGGAAAACGATGATTGCAGACGTCCTCTTGACTCTGTATTACAGAAACTAGTCTACTTGTAAGGCAGGAACTCCCCCAAAACATCTAACAGGACTTTTTCTTCTCTGAAGTCTGCTCGACGTCGAGACAATACGAGATAATTCGTCCACTCCTGAAGACGACTACACCAGTATCCAACCAACTCCCGAGCAACTTTTTCTTCTGATCCTTTGTCGGTTGTTCCTTCGTCTCTAGTCTCTCTCTGACGATCTCTGCTGCTGATCTCTCACTGATATTCTGACCAGTGGCTCTTACTGAGGATATCTCTCTGTGACTAACTGGAAATCTCTCTCTTGCGATCTCTGCTCTCCAAAGTTCGTTCGTCGTATTTATACGGCACTCTGGGGGCGGAGCCTACGGCGAGCGTCACAGACTCGCAAGATTTCCGGAAGTTTTTAGATGAATCTAGACGAGGTATTGCATCAGAAATCGTGGCATTTCTCCCTCCACTTAGGCGTGTGTTGCACTCCACAACACGCCCGACAATTCCAGAACAGCGGCAAGAACAGACACCTTCAACACGGGCGCGAAAGCCTCCTTGCTGCCGAACTTCTCGAAAATGTCTTCTGCTTTCCTTTATCTTTCTTTGCTAGGAAGCAATTACCATCACAGACCCTCATATTACCATCACAGACCCTCATACACTCTCAGTCGCATTTGGGATGGGATAAATCTCTCTTAAACTGAATCTTAAATATAAAGTAGTTCAGGTTAGTTTAGGTTAGGCATTCCTACTAACTGTAAGATCTAGAAAATATTCAAGTGCTGGCTCCAAAATAAGGTCTTTGTTACTTAAAGGACTTTGATACTCATTAGAAAGGCTAGACACCCAAAGCATTGTGGCGGGATCACAAACCAAAAAAACAAAAAACTCTCAAGACACATGTACTTACCAACTACTTGACACACTCAGAATGAGGAGCTGTACTGTCCACTGGATACAGCCATCGTAACACAACACACAAACAGCCAAATAAGGACAACAACCACAACAAAAGACCACTGAACCACAACAGCTCACCAACAATAATCCTCAACAACTCACAAATAACTCAACAGAAACTCACAAACAACAAATCTAACAATACAGGCAAAACAACTCTAAGCAAATATAATATCAAACGTAACAATAAACTAAACAACAAATCAAAAACACAATTTAACTGACCTTAATGCCTACAATACTCTTCATAGACCACTGTCGACACTACTGACCATCACAGGCTCTGATCACAGACTGAATCAAAACACAGACCAGACTTGCAATCGACCCAACAGACACAGCAACCCCTCGCCGCACGAGCAATTTGCTTGTTAACAATTCATTCACATGAACACAAACAACCTAACGAGTCAACAACCAAAACAGCCAGCCACTCTCTCTCTCTCTTTTACAAACAACCCTTGAGAACGTTGTCATATGCAGTTACCGTAACTACCCCATATTTCCTCCCCTGTTACATTTAACAATGTCCCCTTACACTCGCATCATCCACACTAAATCACTTTTTGCAACACCCAAGGATGCTCGGAGGAAGGCCCACTGGATCTCATTTGAGGACCCTCATACACTCTGTCGCATCGCCATTCGCTTCTTCCAGACTCACATTATCTCCCTCGCTACTGTCCTCCAAAATCCCATTCACTATCTCATCTACCCCTTCTAACTCTTGTCCTAATATCACTCGTAACTCTGCCACCAAACCACTTACCTCATTTACACTCCTGCCAAACTCCTCAAGAGACTCATTCACACTGCCAACCACATCTTTACCACTTGATTCACCTTCCTGCTGAACTGTCACTAAACCCTGACAATTCAAACCCACACACACTATACATATCATTCATTCCCTCACAACTATCCATATTTATTATACATTTTATCAACCATTTGTACCCTAGCATTAACAACTTTGTCATGCAGTTCATGCTTCTTCCTTTCATTCCCTTTCTTTACCTTCCGCTTTCTTCCATACTCAACCAACACTAACTGCCGATCTCCCAGACCCATTTGCTCACTGATGGTCGGCTCACATTTATTCACTTTCAACCACTCACTCATTGCATTCATCGGAACATACTGTCACACACTAGAGGACCCACTCAACTGAATCCCCTCTTTAACTAGTTTCCCAAACTGTTAGCTTTCCGTCTACAAACACTCACTACATAACCATCCATTCCACATTCTACACATTTTGCTCGTGGCTCTCTACACATCCTCACATAATGTCCATTCTTCCCATAGCTGCCGCAAACCACATTCACATGGGCACCCCAACATCCACTCGCTATGTGCCCTATCTGTCCACACCTGTAACACTTAATATCCCTATCTTTCTTACACTTGCTCACTAAATGCCCCATTTGCCCACACCTGAAGCATGCTCCTAACGTCCACCGACATTCAATCTTCTTGTGTTCTGGCTTTCCACATCTATAACACTGCTGCTCTCGTTCACAACTAACTGATCCTACTTTTCAACGCTTGTACTCGGATCTCTCTTAGGGCTAACTATACTTACGTTACTTGCTCTATCGCTCCTATCAACTACTCTCTCTGCCGTTCGCCTCAGCCCTTCTAAAACTACCTCCCTATAACTCTTAAACTCTGTTATACCCTCTGCTACTTCAGTCTAACATTAACACTTCTACTCTCTTTCATATACCTATCTAACTCATAATCCTCTACTGGTATTTCTAAAATGTTGTTCCATGCCAACCTTTCAATCGTCCATCTCATTTTCTCCTTACGTTTTTCATTCATAAACTTGTATACGCTCTCTGGTACAGTTGCCAACAACTTTCGCACTAACTCCCTACACTCGTTTATCCCTTTGTCCCCAAACTTTTTCATAGCTAATGTTTCCAACCTGCACACATACAGTGACAACGACTCCCCAACATTCATTCTTGCCTCTTCAAAATCATGTTTTCTCCTAAACGTACCTAATGCTACTCTTTATCCTCTTTGCCTGTTTCACAATCCTGGCTTTCACACTCTCATAAGGCTCATTCCCTACACTCATCACTACCCCATACATACTCAACAAAACTCCCGTCAAGAAATTACCTAACACTCTTGCCCAGACTCTCTTGTTATCCCCATACTAGGCCTCACAATACTTCTCATATTTCTTAAAAAAGTTCCCCATGTCCCTACTACCATATTCCTCGTTTTGTGCACATCGGGGTACCTCTCTCATATACACAGCCTTTCGTACTTCCTGCTCACTCTCACTCTCACTTTCGCTACTTCCATTCTCATCCCTCTTAACTTCGTCCAAATACAACAAATCAATTTCCATACTAACATCCATGCTCTTGATAATGCTCTTCTTAGCCTTTTTTCTACCTACCTGTTTCCACTCACTCCTATCTTAATCACTCTCAGCCCTTTCCCCGATGTATTCAGTTCTAGTCTCATCCTGTCCCTCACCCTTACTAACCTTCTTTCCCTTAAGTCTTCTTCTTTTCCTCAGCCCCCTTCTTATTCTTGTCCTCAGGTTTATAATTATCCTGTGTCTTCACCTTCCTTCCCTTACTTATCACAACCAAATCACCTTCGTCACTCGTACTCTCATCCACTTGTTCTTCACTTCTTAATTGCTCCTGGCCCATCACAAGGCCCAGTAGGCCTACCTCCTACTGCTCCCTCTCCCATGAATCCCTTCATCATCACCTGCACTGCATTCATCATTACTCCAAATTTTTCATCCATTTTCTCAACCATTCTCTCTCTTCCGCTCCTTTCACCTCTTCTTTCATTTCTACTTTTCCACTACTTAGCATTCCTCTCATTTCCTCTAACTCGCTCTTCAGCACCTCACAATCTACCCTCAACCTTTCATTCTCCACTTCCAATCATTCCTTAGCTTCCCTCGCCAACTGCAACTCCTCCTTCAGCCTCTCCACTTCAGTCAAACCTTCCATACTCATTTTCTTCACCAATCATACAACCCACCACACCAACCATCCTGCAGTTGCCACACCAGCAGCTCCATGTTGGGCGCCAATAAATAATGTGGAGGGATCACAAACCTAAATACAAAACTCTCAAAACATATGTACTTACCAACTACTTGACACACTCAGGGCGAGGAGCTGCACTGTCCACTGGATACAGCCGTCATAACACAACACACAAACAATCAAACAAGGACAACAACCACAACAAAAGACCACTGCATAAACAATCACTAGCAACATAAAAAACAACAATATAACAAGACAATACACACTCACTAACATCATCAAGAAATCACAACAGCTCGCCAACAATAACCCTCATAACTCACAACTACAACTCATATATAACTCAACAGAAACTCACAAGCACATCAAATCTAACACAGGCACAACAACTCTACAGCAAACAATATCAAACTTAACAACAAAATAAGCAACAAATCAATAATACACAATTTAATTGACCAGTAATGCCCTCAATACTCTTCATAGACCACTGCCGTCACTACTGACAATCACAGGCTCTGATCACAGACTCAATCAAAACAGACCAGACTTGCGACCGACCCAACAGACACAGCAACCTCTCACCAAGTGGGCAATTCTCTTGTTAACTATCCATTCACAAGAACACAAACAACCTAACAAGCCAATCTCTCTCTCTCTCTCTCTCTCTCTCTCTCTCTCTCTCTCTCTCTCTCTCTCTCTCTCTCTCACAAACAACCTTTGAGAACGTTGTCAAATGCAACTACCATAACTCCTCCATAGCATATGTTACCTTGAGGTGTTACTTTCATATTTACACCATTCAAGTCCATACATTAAGTGAATGATTCCCATTTAATGTAAGTGGAAAAATTGGCATCATTTAAGCCAAAAATTAACTTCAAGAATAGGACTCATGGACTCATACACCAAAATTCATTTTAAGTGTTCAACAGCCACTCCAAGATAGCTAGGTGGCCCTACATTGAAGGGGGCAGTTCAAGTACAGATTAAGTGACTGATACATGTCATTTATTTATTTTTAAGTTTTAAAAATTGGATGAGCAATGAAGTCTGATGTATCTTTATTCATGTAACTCCATGCAAATTTTAAAAGGACCCACCTCCTGGATGCAATAATAGCTCAAAAGTTTCTATACCCTATTTGGTTTGTTCAGGAAGGGATGGGCATTTTTTCATGTAAATAAATCAGGACTAGACTGAACTAGTTTCCTGGCGTACAAGAATTTAATTTGAATTTATACTAATACCCTCGTTTTCCGATGGATAATGACTTTGAAATGGGATCCTATCCTTTCATGACATGTCACCCTTCTAAAAACACTGAGGAGAAAAAAGGGATTTTGACGTAGGAAAAATCTATTTCTGGGTGATTGGCTCGTGTCGCCCTATGAAATATCCTTAAGATCATTATTTCTAGGCAAAATTAATCTAAAATTACCAGAGAAAAACAAAATTAAGAAAATGTCAGTAAAACTGACTCGCTCACTCTATAAAAGAAGTGTCGGTATGTGAATATAGGCGAGTGGGATCACTACCACGAGTCATTCACCATTTAGACCTTCCAACATAAAATCCCCACCAGAGAGAGCTGATGCTAAAGGGTGATGCGGCCGCTACTACTACTACTACCGACGCCACGGACAGCAGCGCCCCTAGCGGTCATCCTTAATCTATGAACATCTTGTCCTGCAGGGTGGGTAAAAGAAAACAGGGTGGGTTTCATAGGGCGACACGAGCCAATCACCCAGAAATAGATTTTTCCTACGTCAAAATCCCTTTTCTGGGCTCAGCTCGTGTCGGCCTATGAAATAGTACCAGAGAAACAGACAAGATGGGAATAAGGACAAATGAAACCCGATAGTAAAAAGAGATATATAATATAAGTGAATCAGGGACATTACAGTATACAAACAAAGTACTTAAAGCTAACTTATCCTAAACAATGGTATGATAAAGAAAGCAATTAATATAAAGTACTTAAAATTAACTTATATTAAACATAGTAACATATAATAATGTAATGGCAAAACAATAGAGAATGATTCACTTAATCAAGATATTTACAAAATATACAAACACATTGTGTTCTACCCTAGCATAAAAATAAGGGTAGAAACACTGAAGTACATTATATGTACATTACGTGGATGTCCCTAGCAAAAAAATAAGGGACAATCCACCAATATGATTCTAGCAGCTAAGGCTAGAGTATTCCGAGTAGCATGGCAATAGGGTGAGGCATGTTGGACGAGGTAGGTAGAAAGGAGACCTGGATCTATACTACAACTACTATACAGTATCAGGAGAAACAATGTTTCCCGCTGCTACTGCAGAAAATTTTAAAGATTCCAAGGACTTTAGGTAATGACGTTTAAAGACTGTCGGTGATTTCCATCCAGTATACTTTTTAAGATCCTCAAAGTTCATATGTTGGAAGTAATTAATTGAGGTGGCTACTCCTCTGATGTTATGTGCTTTTGGAAATGAATCAGGATTGGCTTGTTTAATGAAGTAAAGGATCTGTTGTCTGATTCCCTTTACTGATAAAGTACCACCTTTTTCTCTCATAAAGAGAGAACCTGAGGATCTTGAGGATGTACGAGATAGAAAGGCTCTTAAAGTTGATACTGGGCAGAGAGAAGGATCTTGCGGAAGAGGGATGACTTTCCAAGGAGCCCACCTTGCAAGGGGATCCTCATTTTTAGCTAAAAAGCTACGATCCGGGGCAAGTAGAACTTCTCCTGAGGGGAGGAATTCCACATGACCGCATCTCTGGATAGAGCCGACAGTTCTGAAATTCTGGCTCCTGAAGCAAGGCTTAATAAGAATAACGTCTTTCTAAGAAGCATTATGAATGTGCAAGACGAGTTGTCAGTATCTGAGGCTAGTTTGAGGACATCATTTAAGAACCATGAAACTGCAGTAGGCCTTTGAGAAGGTCTAAGTCTAGCACAGGCTTTGGGAATAGACGTAAGTAAGATTCTGTTAGGTCTATCTGGAAACCCAACTGAAAGATTTTCTTCAAAGCCGATTTATGAGTAGTAATAGTGCTAGCTGCTAAGCCTTTTTCAAACAAGGACCTGAAAAAGGATATAGCTAAGTTAACTGTCATGGTTGTAGTGTTTGATTCTTTCAGGAAGGATGCTAATTTTTTAACAGCTGAGTCATATTGTCTAATAGTTGACTCTCTTTTATCTGATTCTAGGAAGAGGATGTTTTGTGGATCAATGTTAGCATCTTTGTTAGCCGCAAACTTCATGAAGTCCATAAAGTTAGGGTCTGAAGAATTCCTGAGGAAGCGAACACAGTCCTCATTTGTACTGATTGCGACAGCTTGGGATTGGGAATCCGTTGAGGTCGGAGACCCAATTCCAGAAGCAGAGGATACCAGTTGCTTTTTGGCCAGTCTGGAGCAATCAGAGCTACTAGTCCCTTGAAAGTCCTCAGCTTGCTCAAGACTTTCAAAAGAAGATTCACTGGAGGAAAAACATAAATTTTCCTCCATTGATTCCAATCTAACGACAGGGCGTCCGTGGCATAAGCCGAGAGTCCAGGTTGGGGGCCACATAGCAAGGGAGCTTGTGGTTCGCTTGTGAGGCGAAGAGATATACTTGGAGACCTGGGACTCTCCGGCATATCCACTGGAATGACCCGTCGTCCAGGGACCATTCTGATTCCAGAGGGACTGACCGGGACAAAGCGTCTGCTATCACATTTCTTACCCCCGCCAGGTGAGTGGCGGACAGATGCCATCTGTGCTTGTCTGCTAGCGCAAAGATAGCTATCATGACATGATTTACGTGTTTTGATTTGGACCCTCCTCTGTTGATGCAATGTACTACCACTGCACTGTCCAAAACTAGTCTTAGATGAGACTTCTTCGGGGGAAGGAGTCTCTTCAGGGTAAGAAATACTGCCATTGCTTCCAGGACGTTTTATATGAAGCTGGCGGAACTGAACTGACCAAGTCCCCTGAACTTGCTTGAATTGAGAATATCCCCCCCATCCGAACAGGGAGGCATCCGTGTGAATGGTTAACACTGGAAGGGGATATTGAAGGGGTACCAATTTGGCAAGTTTCTTCACTTTTGTCCATGGACGGAGCTGATTGCGAAGGATCTGTGGAATTATTGACAACTTGTCTCGAGATTTGGCGTTTGCTCTCGATCGCCAAACTCGATTTATATCTTTCAGCCTTGCTTTCAGGAGGATGTCGTTCACTGAGGCAAACTGAAGAGAACCTAGGATTCTTTCCTGGTTTCTCCTTGATGTTTGTTTGCATTTGAGAAATTGTTTCACAGACTTGGCTATTTCTTTCCTTTTGACCACCGGAATTGACAGATTGTGGGAAGACAAATCCCATTGGATTCCTAGCCACTGAAAACGAGACTCCGGAGTAAGTCTGGATTTCGTTTTGTTTATCTGGAACCCCAGATGTTCCAGAAATTGAACTACCTTTTTTGTGGCTTTGAGACATTCCTCGACCGTTGGTGCCCAGATCAACCAATCGTCGAGGTATGCTGCTACCATTATCCCTTGAGTTCTCAACTGTTGAACTACCACTTCTGCTACTTTCGTGAATACCCTGGGGGCTACATTCAGACCGAAGGGCATCACTTTGAATGAGAACGTCTGATTTCCTAGTTTGAAGCCTAGGAGGAATGGACAGAAGTGCCTGGCTATAGGGATATGATAGTATGCGTCTGTAAGATCGATGGAGGATGTGACGGCCCCACGGGGAAGTAAGGTCCGTACCTGCGAGATGGTGAGCATTTTGAACTTGTCGCAACGAATGAAAGAGTTTAGCTTTGACAAGTCTAAGATTACCCTTCTTTTTGTTGAGCCTTTCTTTGGTACGCTGAATAAGCGACCTTGAAATTTTAGATGCTTGACTCTCGCAATAGCTCCTTTCTGAAGGAGTTCCTCCGCATAATCTGTCAATTCCTTTGATGGTTCCTGATAGAATGATTTGATTGGAGGGGGATCTTTGATCCAACTCCAACCCAATCCTTTGGACACGATGCTGAACCCCACCTGTGACGGAAGAGGAACAGCCTCCCTCCTACCTGGGGAGCCTCACTGTTGTTGGGCGGGTTGACCTCCGCGCCCTCCTCTGAATTGTCTACCTCTTGCAGCTCTTCCTGTGCCACGCTGGCGAAAGTGGCCCCTCGCCCTGCTACCCCTAGAGAACCTATTAAAGGCTGGGTAGGCCTGGCTTTCGTACATAGAATTGAAGGCAAGCGAGACTGCGTAGGAGGTTGACGGTTGAGTCTGAGGAGACAACAGGAGGATGGGTTGAGTCTGTTTTGAAGTAGACGGCTGTCCCTGTTGAGTAACTGGGACGGCCTGAACAAACTGCTGTTGCTGCTGTTGCTTCTGGTAAGGCTGGAACCTTCTTCCTGTCTTCTTAAGCTTCTTACCAGCAGCAGGGGCGGTCTCTTGTTTCCTCTTGGAAGAGATGCCCCACCTAGCCCTAAGGCTCTGGTTGAGCCTAGCAGCCTCGTGGTGCACCTCGTTCACAGAGGACTCTGGGAAGAGGTCCGCACCCCACATGCTGGAAGCCTGATAGTGGCCTCCTGCAAGACGTGCTTTCGGCAGTTCCTCCTAGCTAGGAAGAAGTCGAAAGCATCAGCTTGGACTGTCTGGAGCTGAGATTTGGCCAGAATCTTGAATAAAGGTTCTGTGCCATAAGACAGGGCAGCCATTTCTGTAATGATTAGGGAGTTAAGGGACCTCCCAAATCTTGTTCGAGCATCAAACTCTGCCTGAATCAGGGTATCAGGCAGCCTTGGAAGCTTCTCGCCAAACTGGTCCATTGCGCAGTCTGGCTTAAGCTTACCAATCGAGAACGTGGCAGGCAAGTTCTCCCACAATTCTCCAAAGGCTGGGAAGAGCGGAGAAGTAGATTCCGCTTCCCTCAGCTGTGGCATGGGCTCGTCCTTGAGGACTGCCTGAAGAGTCGCTTCCACTATTTTGGTAGCGAACGGAAGAGAAGCCTCCTCCTCCGTAGCGAAAATAGTGAACGGACTCTTGAAAGCTTGGAGCTTAGTGTTAGTACACTCCCAATCCTCCAGGCAGTGAACCCATTCCCGCTGTGCGTGATCCCTACTGTACAGCACATTCTCTCGGGAAATCTTGTCCTCTCTAGTGAGAGCAGCAACGGTCAGCCTAGCATACCCAATGAAAGGCTGAGTCAGTCCAGGAGGATAGAACTCGAAGTCCTCAATTCTTCGAGTTCCACACTCCGGGATAGAGATCATGCCGTCCTTGAAGGGGGCATAAGCGGCCACTCTCCATGGGTTATCCATGGAGAAGGCTGGTAGGGATTCGTAGGGAGGTAACTGCAAAATGCCAGTACCTGCTACGGGGGAGCTTGGCTGAGGAACCTGAGTAAGTCCAGCAAAACGGTCCAATTGCTCTCTAACTCTGTTAGAGAGATCCTGAATGGATTGGCCAGACTGGTTGATGGTGTTTGACAGCTGCGCAAACATCTGTTCAAACCTAGACCCGAGGGCGGACATCCTCGAGCCAACCATCTCTCCCACTTGCTGCATCACAACTGCCGAAAAGGTGGTGGGATCAAAGGAGCTTGGTCCCGCCACCCCAACAGGAGTTACCGGAGTGGATCCGGTGGATGCCGGAGAAGGCGTTGGCTCGGCTGGAGCGCGAGCCTTCTCCTTAGAAGCCTTGCTTCTAGAGCTCTTAGAGTAAGAAGAGCTCGGCTTTGCCTTCACCGCGTCAGCGTAGGAAGTCGTAGACTTCTTAGCTGAAGAAGACGACGACTTCTTAGAAGTCGTCTTATGGAGGGTCTTCTGTTCTCTCTGTCCCTTCACCTTCGGGGTACAGAAAGAGCGGGGGAGAGCGGGCAGGGATCTCAGATCCCGTAAAGCCTTGGAAAGAGGCAGTAGAAAGGACAGGAGAAGAAGATCCAGGAGCGCCCAAGGAAAGACCTTGGGCGCCCGACACACCTACCTCAACCAACAAATCCTCTGCCCCTACCGCCATAGGCTCGATGTTCAGGTCCAGGTTAGCCACATCTGGGACCGGCTCCTGCGTGGAGACGGACCCGAACGCCTGCTGCACCTCCTGCTGTATCGAAGCTATGAGAGGGGCTGCCGAGATGGGGTCAACATAGCCGGTCGACTTGCCACCGGGGAAGATCTGAACGGCCAGCTTCTTGTCCAGAATGTACGGCTGGCCCTTGGCGGCGTTCTTCCCGAAGCTGCCCACCCAAGCCTTCAGGGTTGCCAAGGCGACTTCCTTCACGGCGGCAGCCTGAAAGAGAAGGCGAAATGAAGCTTCTAGTGGCGGAGACAGGGTTGAACAAAGCTTAAAACTAAGTGTTATTAGTGATAAGACCAAGAAGTCTAAGAGTAGACTTACCCCACCCAACAGCTGACTAACAAGGTCGTAGCAGATGGTGCAAGCTTCTGGGTGCCAGACGATCAGTCCATTGTGGGTGGTGGCTGCACACGGGGTGGGGTCCGTGAGTCCTACACTCCTCATGGGCGCAGGGGTCGTAGAGTGTTTGCGTTGCAACCCGGGACCTGACAGTTGGTAGCCTGTAAGTGGAGAGATACATAAGTATCAGGTGCACACTTACAGCCTAACAATTGCTCCGCTGCATGCCGGAGCGTGAAAGTTAGATTAAACCAGAGCCCCGCCATAATACGTGTGGTAACTAGGCGGTTGGAGTTGTCTAAGGCTACGCCGGAGACAGGAAAAAGATTCCAACCAGGAGTGGTGAGGAGCCATGAAACCACGATGGAGAACGACGGAGATGGTACACATAAATAAATTAAAACTAAAATTCACCGTAATATTAGGGTATATCCGTATATATAACGAAGTATAAATTTTTCCGTCTACTAGAAGAGTGCCCGGGTAAGGAGCGAGCTCTCCTCCGGTAGCGGAAAAAAGGATATAGTAGGCAAGCAACAGACCACTAGTAATGTCCACCCCGCCCGCTGGCGGAGCCAGACGAACCTATAACCAAAGGGGCCCCCGCTTCATCGGAGGCTCCGTTCATTACAGTAGGGGAAGGGTGGGACTGAAGCAATAGGTAGGAGGTCCCGGCGGGGTAACACGGCGGGAGAGAGAGAGAGGGGGGGTGGCCTACCCCTCCCCGTCCCT
Source organism: Macrobrachium nipponense (assembly GCF_015104395.2). Taxonomy (NCBI): domain Eukaryota; kingdom Metazoa; phylum Arthropoda; class Malacostraca; order Decapoda; family Palaemonidae; genus Macrobrachium; species Macrobrachium nipponense. The sequence continues at coordinate 55,840,393 of NC_087209.1, forward strand.
ACAGCTACCCGCTCGGTGACCCGGTACCCGAGACAAGTGGTCGCCCTGTACCCCAGCTGGGAGGGAGCTCCTGGCCTCCTCAGAGAGAGAGGGAGGAAGGCTACTGTGGTTGTCATGGCAACCAAGGAGTCCCCCAGACCCCTCCCTATACCTGGTAGGGAGGGAAGGGGAAGGGTAAGGTGCTAAGGGACACGTGATCGCAGGTGGCCTAAGCCGCGATAGCAACACAACCATGGACGCCAGGGGCCACGTGAACCAGATTGTACCAACACATGGTACATGCACCTAGGCTAGCCTAACACCCTAAATAACACTGATAATACATCGTAAAGGGGGAAAAGACACTTTTAGTAAAAGAGAAAGAAGCCCAGGAGGAGGCAAGCTGTTCCGAAGAACAGTTGACTACTCGGAGCCAGCGGTAGCCGATGTAGAGCAAGAGCCGGGATGCTGGACCAGAAACACGGTATAGCCCTAAATACCAAACTAAGAGAAATGGTAAAAGGGCTGTCCTAGCTATAAAAACGATGTAATAAACGATGAACGTAATATAGTAAGCCCATAAGTATAAGATGTCCCAGTATGGGAGACCGGGAAATCTTAACACGAGGCGGCACGCAGCCGCCACGAGTCAACCGGGAGACCGTATATGACCTATTAAGAAGGAAAATACTGGTCCCTGGAAGACTAAAAAACAGTAAAATACTACTTATGAGGCACTTAACTTAGCCGATGCGATAGCTGCACGTTCCATCGTAATGACGAGGTAAAATTACGACAACACGAGAGGAAAAAGCACTCAAGCGCTGCGAACCTAATGATTAAGGATGACCGCTAGGGGCGCTGCTGTCCGTGGCGTCGGTAGTAGTAGTAGTAGCGGCCGCATCACCCTTTAGCATCAGCTCTCTCTGGTGGGGATTTTATGTTGGAAGGTCTAAATGGTGAATGACTCGTGGTAGTGATCCCACTCGCCTATATTCACATACCGACACTTCTTTTATAGAGTGAGCGAGTCAGTTTTACTGACATTTTCTTAATTTTGTTTTTCTCTGGTAATTTTAGATTAATTTTGCCTAGAAATAATGATCTTAAGGATATTTCATAGGCTGACACGAGCTGAGCCCAGAAAAATCGATAATGATATAGAAACTGAATAGCATGGAACACCAAAAGAGCAAAAAAGAAGCAATGAAAATGAAATTACCATAAGAAAAGCAAGGAAAGACTAATAAATAGGACAAGCCAATTCAAAAGAATGGATGACAGTCAAGTTTATTATGCAAATAATTTAAAGAGAAATATGTAAGATGAGAAAAGAAGCTGAAATTTGAAATGGGTCATTTGCTCTACTCTAATTGTGAAGCGTGATCTATTATCAGTGCAAAATAAAAAACTGGGAAGAAAATACAGGGATTATTCTTGGAAAGAGAATATTTGAGAGGTTAGTAGTAATGGTGAGTGGAACATAAGCATTTTTTGATGCAACCATATAAACTCGATGGAACCTTTTCACTCATTCACATTATAATTGTTTGTACTGAGCATGAACACCTAATAATTCATTTATTTTTTTATAAACAGTACATGCAAAACATTACGTACTACATATATTACTCTACTATATGTCAAAGTCTCAATAATAATGGTGACTACAGAAAAAAAAATACTCAACAGAGCTGTCAAAAGGAGCTTCTTGAAGAGAAGAAAATAAAGTGCTGGTTAAAGATTTTAATTATGAAGCACAATTAGAGTTCAACATGACTGAAAAATATAAGGAATATGTATTGTATATACAAACAAAAGCAACTTTTCTTACATTCTTTAATTGTGTATGTAGATTATCAATCTCGGTCTGTAAAAGAGCCACATCTGCAATAGAAACTTGTGTTGCTTGCTCAACATCACTTGGGAGAAGAATGTGAGGAGGTATTTTCAAGAGAGTATCAATAGCAAGACCCTGCAACAATAAACAAAATTACAATATGGTGTACATAATGGTTAAACTAAAGTCATAAAAATGAAACTAAGAATACAAGTATACATTTTAAAAACAAGAAAATTGCAAGTGTTATGCAGAATTGTACTACATACATAAAGAATAATAGTTTACACATTACTACTATTCTCTGCTAGTCAAGAGCATATCCTAATTATGGGTCAGATCTAGGTGTAACTTTACCTGCATGACCAAAAGGGAATTTCATTTCTACCCTCTCACAGGTAGTTCAAGTGAATCTCCAACTTTCCAGTAATTATTTGCTTTGTCAACTAGAATGGGGAGGTTCAGTAGATTTCACAAATATCTGATAGTAGCGAAATAAATAATTTTTTAATGAAAATTCTTATTACTATATTTCAATACAAGTAATTATCATTCATCTCGCTAAATAGTGGCACTCAACTTAACTGATATCAGCCTAGCTGGTTGCTCTACTATATGGGCTCATCTAAGTCCAATAAAATAACAAGAATGTTTTGTACTTACAAGATAATCACAGCAAATGTGACAGGGTCACTAGACAGTGGACTGCTCATGCCCAAGCAGGTGACCTTTCAACCTAATTGGATAGCCTCTTTCCATGGTCTATCCAGACCTTCATGGTGATCAGACTAATGTCAAAGAATTCTCTTAACTGGTCTTACGGCAGGGTATGTGTTGTAACAATAAACATTATAACATGTAACAGAGTGAGTACGAATGCAATCAGGAAAAGAGGCCACTTTCTATTATCCTTAGCAAATGCTAATACCAAGTTTTCCTACTACAGTACAGTCCCCAATAATGCAAGAATTTGGTCAATCCAAGGCCTCACAGAACTGGAAAATCACAGATTTCGATACACATAACTTAAGGGAATAATTCCATTAGGGCTAAGGCAAATGCCAACTTTCCCAATCAAACTTTTTTATACTACCCATTTTCAATGCTTTCTATGTACTATACTGTAATTTTTTCAAATATGAAATTGTTCTTATGGATAAATAAAACATTAAAAAGGTTTTAATAATATGAAAAAGTTTAAAATTACACACAGGATGGTGAAAACTCCCACATGTAAACACTGCCACCATTGGGTGCAAGTGTACTGAAGTACTGAACTATCGATACAGTCATTTCCTTTAAAAAAACCTTTAGGATGAATTTCCTCTACCTATCCTCTGCCAAAAAACCTACATACTACTCTATCTCATCCTTCGTGAAGAGTTCTTCTGCTGAAGGAAGGCTTTGTGAACCATTTGAGGTTTCGGGGACTGGCCGGACATGCATGTCTTCGCTCCCGTTAGGCCTAACAAACTTGGTTATGATCGCCTGTCTGTTTCTTTGTCCGTCACGTTCATTATGTAATCGTTTTCATCTTAACCCTTAAACGCCGAAGCGGTATATTAAAATTTGTCTCCTATATGCCGGGGGGGTTTCCTCGGAGTGAGCACGGAAGCAGAAAAATTTTTTTTTTTTTTTTAAATCACAGCGCGCTTAGTTTTCAAGATTAAGAGTTCATTTTTGGCTCCTTTTTTTTTGTCATTGTAAACGCTGAGATAGCTAGTGTTAAGCTATCGATGCAACCCTCTGTAAAGTTACTTCTACCTAAATTCTCAAACTGAGCGGTCATCTGACCAACCTTTCCTATACTCCAGTGATGGAGAAGAGAAATAAAGTTGTTAAGAAGTTAACTCAGGAAGTTTGAGTAATCTCCCCAATTCTGAAGAAGAATAAAATCTACTTGATGTCACTTCAACTAGAAAGGGAAAGAACCACAATGCTTGCTTATCACAGTAGCAAGAATAGACATATAACTGATCTCTGTCCTATATCATTGTAAGTGGTGGACCGAAGACAGTTAAATAATGGTGGCAGCCGTCTACATCTACCGTCTACCGAAGCAAATGGAATCATCGAGAATGTAACTAATCAGAAGTAAAACAGAAGGAACAGGATCTTCAATCAACATAGGCAACTATAAACATCCTACGAACACTAAGAAATGTCCTTCATCGAGACGTATTCAAGCAGCCAAATCAACGTTTAGAGAATGACTTTCATCACATATCTACAAGAATCAAACCGGACGTGAATGCAGCATCGGATCTTCAATGGGAAGCGAAACATTCAACAAATAAACAACGCATGACCAGAAGCCAAGGCGAAGATATTGGGTCAAGCACGGAGCAACGCGAGAGACAGAGAGGCTGTGATGTCATCACAACAACAACAGTCTTCCTGCAACACAAGAGAGAGGGAGGCTGTGACGTCATCACAACAACAACAGTCTTCCTGCATATATACTAAAGCTAAGTACATCCTTTATCCATTCAGGTTTATCAGTGAAGTGTTTTACATCAAGAGTCGATCGTCCATTATTCCTGGGGTGAGTTATACGTAATCTTAATCTTCCTTCATTACAGGAATCTATCTTCAACTACGAATTCTGACCTGCAGAATTTTTTTCTCTTTGTTGCTAATTCCTCTTTCTTACAGCAGTTCTCCAGAAATATCTTTATCACATTATCTGTCTTTAATATTATCATTTTGGGGGACTTTACTATAATCTGCAACACATCTTTAGTTTATATTGCATATGCGTTTACGCAGTGGACGGGTGTACTCATATAGATACTTTGATAGGATCGCAAGGAATCGTAGTGATAAGAAAAAAGCAACAGTGAACATGGCAACCACTGCGGCTGTTGGCTCTTCCGCACCCGGTAACCACAATCCCGTTGTTACTCTAGTGAGTGCAAGGTCAGCGATAGTTCCTTTTCAAGGTCGGGTCAATGGGTTCCTGCCTCAAAACGTCGAGTCATGGATCTCATCAGTAGATGCTCATTTAAACGCAAAATGCATCACAGACCCATCTGTACAATTACAGGAAGCCTTAGTTGTAGTTTTGGCTTTAAGGAACATCCTTAATCAAGCCTCTATGACTCAGCTTAATGTTGTAGAACGGGTGGCAGTAATTGCCGACCGGCTAAATGAATATCAAGATAACTTACGTAACTCCACTTGGGTTACAAGAGCCAATATCGCTGTGAAAGATTTCATACGGCTGATATCCTTGACTTCCATGACAGTTATGTTGCCTGAAGCTTTAGTGCGGTGTTTTGACAAAAAGCTAACGCCCGACAGTACGGAACTAGATGTGTATAAACAGATCAAAAAGCACATGTTTAAGTGTACTGACCTCGATCCCTTGCTTACTCAATTTGTTTTTGCAAACCAAAAAAATTGAAAATAAGCCACAACAAGTAAACGTAGTTAATAATAATCAAGCTGCAGGGATGACTTGTTACAATTGCAAGCGGCCAGGACACATGATTTCAGACTGTCGGACGCGTTATTGTTCAATTCATAACAGCTCCACTCATTCATATAATCGTTGCTTCTCGCGGAATCAACAGCAGAATCCTAGAAACACGCAAACTGTTGCCAATGAAAACAAGAAGAAGAATCCTCAGTACTATAAGAAGAAGCAGAACGAACAGCATCAGAAACAAACAAATTGTGCTTCAAGTAACTCTGTTCCCAGGCCGTCTAGCCAAAACTCACAAGGTCAGACGAATTTTCCGAGTGTGCAAAGCAAAACAAATACCACGTAGTCAACTCCAATGGGGGAGAGGATGATGTTGGGTCAATTATATCAAGATCGTTTTGTTCTTTCAAATAACCAATTTAATCATTTACCAGATCATTGTGAGACAATCGGTTTTCCTATGAAACACACGGCCGAATCCAAAAAATCAGTGCAGGTTCCCGTAGATTTGCAACAAATTCACGCCATAATAAGTCAAAATGAATTACGCCCCACATTACATGCAGTAAATTTAGAGCACCGGTCCTTCACATTATTTGTTTTCGAACTTCCCTATAGAGAAGTCCGGAGTAAGGCTCTCGGGGATCGGAAATAATGAATTAAATGTGGTAAGAGTAACTCAATATTCAGTACAAGGTCGGTAAGCGCACGTTTACCGATACCTTTATCGTTGTACAAAACACTGATATGTATCCAGCTGTAATTATAGGATACCCCGTCTATGGGCATCAAAACATTACCTTAGACCCCTGCCAAACACGGCGTGTATATCAAAGGAAAATTCTATAAGTCTTCTAACACCTTAAAATCAGTTTTGGACAAAAAGGAGACAACAAATAAAACAGTAACGTACGTTGAGGAACCAATCACTTGTCTCATGAATCAAGAAATAATCCATGCGACCCAACAGAATTCTTGCTCACCCGTAATATCAGCTTGCACGCAAACTCTCAAGTCGAACGTAACTTCGAATATATTAGTGCGAGTAAAGAAAACTTTGCCGTGATCTGAAATGTTAATCCTTTCCGACACTCTGAAAACTAACGGATTGTCCGTCACACAAGCCATATATACAGTCAGCTCACAACAACAATGCAACATTGAAGTCTGTAATCATCTGAATACCACTTTAGTAATTCACAAAAATCAACATATCTTGGATGTGGAAGTTTATAAACATCGCATTCTTACCGTCGCTGAGATCAATCATGCTCAATCAGTTGCGGATGAATCCCTTTTGCAATCTATTAAAAGTAAAATCAATAAAGACATCCAAGAAGAAGAAATTCAGCAGAAATTTTTGAATCTTTTAACTGAATATCATGATGTTTTCTCCACTACTGAGGGATCCTTAGGAAAAACGGATGTCATAGAACACCAAATAAGGTTAAAAGACAAGCAGAAAGTTATCTATGTACCTTCGTACAGACTTCCTATGAAATTACAGAATGAGATAAATGATGAAGTAGGTAAAATGCTAGAAGAAGGAGTCATTAGGAAATCGAACAGCCCTTATAATTTTCCGTTAATAGTCGTACCGAAAAAAGATCGAACTTGGCGTATCTACGTAGATTTCCGTCGTTTAAATGAGGAAACGATCCCTGATCGATTCCCAGTACTACCATGTACTGACGATATTTTATCTTTGTTAGGTAAGAACAAATATTTTACTAGTTTGGACTTACTTAAAGGCTTTCACCAGATACCTTTAGAAGAAGAGAGTACAGTAGGGCCTCGTTAATCACGGGGATAGGGCCCAGAACCCCCCGTGACAAGTAAATACCAGTGTTATCCTGGTACCCCCCCCCTGGAAATTGCTTTAAACCGCCTACTTTAATAATTAGCCCACCCAAGACCACTATTTCAATGTTTGTATCTGCCTACTTTAGTTCAAGCACCAAATATTTCTTCAACTATCACCTTAAACTAAATTCAAGACAGTTTCAAAGTTATTCTTTCCTATCTTCAATTTCCCCTGCATCAGATCAGCAAACAAAATTATAATTACCTAACAATTCCTTTCTATTTTCATGATTTGGCTGCTGCACCAAACTAAAAGTACATAGTATATCTATTTCTGGAATGAACATATTTATTATAAAAAAAACATGATTTACTGTAATGATTACAGCACCCAACTATAATATTAATGTATAAACTGCAAAATACAGCAATAAAAATCTAGTTTTGTCTTTTGTTTACGTTTAGAATCAGCTGATGGACGTTTATTACCGAAAGAATTATTTTGGATAACAATTTAGTTTTGCTTAAAAGAAAACTAATTTTATTAATGGAATTAATTATTCTTATTTTTAACTTTGTACATAATAGTTTATGATATTATGATAGAGTAATCAATTTATTTCATTGAGAGAAGATGGAGAGAGCAGAGAGGAGAGAGAGCAGCTTGTGACGAGAGTAACTTGAATAGCTTGAGAGAGCAGCTTAGCAAGAGAATAGCTTGAGAGAGCAGCTTAGGACTAGAGTACTGTTGACTATCTTAGCTCGAGAATAACCATGAAATTTGTATTTTAAATATTTTATGATAATAAGAAATGAAACATGTATAGTGATAAGATATTCTCTTGTATACTGTTATAATATGTGATAATCACTGAGTCAACTATAAAAGTTGTATTGAAGCACAGTTTCGTAAATCGTAGAAAGAATAAAAATATGGCAACACATATTTTTATTCTTTCGGGGACCATCTTGTTCTTTTATTACGATAATAATAGATCAGTATTATAGTTTTTTTTCTGTAAGTGATGAGAGAGAGAGAGAGAGAGAGAGAGAGAGAGAGAGAGAGAGAGAGAGAGAGAGAGAGAGAGAGAGAGAGATTTTGCTATTTACATTCACAGTATTTGAAAATTTGTGAATGAGTTTATTCTAAAAATGCATTTAGTCATGAAAAGAAGAAGAAAACAGTAATTAGTGAATCTTGCTCTATGATAAAATTCGCGATTTCGTTAATTTTCCGGAATATACGTAGCATTTGGGCTTCACAAAAAAAGTAAGTAAAGTGATATATGACAGAGTTTAGAGGATACTTACGTAAAAATACATCGGTACTTTGTAGAACGGTGACGTCACGGTGGTCATATGTATTTTTTTCGTGAATGACTATACATTTATGATAATAAATAGTTACTGTACTGCTTAGAGTACCATACTGTAACATTAATGTAATCATATCAAAATAAAGTAATCATTGTTCATTGTATACTGTAAACATGTAAAGTGTATTTTTGTCTTTTGAAAAATGGATTCCCCAAGGAATTATTCCTTGAAGAGGCTTTTTATTATGAAGATATGCCAATAATATATAAGATTTGCGTTTTATTATGAATATATGACAATAATATGTAAAGTAAAAATGGTTTTATTACACGTTTACGCTTCGTCGCCGATTGCAAACAACATACGATAATCTATGACAATTATCATTTGTATGACTGCAGTGTTCAGAGAAGTTGATTACGTTATACCAAAACAATAATGAAGTTCGAATTGAAAATTTATGTTTTCCTAAATGTTATTACTACTGTAATTAAACTACTACTATTAACATTTCTAACTACTATTAACATTTCTAAAAGGTTAAGAATGACAAAGATGCTGTGAAGTGTAACTCAATGTTTACATTTCTGCTGGCCGCTTAACTACAAGTTGATGTCAATGACGTGGAATTATTCCATGAATAGGCTATATATTATGAAGATATGCCAATAATATATAAGGTGAGAATGGTTTTATTACTTTTATTGTCAGTTAATATCATAAAGTGAATCTGTTCATGCATTTGTTGGTTATCGGAACGGACAAGGCTTAGCCTACCACCGACAAGCCCGCAATGCTGTGATTCATACCAGCGATATATAGACTGAGAAGTGGTCCAAGGAAAAACCCGTGATTAACTGAATCCGTGATTGCTGATCCGCGACTAAGCGAGGCCCCACTGTATCCCATACACTGCCTTCAGCACAGCCAGGGGACATTATGAATTTTTGCGTATGCCTTTTGGTTTACGTTGTGCTCCAATAACATTTACTAGAATGATCAACATAGTGTTTGGAGACTTGTTAGGGGATATCCTACATGCCTATATGGACGACCTAATCTTTTCTAATACCTTAGAAGAACATCTACGTAAACTGGAGCTAGTGCTACAGAGACTAAGACAGCATAATTTAAGGGTAAAGATAAGTAAGTGTGAATTTTTCAAAACAGAACTAGTCTATTTAGGTTTTACGGTGTCTAGTCAAGGTCTTAAAGTAGTCCACGATAAGGTGTCGGCTATCCGTAACTTTCCGATACCTACTAACGTCAAGGGTATACAGCAATTTCTGGGGTGTAGCGGGTACTACAGGAGGTTCATACGCAACTACTCAATAATAGCCGCTCCCCTAACCGATCTTACGAAGAAGGGCGTAGATTTCATATCGTCTGAGAAGCATCAACAGGCGTTTGATAACTTGAAAGATGAACTGTGTAGTTCTCCTATATTAAAATTTCCTGACTTCGGTAAGGAATTCTTTATTGCAACAGACGCCTCAGACCTAGGAGTAGGTGGGGTATTGCTTCAGCAATATGACAAACAGTTTTTCCTTATAGCTTTTTATTCACGTACACTTAGACCTTCCGAAAGTAAATATGCAGTAATAGATAAGGAAGGGCTGGCTATTGTTAACTCACTAGTGCATTTTAAGTTCATAATATAAAATTATCCCGTCAAAGTTCTCACTGATCATAAACCCCTAACCGACTTCTTTAAAGGGTTTAGTCACAGTCCCAAACGAACTCGGTGGCATATGATCATCCAAGACTTTGGCGCGAAGATCGGGTATCTGCCTGGGAAAGCAAATTAGCATTGCTGAACGCATTATTTCACCGCAACCCCACGTCATCCTTTATAAAAACGGAGCCATTAGCTGAATAATAGATATATCAACATCCATGCCTATTGTTAAAACTGTATCTGAACAGGAAGATCTGGGCTGGAGCGCTGAACTAATACAGACTGAACAAAGAAAAGATCAGCAATTAGAAAAAATCATAGCTGCTTTGAACGGAAATCCTAAGGAAAAAGAATATATAAAGTATACGCAGCAGAATTACATAATCAAGGATAATATTCTGTTGTAGATCTGTGACAAGGAAAACCCGCAACACGCCACAGGTGACTAACGACCAGGTAGTGGTACCAATCTCACTTATACCAACTGTCTTAAATTGGTTGCATGCAAATCCATTACATGGCCATCCAGGGGTTCTCCATCATGTCACAGAAAGCCAAATCATTATTTTATTGGAATACGATGCTTACAGATATAAAAAAGCACATAGCTAATTGTCGCACTGTCAGGAAAACAAAGGGCACACAAAGACACCTGTCAGCCTAGGGGCTTATCCCGTGCCCAATCAACCCTTTGAAAGAGTACACTTAGATTTATTAACAGGGTTTTACAAGTCAGACAGAGGAAATAAGCACCTCTTAGTAATCATAGATGCCTTGACTCGATATACAGAACTGATAGCGCTTAAAACTAAAACCGCGATCGAATGCGTAGGAAGTTTTCCCGAGTGCTACATTTGTAAACATGGAATTCCACACATGATAATCTCTGACTCGGGTGGAGAATTCAATACAGACAGTCACCGGGTTACGACGGGGGTTCCGTTCTTAAGACGCGTTCGTAACCCGAAAATCGTCGTAAGCCGGAATGACGTTGTTGAAAACATGTCCACAGGGAAAATTTCACTAATTTGCAATTTTTCTTAGGGCCGTATCCCTAAAATTATCACTATAATTTACTTTTTTCCATGTGCAACACTGTGTATTCACAAATTACTGTATATTTTCATTAAAATGAGAGAAGAGAGAGAGAGAGAGAGAGAGAGAGAGAGAGAGAGAGAGAGAGAGAGAGAGAATTACATAAAACCATTAAATTTGTTGACCATTGTATGGTATTGTTACTTTCCCAGCTCTGAGTTTCACTGGAGTTATGAGGTAGGGAAATTGATACAGAAAAAGACGAAGGGAAGAATTTTCTTTGAAATTAGTTGTCGTATTATTTTACTACTTCTATTACTATTATTATTATTAATTATTATTTGAAAATATAATAAACGTGCATCTACCTAAAATTCTCTCTCATCAGTAAGAAAGAGGAATTATCCTTACAAGTGAAAAGGAAAGGTAATTTTCATCTCTTTAAAATACGACCATTATGAATTTGTAATTAGTTGTATTATTATTATATTAAATAACTGAAATTATCAATAAACATTTTACATACTAGTACCATAAAATTCTTTCATCTCGGTAAAAGAGAGAGAGAGAGTGTTTATCTCTCTCGTTCTCTCAAAAAATACTTAAAAACGCTTCCAGCGAAACAGAGGGAGGGAG
>NC_087209.1:55852607-55862607 GCF_015104395.2 Macrobrachium nipponense
AAAGAATAGTTCAAAAAATGAAAAAGAAATAAGATTTAAAAATATTTCATTTTAAATACAATATCTTTGCGCTTATTGGCTCACTTATTGAGAATAGTTTTTGTTTAACAGAACATTTCAATAATTGCTAAAAATAGGACACTGAATTTAAAACAAAAATAAATTTAATAAATAATTTAATTTGATTACAGTAATTTTGGGAGTTTCGCCTTCCATTTCATAACTGATTTTTTTTCCAAAAATTATTTAAACTATCGCCTAAAAGGAATGTAACCAAAAATTTTAAATAAATATTTAAGTTTTTAAACAATATTTATAACAGTTTTTTTCTGTTTTTATTAGCTGCTTTTTGCTGAAAAAAAATATTCGAAAAATCGCCGAAAAAGACAAAAATAAAAAAGAAAAAAGCTAAAAAAATATTTCAATTAAGATGTAATATTCTTGTTTGATTTGCTTTGCTTTGAGGTCTATTTTCTATTTCAAATATTACTTTAATAATTGCATAAGTATTGGATAATGAATATAACAAAGAAAAAAAACAGCTAAATAATAAATAATTTTCAATATGATATTTTTAGTATTTTTTCCTTCTTTTTCATGACTGACTTATATTTCAAAAATCATTTGGAAAATCGCCTAAAACTAGGACAATATATCAATTATTGCACAGAAGTTTTGAGTCTTATTCAATGGTTGTTGGCGGTTTTCTTGTTCAAAAAATCATCATAAAAATCGCCTAAAAAATAAAATGAAATAGAGAAATAATGAAAGATTTTTTTCATCATTTAAATATATTTCTATTTTAGTACATAATAATTTTTTTTTTATTTTCTTATCTTTTTGATGACTGATTTTTGTTTCAAAAATCACTCAAAAATCGATTAGAACTGAATTTCAAACAACAGTATATAAGTATTATATATGAATTAAATACTTCACGAAATTTTGCACTCTTTTGAAGACAGATTTTTATTTCAAAAATAATTTTTAAAAGTATTTTAATTTTTGTACAATATCTTTGAGAGTTTGTTCCTATTTTTGATGGATGATTTTTGTTTCAAAAATCATTCAGAATATAGGCTGATTTTTATTTCAAAAATTACTTTAAAAATCGCCTAGAAATAGAACGTAAAAGGTTTAAAAATACATCTATAAATTTGTGCCAAATATTATTTAGTTTATTTCCTTTTTTATTTTGGCTATCATTTGTTTCAAAAGTCAATATGAAAATCCGCTAAAAAGGGGGGAAAACGGAATAAATATAGTATTTTAAGAATTTTCTCCCTTATTTCGATAACTGATTTTTATTTAAAGAATAATTTAATAAAAACATGAAATTGAATATAACATAAAAATTTAGACAAATGCTAAAATCATTTATCAAAAAGATGCCAAAAATAACAAAAATATTGTTTACAAATTCAAATAAGGTTTTTAGTTTCATTTTTTTTTTTTGTTTTTTTTTTCATTTTTTATGCGATTTTCATGATTAGTTATCAAAATGGGGGGAAAACCCCAAAAAATATTAGTTCATAATTATTTTTTTCAAACCGTTCTTTTATGTTATATTCATTGTCCTGATTTAGGTAATTTTCGAAATGATTATGGAAACAGAAGTCAGTATTAAATCGAATGCAAAATCACCATAAATGTTGTATTTTTTTCCTCCTTTTTAGGTGATTTTTAAAATGATTCTTGACACAAAAATCTTGCATCAAAACATGAAAACAAACTCAAAAATTGTGTACCAAAATTGAAACTTTTTTTTAAATGTATGTGGTTTTTTAAAAGACTTTTCAAACAAAAATCACATATCTAAAGGAGGACTAAAACGCGTTAAATATTTCATTTAAATTTATATATATTTTGAGCTTTTCTCAGTTTAATTTTGTTTCTAGCATTTTTATGATGATTTCTGAAACAAAAAGACAAACACCTAAAAATATTGTGCAAAATTTGGAATATATATTAAAACTTTTTATGCTATATTTCTTGTCCCATTTTAGGCGATTTTTATAATTATATTTGAAAAAATATCAGTCATAAAAATGAGTGTACAATCCAAAAATTAAATAATTATTTTAACATGTTTATTTGAAATTCCTTCCTCTTTTTTGATGGAAAACTTTTGCTTCAAAAATCATTTAGAAAATTGGCTAAAATTAGGACAATGAACTTCAAATTAAAAGCAGTTTGTAAAAGGTTTAATTTGAATCTAATATTTTTAATATTTTGCCTGATTTTTCATGACTGATTTTTATTTCAAAAATTATTTCAAAAATCACCTGAAATTCGGGCAATAAATATAACATAAAATCATTTAAGAAATATATAAATTTTTGCATAATATTTTTGAGTTTTTACCTCCTTTATTTTGGCGGATTTTTGTATCATAAATAAATATAAGAATAGCCTGAAAAAGGGGGGTGGGCGAGGAAAACCATTTTTTTTATCTTTCAATTTAAATACAATATTTTTCACCATGTCACCAAATAAGAGGGCAAAACTCCCAAAAAGGGAGCCAATAAGCCCAAAGATATTACATTTAAAATTACATATTTTTAGATCTTTTCTCTGTTTCATTTTTTGAACCATTTCTTAGAGAATTTTTATAATGATTAATTGAAACAGAAAACAGCCACCAAAGTAAGTAGTAAAATTTAAATATTTTTTATGAGTTTTCATGTTACATTAATCAATCGACTAAAAATTTCAAAAGATTTTTAAACAAAAATCTGTCACCAAAAAGATGAAAAATAAAAAACTTTAAGATTTTGTACTAAAATTGAAATATTGTTTTGAACTTTTTATGTTACATTTATTTTCATATATTTATGCGATTTTTAAAAGCCTTTTGAGACAAAAAAAAATCACTCATCAGATAGAGGTCATAAGCTGAAAAAAAATATTGCATTTAATTTGGAATATGTTTAAATGTTTTTGTCTTTCACTTATTGTTTTAGTTGTTTTTTTTAGTTAATTTTTAACAACAAACAGCGTAAAAAACTAAAAAATTTGTTTTAAATTATTATACGACATTCATTGCCCTATTTTAGGCCAATTTTTAAATAATTTTTAAAATAAAAACTAGTCCTAAAAAACTAAATTTATTAAAAATATTGTATTCAAATTAAATTCTTTTTAAACTGCTTTTATCATTTGAAAATAGCATAAATTTCGACAATTAATGTACCATAAAAATTTTAAGCAAATAAATTTTAATTTAAATAAACTATTAATGGTAAAATATTGTTTCTAAATTGAAATATTTTCAAGGCTTTTATAGGTATCTTTTTTGTCTTTTAATAATTTTAATACACTATGTGTAGTAAAATATTATATCTAAATTGAAATCATTTTTAAAGCTTTTTAGGTCTCTTATTTTGTCCTTTTTTTATTCATAAACATTATTCACAGTAAAATTGAAATATTTTTGAAGCTTTCTTAGGTTTCTTTTTTAAGCAATTTTTGTAATAGTTTTTTAAACAAATATCCGCCAACAAAAAGAGGAAAAACACAAAAATACTATGCAAAAATTGAAATATTTTAAAACTTTCATTGTCCCCTTCTTAGGCGTGTTTTTAAATGATTTTCAGTATCAAAATCAGTCATAAAAAGGAAGGCAAAACTCCCAAAATAAAATATTGTATCTAAATTGTTTATTTTAAGTTCATTGTGGTATTTTTGGACGATGTTTTAAATGATTTAATAAAAACACCAGTAATCAAAAAAACAAAAAACCTTCAAAAATTTGATGTTATATTTATTTCTAAAATAAAAATCAGTCATCAAAAAGTGAGCGAAAATTCTTTAAATGTTGTATTCAAATCAAATTACCTTTTGAACTGTAGCCTTTTTTTTAAAATGATCATTTCAATAAAAATATAAAAAATTGAAAAAGTTTCAAAAACTTGGTACTAAATTTGTAGATTCTTTTAACGTTTTGTGTTACATTCGTGATCCTGTTTAAAGCAATTTTTTAAATAATTTTTAAACAAACATCATCTATAAAAATGAAGGGCAAGAAACCCATTCAAACTGAAATTTTTTTAAGCCTTTTTCTGTGTTAGATTTTTACTTTTTTTAAGAGGATTTTTATAATCACTGAAACAGAAAACCGCTAAGAGGAAGAGAAATATTTTGCAATAAAATTATATATTTAAAACCATTTTATGATAAATTTATTGCCCTATTTTTAGACGATTTTTAAAATGATTCTTTAAAGACAAATCAATGTTTAAGAAATCTTAAAAGTTTCGTATATGAATTGAAATATGATTTAAAAATTTTTATGCTATATTCGTTGTCTTTTTTTATTTGATTTTTAAATGATTTTTTAAACAAAAATTACTTTTTCAGGCTATTCCTAAATTGATTTTTAATACAAAAAACGGACAAAATAAAGGAGGTAAAATCTCTAAAAAATATTGAGCAAAAAATTTATATATTTCCTGAATGATTTTATGTTACATTTTTAGCCCGAATTTTAGGTTAATTTTGAAATAATTTTTGAAATAAAATCAGTTATTAAAAATCGGGCAAAACTATTAAAAATATTGGATTCAAATTAAATCCTTTATAAACTGCTTTTAATTCCAAGTTCATTGCCCTATTTTTAGCCAATTTTCTAAATGAATTTTGAAGCAAAAATCATCCATCAAAAAGAGGAATGACTTTCAAATAAACATGTTAAAATAATTATTTAATTTTTTGATGGTCCACTCTTTTTGGGAGAATGAATGTAGCATAAAAAGTTTTAAGAAATATTTCAGTTTTTGCACAATATTTTTGAGGTTTTTGTCTTTTTGTTGGCCTACCTTTGTTTCAAAAATCATTTTAAAAATTGAAAAAAACAAAATGAAACTGAAAAATAGCTTAAAATATATCGTAAATGAAATATTTGGTGCGTTTCATCCTCCTTTAGATGTGTGATTTTTGTTTAAAAAATCTTTAAAAAAAAACATTTATGTCAATAAAAGTGATATTGAGAGTTCTAACAAAAAGTTTCAATTTTGGTGCACAATTTTTTTAGTGTCTTTCCAGCTTTTGATGCCAGATTTTAAAAATTAACTAAAAAGGAGAAAAAAAACATTTATTATAGCTTTGGACTCGTTACAAAAAAAAATGAAAATGAATAAAAAACAAAAATAAATAAATATATAAAAAAATAAAACTAAAAATAAATAAATACATAAAAATGAATAAAAATAAAAAGAATAAATAAATAAATAGATAAATAAAATAAATATATAAATAAGAACTATAAATAAATAATAATAAATCCATATAAATAAAGTTTTAAAAGTAAATAAATGAATAATAATAAATAAAAATAAATAAATAATAATAATATATAAAATCAAAATAAATGAATCAATAAAAATGAAAAATCAAAATCAAAAACAAAGTAATAAATAAAAATTAATAACAACGAATAAAACAACAAAAATAAAAATAAATAAAAAATTAAAATAAACAAATTAAAAATACATGAAATAAACAAAAAATAAATAAATAGAAAAAATTAAATAAATAAACAGAAACTAAAAAAATTAAATAAATAAATAAAATAAAAAAATAAACAAATAAAAATTGAATAAATAAATAGGAATAAATAAAAATTAAATTAAATAAAAACTAGAGAATTCAATAGAAATAGATAAATAAATGAAATTTTAAAAATATATTAAAATAAATAAATGAATAAATAAAATAAAAAATAAACAAAAAATAAATAAATCGAAAGAAATAAATTGGAATAATTAGTAAAATAAGTAAATAAATAAATATAATTAAGAATATAAAAATTATATAAGTATATAAAAAATAAATAAATAAATAAAAAAAAATTGAATTAAATAAATGAATGAATAAATAAAAACAAATAAATAATTAAAAATAAATCAATAAAAATACATGAATAAATAAGTAATAAATAGAAATAAATAAATAAATAAATAAATAAATAAATAAATACATAGAAGTAAATATATAAATAAATTAATAGAAATGAATAAGTATAAATAAATATATAATAATTAAAGTAATAGATATTTTTAAGAATGAATAAGAAATAATAAGAATAGAATAAAAAATAAATAAATATAAAATATAAATATATAGATAAATACATAAATAATAAAATAAATAAATAAATAAACCAAAATAAATAAATAAATAAATAAATAAATAAATAAATAAATAAATAAATAAATAAATAAAAAAAATAAATAAATCAATCAATCAATAAAGTAAAATCAATAAAAAATTTAAACATTGAAAACAAATAAACAAATAAATTAGAATAAATGAATAATAAAAAATAAATAAATAAATAAAAATAAATGAAAAAATAAAATAAGTAAATTAAATAAACAAAACAATAAATAAAAACGAATGATAAAAATATATAAATAAATAAAAATGAATAAATAAGTAGATGAATAAATAATTTAAAAAAATAAAAAATAACTAAATAAATAAATTAATTAAAATAATAAAAATTAAATAGATTAAACTATATATAAATAGATAAACTATATAAATAAAAATGAATGAAAAATAAATAAAATAAATAAATAGATAAAATAATAATTGAAAATAAAATAAAATAAATAAATAACAAACTATGAATAAATAAAAATAAATCATTTAAATATATTGAAAAAATTGATGTAAATAAATAAATAAAAAAATTATTAAAAATAAATGGATAGAAATATAAAAATCAAAATAATGAAAAAATAAAGAAAAATAAAAAATAGATAAATAAAAATAATAATAAAAATACACAATAACAATAATAAATAAAATAAACAAATAAAAATAAATAAATAAAATCTAATAAATAAATGAGATATAAATATAAATAAATAATAATATATAAAAATAAATAAAATAAATAAAATAAATAAATAAATAAATAAATAAATACAATGAATAAAAATAAAAACATAAATAAATAAATATATAAATAATAAAAATAATGAATAAAAATATATAATATGTAAAAATAAATAAAAATAAAAAAATAAATATGAATAAATAAATAATTTACAAAATTAATAGAAATACATAAATAAATTAATAAAAATAAATAAAAGTAAATAAATAAAAAAGTTAATTATAAAGTAATAAATTAATAAAAATAATAAAGAAAAAAATTAAAAATACCATGATAAATAAAAAATATAAATATATAAGAAATATAAATAAATGAAAATAGATTGATAAATAATAAAAAATAAATAAATATATAAAAATTAATGAATTATAATCAATAAATAGATAAATAATAGATAAAAATGAAAATATGAATAAAAAAATAAATAATAGATAAATAAAAATAAATACTTAAAGAATAAATAAGTAAAAAAATTAATAAATATATACAAATAAGTTAATTAATAAATAAAAATAATAAATATATATATATATATATATATATATATATATATATATATATATAAATATAAATATATGAAAATAAAAATATACAAATATATATAAATAAATAAATACTATAAAATAAAATAATAAAATAAACAAATAAAGTAAATAAATAAAGAATACAAAAAAGTAAATAAATAAAAAAGATAAATAAATAAGAAACGAATAAAAATTCAAATATAAATAAAAAGAAATAAATAAAATCTAATAAAATAAATGAAAATAATAAATATATAAATAAGTAAATAAATAAATGAATTAAGAAGAATAAATGAATATAAATAAGTAAAAGAAAATAAATAAATAATTGAAAAGAAATATATATAAATAAATCAACAAAAATAGATACAAAAAAAGAGATAAATAGATAAATAAGAAGAAAGAATGTATACAAATAAATAAATAAACCAATTAAAAATAAATAAATAAATGAAAAAAAATTTTTTAAATAAATGAAAAAACAAGTATATAAATAAAAATAAAAACATAAATCAAAATACGTAAATAAATAAATAAATAAATAAACATAATATATAAATGAAAAAATTAATGAATAAAAAAAATTTGAAAATTAATTAATAAGTGAAATAAATAAAAATACACAAATAAACCAAAATAAAAATAAATAAGAATGAAAAATAAATAGCAGAAAATTAAATTAAATAAATGAATAATTAGAAACAAATAAATAAATATATAAATATAATAATTCAATAAAAAAAAATAAAATAAAAAAAAATTATTACTATATGAAAATAATTAAGTAAAAATAAATAATAAATTAATATATAACAAAAAAAACATAAATAAATAAAGATATAATAAATAAAATAAGAAAAATGAATAGATATAAACAAATAAATAAATAAAAATCATGAAATAAATAAAAATACGTGAATAAGCAAAATAAAAAACATTAATATATAGAGATAATTATGAATAAATAAATAAATAAAAATAAATAAATTAAATGAAAATAAATAGTGATAAATAAATGAATAAAAATGAATATAAATAAACAAAAATAAATGCATAAAAATGAATATAAAGAAATAAGAATAAATAAATAAAAATAAAATAATGAATAATCAAATAAATAAATTAATAAAAAATAAATGAATAAATTATAAAGGTAAAATAATAAATGAAAATAAAATGATAAATAAGTAAAAAAAGAAATAAATGAAATAAAAATAAATATATAAAAATAAATAGAAAAATACATATATACAAAATGAATAGAATAAATAAATAAAAATAAATCAATAAATAAAAAAATACACAAAAATAAATAAAAATACTATAAAATAAAAAGTATAAATAAATAAAAATGATTGAAATAAAAAAGATATAAATAAAATATTAAATGATAAATATAATAAATAAATGAAAAAACATAAAAGTAAATAAATGAATAAAATGAAATAAATAAATACATAATTAAAAATAAATAAATAAATAGGAATAAATAAATACATAAATGAATAATAAATAAATGAAAGGAGAATAATAAATAAAATAAGTAAAAATACATTATAAAATAATAAAATTATATAATAAGTGAAAAAACAAAATAATAAAAAATAATTATACACAAATAATAAATAAATGCAATAATAGTTTGAAACTGAACAAATAAAAATAAATAAATAAAAGTAAATAAATAAAACAGTGAAAGGAAAAACATAAACAAATTAATAAAAATAAATAAAAAACAAATGAATAAATAAGATAAAGAAATAAATTAATTAATTATTAAATAAAATCAAATGTATAAAAACATAAAAACTTATAAATAAATAAAAATTAATAAGTAAATAAATTAATTAATAAAATTAATGATTGAAAATAAGGAGAAAACAAATAAATAGGAATAAATAACAAGATATATAATATAAATTGACAAAATGAATTAATAAAATAAATAAATAGATAAAAAAAGAACTGAATAAACGGAATAAAATAAATAAAAATATATATATGATCAAAATAATAAAAATAAATGAATAAATAAAAATTAAATAAATATAATAAATATAAATAAATAAATAATGAATAATAAATAAATATAAATAAACAAAAATAAATAAAAATATGAAAATAAAAAAGGAATAAAAATAAATAACCATATATATATATATATATATATATATATAGTATATATATATATATATATATATATATATATATATATAATATATATAGAAATAAGGAAATAAGGAATAAATAAAAATAAATGATAATAAATAATTAAAATAAGTAATAAATGAATAGATAATAATTAAAAATATATAATAAGATATGTAAATAATAAATGAAAATAAATGAATAAATCAACAAATAAATAATTATATAATAAGTATAAATAAATAAATAAATTAAACTAAATAAATACATAAATAAAAATGGGATAAAAATAAATAAGTAAATGAATAAAAAAAAAGTATGCATAAATTAATAAATAAAAAATAATAAAAAAAATAGGAATATCTAAATTAATAAAAAATAACAAAATAAAAATAAAAATGAAAAATAATAAATAATGATAACA
>NC_087209.1:55870107-55987607 GCF_015104395.2 Macrobrachium nipponense
TTACCCCGGTAGGTTGTCACTCCAACCTAGTGTTGTTGTATAGTAATTTTTTACCTTTTAAATGTTTTAGTGTCCAATTTTAAATATTATACCGTGTTTTATCAGTGACGAGTCTTGTATCTTTGTGTTTTTGTCAATTCCCAGCCTTGAAAATGCATCGAAGCGATGTGAAACGTCGGCAATAAATTATGTGGTACGCTGAGACATGCCTTTACCTCTCCGCCTTGTGATATCTGTAGGGCTTGAGCCCCCTTACTGGTTCTTCATATATATAGTATATATATATATAGTCTATATATATATATCTATATATATATATATATATATATATATACATACTATAGTATATATTATATATATATATATATATATATATATATAGATAGATGATATAGATAGAGATATATCATAGATATATATATATATATATATATCTATATAGATATATATATAGAGATACATCTATATATTATATATAATATAATAATATATATATATATATTATTATAGTACATACAGATGATTAGATTATCTATATATATATATAATTATATATATATATATATATATATAGATATATATATATGTATGTTCTTATATATTATATTATCATTATATATTAATATATAATAGATAAATATATATAGATATATATATATATATATAATTATAATCTAATTATATATATCTGTATAAAGTATAGTCTATATATATCTAAATAGATATACATATCTATATATAATTATTTACATATGTATTTAAATCTTATTATAAATATATTTATTAATATTAATAGTATATATAAATATATATTATATATTATATATATGTTATATATATATATATATATATACTTATATAATATATATATATATAAATAGATATACATATCTATATATAATTATTTACTTATTTATTTATTTAATTTTAATTTTAAATTTCAATTTTTTTATGTGCAGTTCAATTTGTTACCTATATTTTTACTATATATCATATTATAATATCATTATATATCTATTATATATATAATATATATATAAATTTGTTTTACTTTTTTTTCATTTCCTTTTTACTTTTTATTAATTTATTTATTTTTTATTGTTTATTTATTATTTCCTAGGTTTTAGTTTAGAGATTTCATTTATTTTTTTTATTTATTTATTTTTTATTTATATTTTTATTTTTTTATTTTTTTATTTATGGCATTTAATGTTTTATTTAGTTATATTTATTTATTTATTTTATTTACCTCTACTATTTGTTTATTTTTCATTTATTTTATCTATATTTATTTTTATTCATCAATTCTTATTTATTAATTATTTCTAATTATTTATTTCTGTTTATTTATTTATCTATTTTTTATTTTTTCATTTATTTGATTATTTTCATTTGAACTTTTATTTATTTATTCATTCTTTTTTAAAGTTTATTTATTTTTAATATATTTAATGATTTATTGTTATTTAATCATTTATCTTCATTAATATATTCTTATATATTTATCTTTAATTATTGATTTCTATTAGTTAAAACATAACTTAATATGATTACAATATTTTTGTGAATTTTGCCCTCTTTTTGGTGACAGATTTTTATTTCAAAAATATATGTAGCATAAAAGTTTTGAAGTTTTTTCATCTCTTTGATGACTGATGTTTGTTAAAAAAATCATTTAAAATATAAGCTAAAAATACCACAATGAATTTAAAAATAATTCAATTTGGATACCATATTTTTGGGGTTTTGATTTTTATTTCGAAAATCATTTAAAAATCGCCTAATAACAGGACAATGAATGTAACATTGAAAAGTTTCAAAATAATTTAAATTTTTGCACAGTATTATCTAGAGTTTTTCCTCTTTTTATTGGCTGTTCTTTGTTTCAAAATATATTTCAAAAATGGCCGAAAAGTCGCAATAAAAGAAACCTGAAAAGCTTTAAAAGTATTTCAATTTAGATAAAATATTTTACCATAAATAGTGTATTATTTTACCTTAAATAGTTTAATTAAAGGAAAATATATTTTTTAAAAATTTTTATGGTACATTTATTGCCATATTTTATGCAATTTTTTAAATGATTTAAAAGCAGTTTAAAACAGAATTTAATTTGAATACAATATTTTTGGACTAATTTTTATTTCAAAAGTTACTCAAAAATTGGCCTAAAATAGGGCAATGAATATAACAAAAAGTTTTAAACAAATATCAATTTTTGAGAGTTTTTACTATTTTGTTTTGCTGTGTTTGTTAAAATTATTATAAAAATCACCTAAAAAAGAGGACAACCTTTAAAAATATTTAAATTTATATACAATTTTTTTTTAGATTTTGACCTTTATCTCATGAGTGATTTTTTGTCTCAAAAGTCTATTAAAAATCGCATAGAAATATGAAAATGAATGTAACAAAAAGTTTAACACAATATTTTTATTTTAGAACAAAATTGTAAAGGTTTTTTTCATCATATTGAATGACATATTTTTGTTTAAAAATCTCTTAAACAATCTCTTTAAGTAGGAAAATGAGTGTAAAATAAAAAGCAGTTGAAAAAATGAATTAATTTGAATACAATATCTTTGGGAGTTTTGCCCTCTTTTTGTGACTGATTTTTATTTCAAAAATCAATTAGAAAATCGCCTAGAAATAGGACAATAAATATACCATGAAAAGTTCTAAAAAATATATAAATTTTAGCACATAGGACAATAAATGAAACAAAAAAAAACTTTTAAAAATATTTCATTTCAAATACAATATCTTTGTGCTTCTTGGCGCCCTTTTTGATGACTAATTTTTATTTCACAAATCATTTCAAAAATAGTCTAAAAATAGGACGCTAAATTAAAACAAAAATAAATTTATTAAATAATTTAATTTTACTACAATAATTTTGGAAGCTTCGCCATCCTTTTCATAACTTATTTTTATTTCAAAAATTATTTAACCTATCGCCTAAAAAGATGAGAATGAATGTTACAAAAACTTTAAACAAATATTTCAATTTTTTCAAAACATTTTTGAGTTATTTTTACTGTTTTTGCTGGCCGGTTTTTGTTTAAAAAAATTATTAGAAAAATCTCCCAAAAAGCAAAAAATTAAAAAGAAAAGAGCTAAAAATATATTTCTATTTAGATGCAATATTCATGTTAGATTTGCTCATGTTTTGATGCCTAATTTCTGTTTCAAAAATCACTTAAAAATTGCATAAATATTGCAAAATGAATATAACATGGAAAAATAGTTTAAAAATAAATGAATTTAAATATGATATTTTTGGGACTTTTTTTACTTATTTTTGATGAATGATTTATATTTTGGAAATCATTGAAAAATCGACTACAACAGGACAATATATCAATTATTGCACAAAACTTATGAGAGTTTTAGTCAATAGTTGTTGGCTGCTTTCTTTTTAAAAAAAATCATCATAAAATTCGGCTAAAAAATAAAATGAAAAAGAAAAATGCTTATGGAATATTTCAATTTAAATACAATATCTTTGGATTTTTAGCCCATCTTTTTTGACGACAGATTTTTGTTTCAATAATCTTTTTAAAGTATCGCATAATACTTTATTTTAATACACAATTTTTTAGTCTTTTCATCTTTTTCATGACTGATATTTTTTAAAATCATTAAAAAAATCGGTTAAAAAAGAATTTCCAAAGAACATATTTAAATAAGTATTGTATTTGAATTCAATATTTTTAGAAGTTTTGCACTCTTTTGATGACAGATTTTTTACTTAAAAAACAATTTTTAAAAAATATTTTAATTTTTGTGCAATCTTTTTGAGAGTTTTTTCCTATATTTGATGGATAATTTTTATTTAAAAAATCATTCAGAAAACTGGCTAAAAATAGGACAATGAATGTAAAATTAAAAGCAGTTTTAAAAAATTAATTCAAATACAATATTTTTAACAGCTTTACCCTCTTTTTGATGACTGATTTTAATTTCAAAAATTATTTAAAAAATGCCTAAAAATAGGACGTAAATATTTTTAAAAATATATACATATAAATTTTTGCACAAAATTTTTGAGAGTTTTTTCCTTTTTTATTAAGGCTATTTTTTTTAAATCAATTTAAGAATCCCCTCAAAAAGGGGGAAAAAGAAACGGAAAAATACAGTATTTAAGGGATTTCCTCCCTCTTTTTGATAGCTGATTTTTTTGAAAAATAATTTAAAAATCGCATAAAAATATAACAATGAATGTAACATAAAAATTTAAAACAAAAGCAAAAATCACTCATCAAAAGATGGCAAAAAATATAGTATATAAATTCACATATTTTCAGGGTTTTTTAGTTTCATTGTTTGTCCTTCGTTATGTGATTTCTATAATTAGTTATCAATAAGGAGGGAAAACCCTCAAATCATTTAGTTCGTATTTACATATTTTTTAAACTGTTAAATAAATTTTCGAAATGATTATGGAAACAGAAGTCAGTATAAAACGCGGGCAAAACTACAATAAATGTTGCAGTTTCTTTGTTTCTCTCTCTCTTTTAAGGTGATTCTTATAATAATTTTTGACACAATAATCTGTCATCAAAAAGATAAAAAAAAACTCAAAAATTGTGTACCAAAATTGAAACATTTTTATAAAGCTTTTTATATCACATTCATTAAATTATATCTATGTGTTTTTTTAAATAATTTTTGAAACAAAAATCGCGAATCTAAAGGAGGACCAAAACCCGTTAAATATTTTATTTAATTTGATATATATTTTAAATTTTTACAAAGATCTTTGAAACAAAGGCCAGCCAACACAAAGAGAAAAACCTCAAAAATATCGTGCAAAAATTTGAATATTTTTAAAAACCTTTTATGCCACATTCATTGTCCAATTTTTAGGCGATTTTTTAGAATTATTTTTGAAATAAAAATCAGTCATCAAAAAGAGCGCAAAAATCCCAAAATTACATAATTATTTAAACATGTTTATTTGAAATTCCTTCCTCTTTTTCTCGGATGATTTTTGTTTCAAAAATCATGTAAAAAAATTGGCTAAAAGTAGGACAATGAACTTAAAATATTTTTTATAGATTTGCCCGATTTTTTATGACTGATTTTTATTTCAAAATTATTTACAAAATCGAATAAAATTCGGACAATGAATGTAACATAGAATGTTTTAAAAAATATGTAAATTTTTGCACAATATTTTTAAAAGCATTTTTCTCTTTTATTTTGGCTGTTTTCTGTCTCAAAAATCCTTATAAGAATAGCCTAAAAAGGGGGGGTGGGAGGAAAGAAACTAATTTTTTTTAATCTTTCATTTTAAATAAATATTTTTTAGTATTTTGGCCTCTTACTAATGAGTGATTTTTGTTTCAAAAATCATTGAAAAATTCACATAAAAATATGACAATGAATGTAACATAAAAAGTTTAAAACAACATTTTAATTAAAGTAAGAAACTTTTAAGATTATTTTATCTTATTGATTTGTCTTTAAAAATCCTTTTAGAAATCGGTTAAAAATAGGGTTATGAATTTATAAGAAAAAGTTTCATACATACATAAATTTTAGCAAAATATTTTGGAGAGAATTTTTCTCCTCATCTTAGCTGTTTTCTGTTTCAATAATTATAAAAATACTCTTAAAAAAGTTAAAAACTAAAACAAAAAAAGCTAAAAAATATTTAAATTTAAATGCATTATCTTCTTTTTTATGGATAATTTTTGTTTAAAAAAAAATCATTTCAAAAATAGCTTTAAAAAGGACTATGAATGTAACGTAAAACGTTTAAAAAATGATATAATTTTAGTACCAAATTCTTGAAGCTATTTCAGCTTTTTTTGATAAATTTTTGGTACAAAAATCATTTAATAAATTTAAAATAAAATTAAGTTCAACAAGTAATTTAATTTGAATACAATATTTTAAGGATTTTCGCCCGCTTTTTTATGACTGATTTTATTTTAAAAATCATTTAAAAATCGCATAGAAATATGACAATGAATGTAACATAATAATAAAAAAAAATATTTTAATCTGAATACCCTATTTTGCCCTTGTTTTGATGATTGATTTCTGTTTCAAAAATCATTTAAACATTCGCATCAATATTGGACAATGAATATAACAAAAATATAAGAAAAAATAGATTAATTTCACTATAAAA
The DNA here is from genome assembly GCF_015104395.2 of Macrobrachium nipponense. NCBI lineage: Eukaryota > Metazoa > Arthropoda > Malacostraca > Decapoda > Palaemonidae > Macrobrachium > Macrobrachium nipponense. Next base: position 55,876,250 of record NC_087209.1, read on the forward strand.
TTTTGGGGATTTTTTCTTTCTTTTGATGACTGAATTTTATTTTTAAAAAATTATTTCAAAAGTTTTTTCATCTTTATGATGACAGATTTTCGTATGAAAAATCATTTAAAAATTGACTTAAATAAGACAATGAATTTAAATTTAGAAAAAAAAAAGTTTAATAATAACTAATTGATAATAAATTATTTTTGAGAGTTTTGACCTAATTTTTGATGACTGATTTTTATTTCAAAATTCATTTTAAAAATTGCCCCAAAATAGGACAATGAATGTAACATAAAAAGAGTTAAAATATATTTAAATTTTTTCAAAATGTTTTTGATAGTTTTTTCAACTTCTTGTTCAATGTTCCTTGTTTTTAATATCCTAATAAATAGCCTAAAAAAGGACAAAGAATTTAACATAAAAAGCTTTAAAATACTTCAATTTAAATATAATATTCTTGGGGTTTTTGCTCTTTGATGGCTGATTTTTTAAAAATAATTTTAAAATCGTGTAGACATAGGATAATGAATGTATTATAAAAAAAAAAAAAAAAAATTTAAAGAATATTTAAATTTTAGTGCAAACTTTTTAAAAATTCTTTTATCATTTTGATGATAGATTTTTATTTCAAAATCATTTAAAATTAAAATCAGTATAAAATTTACTTAAATACGATATTTTTGGGAGTTTTGTCATCTTTTCGATGACTGATTTTTAGTTTAAAAATCCTTTAAAATGTTGCCGAAACATCGGACAATTGAAAAGTTCAAAAACATATTTCAATTTTTACACAATATACTGAGTTTTTCCTTTTTTGTTGGCAGTTCTTTGTTTAAAAAATCATCACAAAAACCGCCTAAGAGTGTGCAAAAAGGCAGAAAAAAGCTTTAGAAATATTTCAATTTTAATACATAGTAGTTTTGTCCTAGTTTTTAACACTGATTTCTCTTTCAAAAATCATTTCTAAAATTGCGTTAAAACATTTTACAATAAAAAATAATTCAATTTCTATATAATATTTTTGGGAGCTTTTCCCCCTTTTTGATAACTGATTTTTATTTCAAATATCATTTATTAAACCGTCTGAAAATATCGTAGAAATACTTCAATTTATAAACAATTATTTTGGTTTTTTTGCGTCTTTTTGATGGATGATTTTTGTTTCAAAAATCATTTTAAAAAATAGCTTAAAAATATGGACAGTTAATGTAATATAAAAAATTTTAACAAATATATCAATTATTGTAAAAACTTTTTGTTGGCTGTTTTATGTTTCAAAACACAATTACAAAAACCGTCTTAAAAAAGTGTTATAAAATGAAACAAAAATTCTTTAAAAACATTTCAATAAAATATAATTTGTTTTCCTCTTTTTGCGAGTTATTTTTGCTTCAAAAATCATTTAAAATATCCCATGAAAATAGGACAATGAATGTAACATAAAAAATCAAAAAATTATTTTAGTACAAATTTCTTGAATGTTTTTTCATCTTTTTGATGACAGATTTTTGTTTCAAAAATCTTTATAAAAATCGGCAAAATATTGGACAATAAATTCAAAATAAAAAGTAGTCTAAAAACAATTTAATTTGAATATAATATTTTGGGGAGTTGCAATTTTCCCCTGATATTTTTTAGTTTTTTCCTCTTTTTGTTGGCCGTTCTTGCTTTCAAAAATTATTACAAGCGCGTAAAAATGGACAAAAAATTAAAGAGGCTATCTATTCATATCATATCTATTTATTATCATTATTTTCTTTATTGCTATTTTATTTTTTCTTTAACTTTCCATTTTCATTTTCATTGCTATTGTATAATTTTCATTTTTATTTAATTTTCACTAGTCTCATTTACTAATTTTTATTAGTTATAAATTTATCTTTATTATTATTATTATTTTATTATTAGTTTCTATTTTTATTGTTTAATTTTGCTTACTATTTTATTTTTATCATTTTTATTACTTTTTATTTTTATTATCTTTTAATTATCTTTATCCATTTTTTTTATTTTTATTATTTTTTAATTATCTTTATCCATTTTTTTTATTTTCATTATTTCCTTTACTTGTATTTTTGTTTACTATTTTATTTTTTATTATTTGTTTTATGATCTTTATTTATGTTTTTATTATTTTTTATTAGTTTTATCTTAAGTTTATTTTTATTTTTATTTTTATTACTATTATTGCTATTTTTATTCTTTTTTTTCCCAGCTGATTCCCATTTTTATATGAGGTCGCCGTTAGTGCTATTTGTATTATATTTCTTTTTATTATTTTCATTTTCATTTCTATTATCATTAGGTCCAGTCTTATTATTATTTTCATTATTTTTATTTAAATTTCTATTATTTTTGTTTTATTTTCATTAACTTTATTTAAATATTTATGTAAAAATTTACATTTTTTCTTCATTTTAAGATTTAAGTTTGTTTGAAAGCTAATGTTTTTCCATTTGTTAAAGCTAATTTTTTTTTTTTTTCAATAATGGTTTAGTTCCGATGTTCATTTTTTTCGTCTCCCCTTTCGCCATCGGCTGAGACTTGCACAGGGTGGAGATGAGGGTGGTCTCTGTATTTGTATATTTTATGTTATTTCAAAAATATAGTGTTTTAAAGCCATTTCTTATATTGTACATTGTTAATTTGTTATAGCCAGTTATTGAAAATTTGCGTTGTGTTAAATGTATGTACATTTTTTTATATACGGATTTTGTTTTTGTTTTCAGCTTCTGGAGTAGAGGTCCTCTCCAACCTTTACCCACGAAGGATTTAATTTGAAGTTGTGATTTGAAAGTTAATTTTTCATGTCTGTTAATGTTCATTTCCAAAACACTTAAAGAGTGTTATCCGGTGAATTATGATTTTATGTATAAATAAATATTGTTATGGCTTTTCTTTATACAGTTTATGATTGCACCTTGACTTAGGACCATCCCATATGCCATGAGTAGCATGGCTTATTTAAAAATTGTTTGAAAAATATTACATTGATGTCAGGTATGGGGTCCTAAGTTTTATGGGTGCTTTCATTACTGTGCCATTGAGGTCGTGTGGGAGACTGGCCTATTTTGTTGTGTGAAGTGTTGTGTATTCATTGCACCATTGTTACTTTTCCTGGTTTAAGGTACAAGGTTAGGTTCGTGTATATTGTGTAATGACCCTTGTATAATTGCCTACCTTCAATCGGGCTCAACTGTATTGAGCTAAAGTCCACTTGTTACGTTGCGGTTTTTTTTTTTTTTTTTTTTTTTGTGAACTCATTTTGATTTGTGAATGTGTTTATCACCATGTCTGATTTAACAAAACTATGAGAACTAGCTAGTGATCTTGGTTTGGCTGGGGATGATGCTGTAAAATTTATCGTTCAACAACAAAATATTGAGAGAGAAGAGCGAGCACAAGAACGAGAATTAGAATTTAAAAAATTAGAAGAGAGAAGTAAAGATCGGCAGTATGAAAAAGACGTTTTCACAGAGGGCTGCGACTCCCACTAATGTCTCTAGCACTTGTTCCAGACATTCGTCAGATGAAATAAAATTGCTTAGTTTTAAAGGAGGTGATGATTTTAGTGTTTTTCTGTCATATTTTGAGAGAATTTATGAAGTAAATGGATGGAATTTAGAGACTGACGGTGTAATTAGACTTTTACCGTTGTTACAGGATAAGCTGAGGGAGATTTATATAACGCTGCCTTCTGAAGCCACTAGCACTTATTCTGATTTGAAGAAAGAGTTGTTGAATGCTTATTATATGAACTCTGATTATTATAGAATTGAATTTCGGCGCGCTCGTATTCCCCTCCCCCCTCCCCCCACCCCTACCCCCATCAGACTTTTCGACAGTTTGGCTTTACTTTACGTAGGCTTTCGAATCATTGGTTGGAAGCATCAAAGGTAAATAATAGTTATGAATCTTTATTGGACTTTATTTTGTGCGACCAGTTATTAGCTTCAGTAACACCCGAGTTACGCAGTACCCTTAAAGACAGAAAGTGGCATACTTTTGATGAACTGATTAATGAGGCAGATACTTATGCGGCTGCTCATAATTTGTATAACAAATGATCTAAAAGTTGTTCGAGGAGGTCTAGGGTCAATAACACTAATTCATTAAAGAATTCCGATCATTCAGTCTTACAGCCGAATAGTACGAAGGTAAAAAGGAAAATAATTTGTCATGGTTGTGGTTTAAAAGGTCATATAAGACCTCAGTGTCCTCAGAATAAATCTTTGACAAGGAAAGAGAATCCTATGATTCATAATGTTTTAACTGATACTTATCATAGGAGTAATGACTTGGATGTTGGATATGTCGTTCCTCATAAAATTAATTCTATGTTTGACTCTACTGTATGTGGCTCTTTGAAATTTGAAAATTGTAAGATAAATGGAGCTAATATCTCGACCATGGTACGAGATACGGGATGTACTTGTATAGTTGTGTCTGATGAGTTATTACCGCCCATACCTTTTGATGAACACACTAAATTTGCATCTGTTAGTGATTATTTGGGTAGAACTGATAAATTTTCTGTGGTTCAGTGTCATTGCTTGTGCTTATTTTACGGGTTGGACTGAAGTGGTAAAGGCTCCCATTAAGTTTTGTGGTGGTGTGCTTATTGGACAAGTGGAGGATAAGGAGACATCTACCTGCCAATCTGTTATGACCAGAGGTCAAGTAAAAGCTGGTAATGCTCTTCTTGCTCCACTTATTACAAATAAATCGTAGGTTCTTGGTAACTTAAATGTGAGTGCGTCAGTTTTTAAGCAAGAACAAATGAATTGCCCTACTTTGAAGAGCATTCGTGAGAAGCTTGAAAAACAAATTACTAAAATATCCAAGGGAAATGTTTTCCAGTACTTTATTGACAACGGTTTTCTTTATAGTAAGTGTATAGAGAGTAAAAATAGCGTTATGTTAGGAGTAAAAGTTCTGGTGGTACCACTAAAGTTCAGGGAATTAATTATGGAAATTGCTCATGATTCATTGTTGTCTGGACATTTTAGTAATTGTAAAACAAAACAAAAAGTGTTTGCACTGTACTTTTGGCCAGGTGCCACAGCTGACATACTGCGTTATTGTAGATCATGTGATATCTGTCCGAGGACTACTTCCCAAGGTCGTGTCGAGAAGGCACCCCTTCAAACAATGCCTATCATAACCGAACCTTTTGCAAAGGTCGCAGTTGATATAGTTGGGCCCTTGTCACCCCCTTCTGAGGACGGTCATAGGTTTATTTTGACATGAGTTGATTGTGCTACACGTTACACTGAGGCTATTCCTCTAAAAAATAGATTTTATTCTTGTGCTGAAGCCCTTTTAAGTTTCTTGACACGTGTAGGTATCCCTGAGGAGGTTCTGACCGATAGGGGACGTCAATTTGTTTCTTCAGTGATGGAAGAAGTACATAAATGACTTAATATAAAACCAATTTTCACATCACCATACCATCCACAGGCTAATGGGCATTGTGAGCGTTTTAATGATGTCTTGAAAAGTATAATTAAAAAAATTTCTTCAGATTATCCTCGCTGTTGGCACAGGTACTATCACGCACAATAGTTCGTTCCCTCCAGAGTGAACACGAATCCGCGACTATGAAACCCCGAAGCAGTTGAACAAGTAACTAATGCAGCGTCCAATAGATGTCGCGAAGTCAGGCCAAGGAAGGAGGAGTGAGTAGCAGGCATTTTTCTTGAGCATAGAGTAAAGTATCCATAATCTATTATCGTTAATTAAGAGGGTGATCGTAAACATTTTGTGGTTGACGATACTGGGTTTGAGTGTAAAATGTGTATTTAAGGAAATAGGCGAAATAAATATGAGAATAAAAGTGCTTAGGAGCTCGGTATTTATGAATTAGCATTTCCTATAGATTATTATACCTTATATTCTTACATGACTGTCCACGAGATCGATACAAAACTTTCACGAACTGTTAACAGTGGTGTTCTGTAAGCAGCAAGCCACCTCTTTTTATATATATATATATATATATATATATATATATATATATATATAATATATATATATATATATATAGATTATAGATAATATAGTATATATATATATATATAGAATATATATATATATAATATATATAAATATAATATAGATCTATACTATATATATATATATATAATATATAATATATATATATATATAATATACATATATATATATATATATATATATATATATAATATATATATATATATATATATAGATCATATATATATATAGATATATATATATATATATATATATATATATATATATATAGATGTATTATATATATATATATATATATATATATATTATATATTATATATATATATAAAATATAGATCTGATTAATATATATATATATATATACATATATATATTATATATATATATATACATATACAATATCTATAGCAGCAAATTAGCAAAATTTTCAGTTCACTTACGTTATTGAGGTAGCAACCACACACAGACACGTCTATTATTTTTATTTATCATAATGCATGATTGGGCCAACCTCCCCATAGAGGAGGCGGGCGATGTGGGCAAATAACACTTAAAAATTACGGCTATTATATAATTTTCTTTATTTACTAAATTTTAGTAACTAAAACAATATGAAATATTATGATACTTTCACCAATATAACAAGTTCATATTTAGTGGAAAAGAGAAAAAAACAAAAAAAGAAGCACAGAATATAACAAGACATAAATAAGGAGAGAGAGAGAGAGAGAGAGCAGAGAGAGAGAGAGGAGAGAGAGAGAGAGAGAGAGAGGAACTTTTTAAGTTCTTTTCTAGAAAAAAATTTTATGGTGTGAGAAGCCTCGTGTTCTTATTTTCTTCCTAGCACCAGGTCAGTTTGCAAAATATCAGTTATTATCAATTTTACTATAATTCTTCCTTAAGGATATCTTCATCCTTCTTTTCAAGATGCATTATAATAGAAAATAACTTAACTCAATTTCTGTGTTTCAAGAAGCTAAGTAGTTCTCTAGTGACCGATATAGTTATTAGCTAATTCTAAGGTGTAAAAGAGTTGATATGTTATTGTAGGAATCTAACTTTTCTTTTCTCCTGTGAAGTCAACTGCCGTGGTCCTTGCCGTTCCCTGACCATTTCCTGTCTTAGGGAAGGTTAGGAACCACTAGTTTCTCTACCTTTGCATTGGCGAGTTAAGTTGCTAGTATATGGCCATTCGTAGGCTGCAGCTTTTAGCTCCACTAATTCTCAGTAATTACTTCTTCTACCTTTTGGACCCCCTTTCAATATTCCAGCCTTAGTTTTCTTAATTGCTGTTCTTATTCTGTCTCAACTTTATTATCTTAATCTGTGTTTCCTTCCTTTCTTGGAATGAAGTGCATGTTTTGTAATTCCTTTTCTTATTTCAAAATAACAAAACTAAAAGTAGTGATATTTACAAATCCTTCTATATCAAATTTAAGGCTATTCAGTTTGAATAAATGTTAAACTAAAAAAGCATCACATTTTTCCGACAATCTGGCAGATAACTTTGAAGCAATATCACATTTTTTAAAATTTAATTTTGATATACTATAAATATTACTTTTCACTTTAAACCTTTGGAATATGCTTGATCTTCCAAAACATTAGCATTAACTGGTAATCAAGTAAAAGGAGCATAACTAAAAGCAAGTGAGCTATTAGTGTCAATTTGTTTATTCAGTTATATTAGTATGATATATACAATGAGTAGGATGTCCAACCTCCATCTGCATCTGTGACTCACACAGAGGATCAGGTATGGAATCTACAAGATTCATACACAGGTGGGTACGTTCGACGGACACATCCCACAGGTCATTGACTTGAGCTTCTAATGCCTGGTGGGTACGCTGTTAGGCGTGGTTCAAGCCACATCCTTCGAAGGCCAATCCATAACTTCAATTTCATTGGTGATCCTGTAGCAGTTCCTTCACCACGTGGCTTTTGTGGATGGGACTCTGGTCATGACCAACTTTATTACACCAGGAGCAGGAACTGCCATAGCCCGAACTGTTGGAAGGAACACTTGCTCGAGGATTTCGATGTATTTCTCTCCTATGAAGCGGCCATCGATCTTGACAAGCTTACCAGGACCATATGCCCACATCCATCCCCAGAAAGATACTGCCACTGACACTCATTGCTCTGTGATGTATGTGATTCTCCTGATAGCGAGTGTTGGCCCGCCGCAAGCAATGCCTAACTCGTGCTGCCACGGACTGAAACACCTTCTCATCAGTAAAGATGACATTTCTCCAGTAATTTTGTCATGCGGAAGGTGTTCCAGAGCAGACCCAAGGTGTCATTCATTGTGTGCAGGAATGAGCCGTCCTTTGTATGCTGGGATATGACAATGAATCCCGGCTTTATTGAGTCTGCGTCTCAAGGTCATGGGATTGCAATTTAACCCCAGATGTTTAGTATGTCATGTAGATGTCCTCATAGGATGCATTTCAGCAGCTGCTACAATCAGGGTATCTGTCCTGGGCGAGGTTGCACTTCGAGGCTTCGTTTTCACAGAGCCCTCCTCCTCCCACCGGCGGATCCACTTCCTTACCATTTTAGCGTTTCTCCCAATTCGATGAGCGATGTTCGCCACTGTTGCTCCACTCTCCCACAATCCGATTATTCTTCCTCGTTCAGCAATCACCTCTAGTGAATCTGCGCGTCCCTCGGGCATAGCTGCTATGGTAGTGTAATACATATATCATTTACTACAAGTCTTTATACTCAAATATATGTCAGAAATTTCAACACTTCATTATATCAAATTAGTGTACTGGATTAAGAGCGTCAGACAGACAGGGATAATTATATTTTTGCAGCAACAGACGAACACTTAAAAAATTGACAAAATTTAACTCTGACCTTTGGAAAATACCTTTTGGATACCATTTTTAATTGTTTGTTATTACGCCATAGTAAAAGGTAATTAAAATGGAGCCTTCTTCACATTCCTCACTTTCTATGAGATAGGGCCTACCTTAGGTTAAAATATAATAATCCAATCCAGTGCAAGTTATGAGATCATAAGCTCTCACTTGCACTAACAAGTATCAAAGAGTTAAGCCTATTCCATCGTAATTCAAACAAAAAGCAACGATTCGTTTCGGTAACAAAGTAAATGTTTATGAATCAAACTGCAGGATTAAATCCAAAATATAAGGATTTGTAGGAAATAACTACGGAGTATCAAAATATGATCAAAAGCATCAAAAGCATGGTTAAAAACAGGAAAATATACTTGGTAAAGCATATGACACAACAGACTCCGACAAAGATTATGTCGCCAAATGTCAAAGATAATTTAAGCAAATACAGGGATAACATGTTCTAAATTGATCATTTGCACTTCAACGTTTACTGTATAGAAATACTGAATATATTTTAAAAGTGCGCAACTACGAAATAGGATATCCAAATCTAATGTATACCAGTCGTGTTCAACCAAATAACAAACCATTCAATATTTCATTTATCAAATATTTCTCATAATATAACTACACACACTCATTCATGTACGACAAATGGTATGGATATCATTGCTCAGCAGAAACCATACACCTTAATAAAGCATTAATAAGGCAGGGAACATTCTTATGCAAAGGACAAGAAGGCCTTATAGCTCTTAAAGGCTCTAAATGTTTTAATGTTTATATATGTAGCCAGTCATTGATCAACTAATATTAACACACTGATCAACAGCCATTCACAGCAGAAACTATACACCTCAATAAAGCATTAATAAGGCCAGGAACATTCTTATGCAAAGGAAAAGAAGGCCTTATAGCTGTTTTAAGGCTTTAAATGTTTTAATGTTTCTATGTAGCCAGTCAATGACCAACTGATATTAACACTGATCAACAGCCATTCACATAATATTAGTTTGCTATGATCAAAATTGTAAGGAAGGAATAATTGTAAAGAACTCTGTATACATGACGTTACATTACCTGATGTCGATGACAGGAGTAGAGGAAAAGACCCCATATAGACTCCACTTTTCTAATCACCCCCCCTCCCCCCCCTCCCCCTCCTGATAAGTTCATGTACGTACGTGAGGCCTAAAAAGGGGTGGGGCAACCCCAAAAAACCCCCCAAAAGGGGCGGGGCGGGCAAACCCCTCAAACACCCCAAAAAGGGGGCGTGGCCACCCTGACCCCCAAATCGACTCCACTATTCTCGGGGGGGGGGGGTGGGGGGGGGGGGGGGCGTGGCCACCCCTGACCCCAAATTGACTCCACTTTCCGGGGGTGGGGGGGGGGAGTTGGCCCCACCCCCTGACTATTACTTTTCCCCGGGGGTGGGGGGGGGGGAAGTTGGCACTGACCCCAAATCGACTCCACTATTCTAAGGGGTCGTGGCCACCCCTGACCCCAAATCGACTTCACTTGTCTTATAAGCTCATATATGTAGATGACGTGCAAAAGGGGTTGTGGCCACCCCTGACCCCAAATCGACTCCACTATTCTAAGGGGCGTGGCCACCCCTGACCCCAAATCGACTCCACTTGTCTTATAAGCTCATATATGTAGATGACATGCAAAAGGGGTAGTTGACACCCTTGACCCAAAATCGACTCCAAATTATTGATGAGCTCATGCACTATCCATGAGGTCCAAAAGGGGTGGGGGCGTGGCCACCTGTGACGTCATGTAACTCTACGGGAATAAAATCATCATATCATCCCTCCGACAGCAAATTGACTCCACTTTCCTACCCCCTGTGACGTCACGTAACTCTACGGGAATAAAACCATCATTTCATCCCCCCGACCCCAAATTGACACCACTTTTCTACCCTCTGTGATGTCACATAACTCTTCGCAAATAAAACCACCATTTCATCCCCCCAACCCCAAATTGACTCCACTTTCCTACCCCCTGTGATGTCACGTAACTCTACGGGAATAAAACCATCATTTCATCCCCCGACCCCAAATTGACTCCACTTCCCTAACCCTCGTGACGCCACGTAACTCTTCGGGAATAAAACCACCATTTCATCCCCCCAACCCCAAATTGACTCCACTTTCCTAACCCCAATGATGTCGCGTAACTCTACGGGAATAAAACCATCCTTTCAACCCCCGACCCCAAATTGACTCCACTTTTCTAACCCCCGTGACGTCACGTAACTCTACGGGAATATTATATATGCGCATCCTGAATATACCCTCTATCGACTTCTCTCTCTCTCTCTCTCTCTCTCTCTCTCTCTCTCTCTCTCTCTCTCTCTCTCTCTCTTCTCTCTCTCTCTCTCTCTCTCTCTCTCTCTCTCTCTCTCTCTCAGCCGTTACATTTTGTTTATATACACACAGCTGCTCAGATACTCGGAGTATCGTGATAAAAGGATATTTGGCGGCTGATTTCAACCTCACGTAAGACATATATTTATCAATTTGATATCTCCCCCAATAACCAACAGGGATGACGTTATCCGATGATGAATCAAGCACACACACACACACACACAAAGGAGCTGACAACAACCTCACGTGAGACATATATTTATCAGTCTTAATCTCCATTTTTCCCATGCCAAAGTATACCCAAGGACACAGGCACACATTTCAATTTCGTTTATTTATAAGTATAATATCGAGTTTGAAAGAGGTTAAATGAAAAATCAAATGACAGACAGAATTGTTATTTTATATTTGTAACCAATGCTAAATACAGGGGAATGAATTAATATTCCATGCAAATACATACAATTGAAAAAACTGTACAAACATGTCAAAAACAATACTTCATCGAAACACACTGCCACATCACAGGCCTAGTATATGCCACATACATCTTCCCCAACGGCTTCCCGACCGTGTATCAAAGATGGCTTTTCGTCTAATACCTCAAAGCTTTTAAATTTAGCTAACACGTTTTTCATATATAAATCTTCCACACAACTTTCCTCCAACAGGAATAAATTCTTTTTCATTATAGCCACACAACATATTTTACCAATTTTGTTCATTTCATCACTGAATGTAGCTAGCACAGGTAAATATTGATTCAACCAAGTCGTGTTAACCCGCCCGCTTTGACCGATGCCAGCAGGAAAGATAACATATTTGACATAGTCATACGATGATTTAAATAATTCTTCCTTCAATTTCTTGACCGAAGAAAAAAAGTGATTAAACCTCATCTGTTTGCTATCTCCGCCCTAACGATCGGCGTGATCTTCAACTTTGGAATAAGCCACGCTCTTTTGCGCGTATTCAATATCTTCAATGGGGGCGCTAATACCGTATTGGGTTAATAAGGTAGCTATGGTGGGTAGATCAACTTCTTCGTCACATTCCCAAGATGTGATATTCTCAGGTCTTTTCACAATGGCGGACCCTTCAATACCCCTATCACAAAGACAGGCATATGATGCACCAGTGTGAGAATATCGAAAACCCGCCAACCTCGCTATACGGATAAGCTCGAATGACGTCCGACACCACACTGTAATTCCTGCAGGTGACACAATTAGCGGCCACTTCTAAACACATATTCCTCTTCCTGAACTTATTTTCGAACAAGTTCCCGAAAACTAACTTGCACGAGGAGGTTGATGAAGCCATGGTGAGAGTTCACGTCTTGATGTGACAATCCTTCAAAAGTTAATGAGCTACGAAAAACCCCGCAACCTGAGCTCCCTGTATCACAAACACTGATTAGAAACTAGTTGTGACGAACCATCAACCCTCCCTATGATTCACACTCACACGAATAAACAAGCCTTGTCATTTCCTCACGCCAAAGGTCATATACCCACCATATGACTCATTAAAGATGCGCATGTATCCATTTTATCAAAATCAGTATCACGTGATTAAACAGCTCTGGTATCATTGTTCGTAAAATGTTAATAAGCAGCCACCCACGCATCCACCATGTCTCTTTTCTTCCACACACTCGCCATCTTGTTTTTCGTATGTCCCGCCCTCACCTTCCAACCCCCTCCCCCTCCCCCTCCTCCTCCTCCTCCCGTTTTCACCATATTTCGCCACGTTTCGATTTGTTTTTTTAATGGCTATATTCCTTAACATCCAATCTTTAACCCCAGCTATTTCAATGAAGTAGTGATAATTGGAAATATTATCAACCTTGGTTTTTTTATTCCCTTGAAATTCTCGAGCTATATCTAAAATATTATAACCTGCGAGTGGATGAGTTAAATCTCCTTCTTCATTCCATTCAACCGTGTTAGAATCTTGTAAGTGCTTAACAAAAGCCGTAACGTATGACTTTTGAGGTTCTTTAAAAAATTTTGGAATAATGCCTGTTAAATCGGGTTTGCTTTTTTTGCAACTCATGTCCCCTTTAATTGTTTTCAACGTAATCAGGACGTTTACCTCCTCCCCTCCAGTCACTGCACCTACACTTTTTATAGGAGGAGGATAGAATAGTCCCCCCTTTATGACTTTTTAGTATATTTTTCTTCTTAGATATGGACATTGTTTTCAAGGACACAAGATGAATTTCTCATCTACAATTTCTTAAGTGTTTAATAAACTTCTTATCGTGAGTTAGATTACCACAAAGAAGATTTCTAAAAATTTCTGAGAGAATAGACACCAAACCGCCGTTTAAGATGGGAATGACTTTACTTCTTTCACTGGGTGATAAACCAGAGATGAATAAAATAAAGTTTTTATTTTTACGTATTAAAGGTTGCTTACGGTTCACATCCGTACAATTTGAGATTCATCAACCCAGGAATTGAATTGACTCGGATAACCTTTCCAATGAACGTAATATTGAGTTTTATTATTTTTCCTCCTCCTTCCCAGAATAGTGATATCATACATTTCTGGTAGATTTGTGGGAATTAATTCTTCACGATAAAATACGCCCTTTATTTCTTCACCCGCTAAATCTCCCAAGAAGTATACGACTGGATTTTGCGATGTATCCACTTTTTGGATTTTAAAAATTTCCAGAGAATTTTGAATTGTATATCCCCTCCTAAAAATTGCGTTCCGACGCTCATCGGCAATACGTACAACGTCTCCAACATTCAAGAGCGAAATGGCGGGAGGATTAACGAAAACAGCCTTTTTATACACACTCGAGAATTGACGTTCAATGTCATCTCTAGCCGTTAATGCGTGAACCTCTTGCGGGGTGCAACCCAAACTTCTATGGGGGTATGGTTATAACTCTGAACGTTAATGTATTTTAAGGTATTCTTATGTGTGAGATATCTATATATCCGACTCTTAATAGTCCTTATGACTCTTTCAGCTATAGAGGATTTGATTTCTCTCGAATAAACGCTATATAATTTTATATTTTTACTATCTAGATATTCTCTGATGTGTTTGTTATAATATTCCCTACCCTCATCACTATTCAAACGTGAAATTCCCGAAAATTCGGTAGATTCAATAACCTTCTTCAAAGCGCGACACAGTAACACCATCCTTCTTTTTCAAGGGAACAATTTGTAGATATCGGGAAAACACGTCAATAAAGACCAGCAAATATTTAAACCCATTATTATACCGAGCTAATTTGGACATATCAGCTAAATCAGTGCTCGCTATTACTCGCGGTTTGGGTGACATGATTTTTCTTCTGGGGAATTTTTTCTGAGTGACTTTATGTAGTGTGTAAGACTTTTGCCCGCGTAAGAATTCTTTAACATTTCCACGCGTAATTTGGCTATTCAGAATTTCGCTACCCTGAATAAAGAGTCCACCGCAATGAAACTACCCACACCCCGTGCATCTCCGTACAAAGTTTTTAGCAGTTTTATCCGTTCTTTATCCATATTGGTAAGCTATTTGATATTACGTTTCACCCAGAATATTAGTTCGGAGCTGTAACAGTTCAGGTGTTGATGGAGCGAAGTCTACTAACAAATAACCGTAGCAGTTACGTGACAGGGCCTTTTTATATATGTCCAAAAAGGCTGAAGCTTTTTGACGGCCGAATAACTGCCGACCTAAAGTTTCAATTTGACTAAAATCATGATTTTTCATTTGAATATAATGTGAACAATTCAGGCTTATACTTCTACTAAACGTGTCCGAATGAAACATATTCTGCATTATGAATATAGCTGAAATAGATGAATGACTTCCCGCTGTGAAGGCGTTAGTGACAAATTTATTATCACTAGCCTCAAGGAAGCAATCGTCGAGTATGAATAATAGACCTTTATTAAACTCCGTCTCCCCCTTTTCAGCGTAATCAAAGGGATTTAAAATTTCTTTGGATACTTTAAATTTGGGACCTATTGAGGGATGCGTTTCGAGGGGTTGTTCAGATACCCCGCAATATAAAATGTATTGGAAACGCGTTTCATAGAGTTCAATGATTTTTTGACATAGGACGGACTTGCCACTGTTACTAAACCCCGAGATGATAATACAAGCAGGATTAGCGAACGGGTCTAACAACTGCCCAGGGAAGGGACCTGTCGCAGCCATGATGTTAGCGCGTTCAAGACTATAGTTGTGTACTTTATGCGCTCCTTTTATATACAAGCCTTAATAATAATTAGAGTGAATGGAAGTTGACGGCAATAATATTTGTTTAATTTTCATAATGGAATATATACAGGTTTTTTCCTACAATATAAAAATACAACGTACAGTAAAAATGCAATCTAAAATAAAAAATACAATATAATAATTTAAAAATATAAAAAACCAACTGTGTATATGAATATATAATAAAAATACATTATATACAATATAATATATTAAAATATATGAATATAGGATAAAATATATAGTAAAATATACAAACTATGACACCCGGTCAAGGTGTGATACGCCTCCGTTTAACTGGAGAAGAGGGTGAAAGCATTTCCCGTCGAGGAGAAGTCAAAGACGTCGAAGAGAGAGAGGAATTAACATTGTATATTTTACTATTCTCTCTTCGACATTTTGAACACCCTTTCACCCGTGGGAAATGATGTGATAGATGTAGGGTTGGAGAAATAGGAGGAGTAGGAATTCTCGAGGTGCTAGGAGCGGGAATATTTAAAATTGGAGAGATTGCCGCTACTGCTGGCACCACCACTGCCCTCTCTAGCTCCTCCTTCCTCCCCCTCCCCCTCTTCCGCCATACCCTCCTCCACCCCAATGTCTGGATGTCCATACGCCAACGATTTATAAGGTGTCACACAATATCTCTTGTCCTCTAAAGGACAGAGAGATACCTTTTGCTGGCTCGTATGACACATCGTGCCTCCTACTCTTTGCAAATTGTGCACACGAGTATAAGTAATCTCATTCTTTTCAATTACAGCTCAATACTGGTCATGCGGAATGGTCTTTTGCCGGCACCTTTGTACACCTTTCAAGGTGTTACTACGACTAGTTTCTGTCAGATATGAATAAATTTTAGGTTTAACGCCGATAAATTCCCTCATGAGTTCAGCCCCTGTTTCAACCTTGACTAACCCGAGTTCCCCCTTACGTGACTCATCATACAATTCATGAGTTTTAGGAAAATTACTCAAATCCATGTAGGGTTTGAGCACACCCTTCAGTTCTTGATTGAGGTTATCAGTCACCAGGGAAAAGATCAAGCTGTCAGTGTCGGTATAAATGAGCTGAACTCTGTGTCCATACTGCTTTCGAAGAACGTCATAATAGAACCGATACATCATATCCTTCGCCATGTCTAGTATACTGAAACCAATATAAATCGGGGATTCAGCCATAACAGATTCTTTGGAATGGTTCACATTGTACCTGTCGTTACCCAGTTTTTCCAAAGACTTGTACGTGTGTTTGGGCACATTCCTGAGGAGAGAGGCTTCACCGGTGGTGACGACAGTTTGGGTAGAATAATTCAATTAATTTTAATAGTGACACCGAAAAGACCATTCATTATGATTTTGATGGTGTTCCTCTTGTCCGGATTGGTCTCTTTAGCACGCCTTTCGGCATTCTCCAGAATATATTCCCTCAAATAAAAATCCTGTTCGAATTTGTACACTTTCCTTATTACATCAACTTCGAGACCGAGTCTTATCAATGTTTGTAATAAGAGAAGACAGGTCAAGTGATTACACATGAGTAAATGCGTACCCGTCAACTTAACATTTTTCTTGGGTAGCTTCACCTTGAACTTATTCATTAGGTTTTTACTATAGGGCGATAGATCCTGGTGAGTCGCATTCATGTGATGAATGGCGAGAGGGAGATCGTCCGTCAGTAGAGCAACATCCCGCCTAACTGGTTTGGTATCGTGCAGGATGAAATAACCGTATTCACCCTGTGAATCAATGGCGGTGATATTACTAGCAACAGAACTTTCTAATTCGGCAGGGGAAAGTTCAGTTATTTCACCCAAGGGCATTTTGTATTTACTCATAACTGTGGGGTACAAACTGGTGAAATCAACGTATAATATATACGATTGAGGATCACCCACCCTAAAACTGGGATTTAACTCTGGATTATTGGCTACACGTTGCCTTCGAACTAGACTACAAAAATCACCGTGGATGTTTTTACAAATTAATTGATAGAGTTCACCATTCGAAATGATGGGGGAGACGAATTTTAGAGGAATATAGGAAAGCATCTAGTGAGAGAGAGGTAGAAGTCAGGTAAACGGGTGGGGTCTATCGAATTGCGCTATGGCAGCCTTTCTCCGAGCTAAATAAACGCCGGCTAATAATCATCCGAGATGATAATACAAGCAGGATTAGCGAACGGGTCTAACAACTGCCCAGGGAAGGGACCTGTCGCAGCCATGATGTTAGCGCGTTCAAGACTATGGTTGTGTACTTTATGCGCTCCTTTTATATACAAGCCTTAATAATAATTAGAGTGAATGGAAGTTGACGGCAATAATATTTGTTTAAATTTCATAATGGAATATATACAGGTTTTTTCCTACAATATAAAAATACAACGTACAGTAAAAATGCAATCTAAAATAAAAAATACAATATAATAATTTAAAAATATAAAAAACCAACTGTGTATATGAATATATAATAAAAATACATTATATACAATATAATATATTAAAATATATGAATATAGGATAAAATATATAGTAAAATATACAAACTATGACACCCGGTCAAGGTGTGATACACCTCCGTTTAACTGGAGGAGGGGGTGAAAGCATTTCCCGTTGAGGAGAAGTCAAAGACGTCGAAGAGAGAGAGGAATTAACATTGTATATTTTACTATTCTCTCTTCGACATTTTGAACACCCTTTCACCCGTGGGAAATGATGTGATAGATGTAGGGTTGGAGAAATAGGAGGAGTAGGAATTCTCGAGGTGCTAGGAGCGGGAATATTTAAAATTGGAGAGATTGCCGCTACTGCTGGCACCACCACTGCCCTCTCTAGCTCCTCCTCCTCCCCCTCCCCCTCTTCCGCCATACCCTCCTCCACCCCAATGTCTGGATGTCCATACGCCAACGATTTATAAGGTGTCACACAATATCTCTTGTCCTCTAAAGGACAGAGAGATACCTTTTGCTGGCTCGTATGACACATCGTGCCTCCTACTCTTTGCAAATTGTGCACACGAGTATAAGTAATCTCATTCTTTTCGATTACAGCTCAATACTGGTCATGCGGAATGGTCTTTGCCGGCACCTTTGTACACCTTTCAAGGTGTTACTACGACTAGTTTCTGTCAGATATGAATAAATTTTAGGTTTAACGCCGATAAATTCCCTCATGAGTTCAGCCCCTGTTTCAACCTTGACTAACCCGAGTTCCCCCTTACGTGACTCATCATACAATTCATGAGTTTTAGGAAAATTACTCAAATCCATGTAGGGTTTGAGCACACCCTTCAGTTCTTGATTGAGGTTATCAGTCACCAGGGAAAAGATCAAGCTGTCAGTGTCGGTATAAATGAGCTGAACTCTGTGTCCATACTGCTTTCGAAGAACGTCATAATAGAACCGATACATCATATCCTTCGCCATGTCTAGTATACTGAAACCAATATAAATCGGGGATTCAGCCATAACAGATTCTTTGGAATGGTTCACATTGTACCTGTCGTTACCCAGTTTTTCCAAAGACTTGTACGTGTGTTTGGGCACATTCCTGAGGAGAGAGGCTTCACCGGTGGTGACGACAGTTTGGGTAGAATAATTCAATTAATTTTTAATAGTGACACCGAAAAGACCATTCATTATGATTTTGATGGTGTTCCTCTTGTCCGGATTGGTCTCTTTAGCACGCCTTTCGGCATTCTCCAGAATATATTCCCTCAAATAAAAATCCTGTTCGAATTTGTACACTTTCCTTATTACATCAACTTCGAGACCGAGTCTTATCAATGTTTGTAATAAGAGAAGACAGGTCAAGTGATTACACATGAGTAAATGCGTACCCGTCAACTTAACATTTTTCTTGGGTAGCTTCACCTTGAACTTATTCATTAGGTTTTTACTATAGGGCGATAGATCCTGGTGAGTCGCATTCATGTGATGAATGGCGAGAGGGAGATCGTCCGTCAGTAGAGCAACATCCCGCCTAACTGGTTTGGTATCGTGCAGGATGAAATAACCGTATTCACCCTGTGAATCAATGGCGGTGATATTACTAGCAACAGAACTTTCTAATTCGGCAGGGGAAAGTTCAGTTATTTCACCCAAGGGCATTTTGTATTTACTCATAACTGTGGGGTACAAACTGGTGAAATCAACGTATAATATATACGATTGAGGATCACCCACCCTAAAACTGGGATTTAACTCTGGATTATTGGCTACACATTGCCTTCGAACTAGACTACAAAAATCACCGTGGATGTTTTTACAAATTAATTGATAGAGTTCACCATTCGAAATGATGGGGGAGACGAATTTTAGAGGAATATAGGAAAGCATCTAGTGAGAGAGAGGTAGAAGTCAGGTAACGGGTGGGGTCTAGTCCGAATTGCGCTATGGCAGCCTTTCTCCGAGCTAAATAAACGCCGGCTAATAATCCCACATCCATTAACAAATACAAAATGGTGTAATCTAGAAGATTGGTGCAATTAGCGGCATTCCAAACCTTGACCCCGTGTGCATAGCCCTCGCTGGAAAGGGTTTCTCCCATAAGTTCCAAATCGAAACACTCTCGAGAAGGGATGCCGGGCTTTCGCAGGATATTGAAACCCGTCACATAATCATAAGGGTAGTACTGTTTACCCGTACCCAAAACTAAATTGAGACAATCCTGAGAATACTGGTTTAACAACTGACGTGCGATTTCGAGGGAACCTTTCTGTTTGATATGACTCGAGGTGAGACTAGAAAGGGTCCCTCTAATCACGTTGTTGCTATCCACGAATCTCAGATTGCCCGATCTGACCAAGTAAAATATACTACCCTCGCGTTTCAGAATTTCAAAATCATGCTGAACCCCTGCCTCTTTCAAGACCAGGGGGATGTCATATGACAAATTGTGTACGAACACTGTTAAAGTTGGCTCCTTAAATTGCATATTCAAATTACACTGTTGACACAGTGCACACACAAAGTTGTCCCGTGCCACAAAATGAGCGTGATATCACATTTTCGTGACTCCAGCCTTGAATTCGACGTTACATCCTTCGCAATGAGTGCTCGCTTCAAACTTACGGGTGGATTCAGGAGTCATATGTAAAGGATACGCATGCAATAACGCCCAGTCCCAGTTCATGTTCTGCAAACAATCATCAATGCATTTCTCTCCGTGACTTAGTCTATGGGTACAATATTCCCCTATTCTACCGTCAATGATCACGTAGCAGTAAGCGAAAGCTTTCTGCTGAGATACTATTCTCGGATCGTCTTCTCCGGTCTTCGGTTGAATATTATACGCCTCAAAATCCAGGAAAGCCATGTGTGGGATTGGCTGCAGAGCTTTAACTTTAGTAAACTGTTTAAATTGACCGGGATCTGGGTATTCGACAGTGGTTCAAGCAGTACAGGCCTGAGTGTGTGCCTCGCGGATGGTGGGACTATTAAATAAAGTCAAACAATTGTAACACATACCACCCGCGTGCTCAATCCTCTGCCCCTGCTTGAATCTGTGTCAGAACTTCTTCACGAACGCCAACATATCCTTAATCAATGCGACGTGGTCGTCAGTTTAATTAATAACAACACGACCAAATGAGGGCTTTGGGGGTTACCACCTTTCCTCGCCAGATGTACTGTCCAATGTTTTTTCCGGATGTTTCCCCATGACTAATTCACATAATTTATACAGATATATGTTGAGGTTATTCCCCTTTTCTAATGTTTTGAAAGAGTCATGGGTCAACAGCATATCTGGTGAGTGTTTGATATTATATTACCCCCTCCCCATCCTCCTCATTGAGACACGAGGGAGGTTGTTAATACGTGTGGGAAGGTTATCCCAGAGTACAACGTACGCTTCTAACGCTGTAATGACACAGTTGTACCCAGACAGAATATTGATAACCTGATCACTACTGTGGACTCCCTGTGGACTCCCTTGGGATACTTTTTAAAGTTATTAATATTCACTAACTCACACCACGTGATATGAAGTTCAACCCTTTCCAGTGAGGTCATACACCAACCCGAACCCTCAGTACGGTTGAATCTCTCTTCCAAGTTATTAGCTATAAACTCAATAGCCTCCTCCAGGGAGTCATAGATCAAGTCAATCGTAGTGAGGGTAGGTGGGGTACATACATAAAAAGCACTTTTTTCATTCATGTCGCCTAGCATCCTCACACTGGTGATAATAACACACAAGTAGAGCATAGCCGAGCGAATACCTCTTTCAAGGGAGTTACTGTGCGCATCTTCACGTAATCGGGCTATGCTACTACTTAACTTCATTGCCACGTCAATGTGTGACCCTACTGCAGCCGCATAATGAATGGTACTCACTACCTTGTTACCCTCCGTTCTTTCCCTCGTGAGCGGAGATCCCTCTCTGGCTCCTACACCTCCACCAACACGCGATGCTTCATTATTATTACTCCCCATCAAATCTTCATCTAATGGGAAGTCTTCAGCGAAGGGATCTGTAAAGATTGTGTTAAATAAGCACCGGAGCGAACGTGTATTAATAATAATAATAATAATAATAATAATAATAATAATAATAATAATTGAAGGGGAAGACGGTCAGGTACTTGGAGGTCGTCATCCAGCAACTGACCACCACAACAACAGTAACCAACAGCCTGAGATTGGAGCTACAGAAGCAAACCAAAGGAAGAAATGGACAAGAGAAGAAAATAAGGAAATATGGAGATGCTACATCAGAAGCAACCCGATGGAGAGAGGATATAGAAGAAGGTTGGTCAACATCTGGAATGAGAGGAATAACACCCCTCAAACAGAGCAGAGGCTGGCAGACCAAGTAAGGAACATAAAGAAAAAGAACTGGCTCTCCCCAACAGAAAGAGAACTGGAAAGGGAAATGTCACACGACAACGAATTACACGAAGACGAACTGAGAGACGATGCCACAGAAGACGACAGGGATGATGAGGTATCAAACAACGACACACGAAGAAACACCGACGAAGTAACAGAGAGGATGGAATGGGTAGAAATGATTAGACAATGGATGGAGCCAGATATAGAGAGAACAAAGATCCCCTCCATGAAAGCCTACAACACCAAGAAATTAAGGGAGAAAACAAGTGAGGTCAATGAAATAATGGGCATAATACACACCACCAGTATCACAGAAACAAATAACTTGGCATATGCCCGAGCAAGATTAGTAGCAAAACTGATGGGGATTCGAACACCAACACCACCAGCACAACCAACACAACCACAGCAACCTCCTTGGAAAAGGCGCCTGGAAAAGCAAATCATGGTGATGAGATCTGACTTGAGTAAACTGAAAGAGAAGGCAGAAAAAAGGCTAAGAAGCAAGAAAACAAGGGAGGAACTCAACGAGAAATGCAAAGTACACGAGAGGGGACTAAACAACACAATAGAAGATGTAAAACAGAGGCTTAAGGCCAAAGCACATAAGATCCAACAGTACATGAACAAGAATAAGGGATACCAACAGAACAAACTATTTGGAACGAACCAGAAAAGACTATACAGCCAACTAAGAGGGGAAGACAACCACCAAGAAATTCCTGAGGCTGAACCAAGTAAGAGATTCTGGGAAAACATATGGAGCAATCCGGTATCACACAACAAACATGCAACATGGCTCCAGGAAGTCAAGGAAG
The DNA here is from genome assembly GCF_015104395.2 of Macrobrachium nipponense. NCBI lineage: Eukaryota > Metazoa > Arthropoda > Malacostraca > Decapoda > Palaemonidae > Macrobrachium > Macrobrachium nipponense. The sequence goes on from NC_087209.1 coordinate 55,899,395, forward strand.
AAGAAACAGGGAGAATAAAACAAAGATTCACAGAGATCACGACAGACACAGTCAGACACCAACTAAAGAAAAAGCCAAACTGGAAAGCCCCAGGTCCCGATAAAGTCCATGGATACTGGCTCAAAAACTTCAAGGCCCTACACTCACAAATAGCAGAACAACTCCAGCATTGTATTTCAAATCACCATGCACCCAAATGGATGACCACAGGAAGAACATCCTTAGTACAAAAAGACAAGAGTAAGGGAAATATAGCCAGTAACTACAGGCCTACCTGCCTACCAATAATGTGGAAGTTACTAACAGGTATCATCAGTGAAAGGCTATACAACTACCTAGAGGAGACAAACACCATCCCCCACCAACAGAAAGGCTGCAGAAGGAAGTGTAGGGGCACAAAAGACCAGCTCCTGATAGACAAAATGGTAATGAAGAACAGTAGGAGAAGGAAAACCAACCTTAGCATGGCATGGATAGACTATAAGAAAGCCTTCGACATGATACCACACACATGGCTAATAGAATGCCTGAAAATATATGGGGCAGAGGAAAACCCCATAAGCTTCCTCAAAAATACAATGCGCAACTGGAATGCAATACTTACAAGCTCTGGAATAAGACTAGCAGAGGTTAATATCAGGAGAGGGATCTTCCAGGGCGACTCACTGTCCCCACTACTCTTTGTAGTAGCCATGATTTCCATGACAAAAGTACTACAGAAGATGGATGCCGGGTACCAACTCAAGAAAAGAGGCAACAGAATCAACCATCTGATGTTCATGGACGACATCAAGCTGTATGGAAAGAGCATCAAGGAAATAGATACCCTAATCCAGACTGTAAGGATTGTATCTGGGGACATCAGGATGGAGTTTGGAATAGAAAAATGCGCCTTAGTCAACATACAAAAAGGCAAAGTAACAAGAACTGAAGGGATAAAGCTACCAGATGGGAGCAACATCAAACACATAGATGAGACTGGATACAAATACCTGGGAATAATGGAAGGAGGGGATATAAATCACCAAGAGATGAAGGACGCGATCAGGAAAGAATATATGCAGAGACTCAAGGCGATACTCAAGTCAAAACTCAATGCCGGTAATATAATAAAAGCCATAAACACATGGGCAGTGCCAGTAATCAGATACAGCACAGGAATAGTGGAATGGACGAAGCCAGAACTCCGCAGCACAGATCAGAAAACCAGGAAACATATGACAATACACAAAGCACTACACCCAAGAACAAATACGGACAGACTATACATAACATGAAAGAAAGGAGGGAGAGGACTACTAAGTATAGAGGACTGTGTCAACATCGAGAACAGAGCACTGGGGCAATATCTGAAAACCAGTGAAGACGAGTGGCTAAAGAGTGCATGGGAAGAAGGACTAATAAAAGTAGACGAAGACCCAGAAATATATAGAGACAGGAGAATGACAAACAGAACAGAGGACTGGCACAACAAACCAATGCACGGACAATACATGAGACAGACTAAAGAACTAGCCAGCGATGACACATGGCAATGGCTACAGAGGGGAGAGCTAAAGAAGGAAAATGAAGGAATGATAACAGCGGCACAAGATCAGGCCCTAAGAACCAGGTATGTTCAAAGAACGATAGACGGAAATAACATCTCTCCCATATGTAGGAAGTGCAATACGAAAAATGAAACCATAAACCACATAGCAAGCGAATGCCCGGCACTTGCACAGAACCAGTACAAAAAGAGGCATGATTCAGTGGCAAAAGCCCTCCACTGGAGCCTGTGCAAGAAACATCATCTACCTTGCAGTAATAAGTGGTACGAGCACCAACCTGAGGGAGTGATAGAAAACGATCAGGCAAAGATCCTCTGGGACTATGGTATCAGAACAGATAGGGTGATACGTGCAAATAGACCAGACGTGACGTTGATTGACAAAGTCAAGAAGAAAGTATCACTCATTGATGTCGCAATACCATGGGACACCAGAGTTGAAGAGAAAGAGAGGGAAAAAATGGATAAGTATCAAGATCTGAAAATAGAAATAAGAAGGATATGGGATATGCCAGTGGAAATTGTACCCATAATCATAGGAGCACTAGGCACGATCCCAAGATCGCTGAAAAGGAATCTAGAAAAACTAGAGGCTGAAGTAGCTCCAGGACTCATGCAGAAGTGTGTGATCCTAGAAACGGTGCACATAGTAAGAGAAGTGATGGACTCCTAAGGAGGCAGGATACAACCCGGAACCCCACACTATAAATACCACCCAGTCGAATTGGAGGACTGTGATAGAGCAAAAAAAAAAAAAAATAATAATAATAATAATAATAACTGCAAAAACAACAATGATAATACTAATAATATTTTACCTGGATCGGAGGGTGGTGAGGAGGATTCATCATGGCGGCTAGAGGCTTAGTCATTTTCTTTAATGACATGGCAATCTGTGATATAACAAATTCATGAATATGGCGTGACATAACATGAACGTGGAGGTTTTTATGTACATATATTATAAATCCGATAACCATTGTTAGTCATACAGTCTACATTCAACATGTGTAGCGATCACATCATATAAGTGAATAGCAATGCATGTATTTCCAGAAAATCAGGCGTGTAAATTTACCAATAGGTTAGCCGCCCCTATATCATTACCGAAAGGAGTGGAATATGAAGTGGGGCTAGTGGGAGTCATTCTCCCGAAATTATATTACGCTATTAAACCAGGAGACGTTGATTTTACTATTCAATTTAACGCGATCTATAACGAGTCAGTTGGGAAACGCGTTTATACTTATATTTATAAGTCCATTTCGGGTTTGTTGGGTGGTGATATGAATGTCATGACTAGAGCGCTTAATACGGAAATTATTGAACAATTATCTGAATTTTATGGTGAGCATATTCGCGGAGCTATCCGCAGGGATGGTTTATTCTCATGGAATGATGACACGAAGAGAATGAGCATTCCACATATCGATGCAGCAGCGGCCAAAGTTGATATGATTGATTCAATTACCATTAAACTCAGTGCTAAAGCAGCTAATATGTTCGATTTCAATGAAAAAGTCAGGTATTTAATATACAGTTCGGCTGCGTTGAGACCTCATGGCGGTAGAAATATATTTCATCAAGGCGTTGAATACGTTTACCTGTATTCGGGTATCGTTCAACCTACCATCTTGGGTGATAAAATGGTTAATCTCTTAGATTGTTTCACGTTAGGATGTGCATGTGGTAAAGGTCCGCATAATGCCATTTATAAACCTTTAAATACCATTGACGTATTGGATTACATTACCATCGATGTCTCGGATCAGAACGGTGAGCAAATAATGTTTACTGAAAATGGGGTCGTATAATGCAGTCTGCATATAAGACCTAGATAAAATGCTATCACACTTTTCTTATAAATACCATACATGACATATACCCGTCATAGTATTTAACCGGCATGGCTGGTGAACACACCATATATTTGAGCAGTCTCGGCTGTTTAGACACATATACCAAAAATACACCTTCGAAATTTGCCAGTAGATTACCTACACCTATATTATTACCTAATGGGGTTGAATATGAAGTAGGTTTAGCTTCATTCATGTTCCCGGGGAGTTATTACGCTATATTATCCAAAGATGATTTATTCACTCTCGAATTTATTACAGAGCATCATAAACGTGATAGGCATACATATTTGTATAGACCGAGAATAGCAATGTTAGCGGGGGATATGAAGAGACTCGTGAGAGCTCTTAATAAGGACGTGTATGATTATTTGAAAGTTTATTATGGTGATAATTTCATAAATTATTTTAATAGTAATGGTATATTTCATGGGGATGAAGATTTAAGGAGAATTACTATGCCACGTACCAAGAGAGAGAAATTGAGAACAGGGGACGTTAAAAGTATATACGTCTAATTTAGTGGAAAAGCCGCAAAATTATTAGGTTTTCATATTAATACCAGTTATGAAATATATGGCGGGCGTGAATTGAATGAACACGTTTCCCTTGATTCTCTACCTGATAATTGTGGGGTAGATTATATATATGTGTATATGGATATAGTTCAACCAACGATTTTTGGCGGGAGACGTCAATATATTGGACTGTTTTACTTTAGCAAGTGGTAGAGGAAAAGGAATACATAATACAGTCTACAAATTGTTGAACACGAACATCTTGGGATCGGATTTCTATTCTTATCACGGATCAAAATGGACACCTTTTACATTTCACTGAAGACTCGAGTGTTACTTGCCTGCTCCATATAAAACCTAGAGGAAAATTAGATGAATAGGTACATATATAATTCGATGTTCATCCTTGGCATTCCTTATTCGTGATCGTAACACCCTCGAGTCAACTAGAACGTGCGAATCAAGCTCCTCTTAAATTGTTTGGGAATAGTATAAACAGTAAAATGAGAGAGTTATTCGTGCCTCCTTCAGAGGCGGAATTTAAAAAACTATTTTTATCAGACCCTTTATTAAGGAGAGGGGCGGGGTTTGAGGATATTTCCGTTTTCTATCCCGGCCACAGGAGGGGAAGTGGTATTTATTCTACCATAAGTGGTATTGCACGTAAAGTGCTTCCTTTTCTATTTAATGCCACGAAACCTTCAGTTAATGAATTCGGTAGATCTGTGTTACCTGATATGGTAAACAACGGTTTACCTTTAAAAGAATCCATAAAACGAAATGGTATAAGAGCCCTCAAAACTACTGGAAAACGAATTTTAAGCGGTACTGGAAGGAGAAGAAGAAGAACGAGACGGAAGAAAACGGTGAAATGATCAGTTAGACGGTCGAGTGTGGGAGGAAAGAAAAAACGTAGGAAGAGGAAGGGTACATGCGTTAAATCTAGAAGTAAATATAACAAGGACGTGTACGATCTTTTGTAGCTCATTCATCAATTGACATTCGGTGGGTACGCACTCGTTCTACCCTTCATCTAAAATTATATAAACACAAAATATGGCTAGCGTAGTTCCTAACATACCCGGAACTGGTAATCAAGTTCCTGTTTCATCGTATATTGCGGGTATATCAGAATTGTTCCCGAATGTTAATAGACAGAGAATTATTGAAACTTCAATTAATTCAAAGGAAAGACTGGATTTTACACCTTGCAATATTTCCACAAATCAAGTTCTATGTGATAAATATGTAGAATTTTGCATTAATGGGGTGGCAGGTTCTTTCTGAGATTTGTCAAGTATAGCTTTAGAATTATATATCACAATAGATAGGGCCGGCACGCAATTAGCGGATGGTGACCACGTGTCTGTCGTTAATGGTATAAGTAATACATTATTTAAACCCGCTTCTGTTTTCTTGAATGAAAAGTTGGTGGAATCCTGTCCTGTATTTATCTATCAATCATATATCAAAATGTTGAAAATGATAAAACCCTCGGCATTACCTACCACTGGTCGGGCGGGATTTTTATACGATGACTATCATGTAACACACGGGGTAACTCGGCAATTTACTGCCAATACCTTCAGTCAAACCAGCAGGTGGGAGACGAAAGTTATGGGTGACATTAAAACGAGGGGCGTGCATACATATTTTCCCCTTCTTTTGGATATAGCGACTATAGACATGTATTTACTGGATTCGATTGACTTGAGACTTAGACTCGAATTAGCGAATAATAACTGGGTTATGGGCGCCCACACAGACGGACATTTAAATGTGATGAATGTAGAAAAGGCTAAATTATGGATCGATAGAGTTACCCCACATTATAATGCAATGTTGGATTTAAATGAGGCAATAGCAGTTAATCCTATACAATATATATTTGATAAGACTTTATACAAGACATACATTTTTGGGCAAAATGAAAATTCGATTTTAATTGATCAGCCTTTTAACACTTGTATACCTGAAAAAATCACATTGGCCATGATTGATACGGAAACATTTTCAGGTGATTACGCGGCCAGTAGCCTATATTTTCAATCTTTCGATTTAAATAATATACATATTACCGTTAATGGGAATACTGTATATAATATTCAATGTAGTTTCCCTAATACCATCATGCAATTATATCACGAGATGCAGAAATGTATAGGGGGTGGCTGTGATAATCTGATCACTTATGATAGTTTTAAAAATGGTAGAGCTATTTACAGCTTTAATTTTGTGGTGGAAGATGTTGAAGATTCCATGCCAGTGGAAATTTCGGCAAACCTGCGAATATCGATCAGGCTGGGTACGACTACACCTAACCGTTGCATTATTTTACTTTTCGGGGATAACAAGGGTATTTTAACGGTGGATGCGGATAGGGTTATTCAGTGTGGTGTTAGAGAATAAATGGAATGGATACAAAGGAAATTGAAATAAGTTTAAAAGGTTCACTCGGTGACCGGGTTAAATATTTAGGTGTGTTCGCTTCGGATGAAGTAGGATTATTGACATTGCCAGAAAAAAGAATTAAACCTTTAGTTTTTATCTAATACATTATCTTCGTCTACTGATATTAATATTGTTGGTCATTGGGTATTTTTACGTGGAAAAATCACCTAGAAATATAATCTTTTTTGATAGTTACGGTATAAATCCGAAAGTTTATTCGATTGACTTCTCTAAATTTATATATGCGCATCCCGAATATAGCCTCTATTGACTGATAAAACAAATACAACCCGATAAATCGTACAAGTGCGGTCTTTACGTTAGTTTTTTTGTTCATTGCGTGAATCACCGAGGTGTGAAAACAGTATTATCCTTAATACAAAAGTATTCTCATTCATTCGTTTGAGAGGTAATGATAAATGGATAATAGGATATTATTTTAAATATTTGAAAAGTTTAAATGTTCACATTGGAGGTAAGGGGTCAAACATGCTATTACGCACAAGGAATGTCTCCGCATCTTAAACAACTAAGGTAAATGCATATTTTTCTTTGATTTTTATATTACCCCATTTACATTCTATTAAGGATATATTCTATATATGTATCATCAACCTTGAATCACATAACTTTTTTTTATTTATTTCAGGATGAGCTGTGAGAATCCGTCACCCGTGAACGTCGGTGATAAACTGCTAAGACATCTTAGTCGTTTCCTCTTAAACACTTTTCGGAATATTCGGCTTATCATAAGGATACACGTGGACGTTATATTGGGATGCGAGCTGGGGCGGTCTGATGGTGATTAGTGTATTGAATTTGTAAACTGTCTTTATGTGGTCAATAAATCCTTATGAATAATTATATACGTGTTTTTTACTATGCCTACAATACATTTGAAAGCAAAAACAAGGAAACGGAGAAAAAGAGCGTTTGTTTCTATGGAATCAGGAACTGTTATTAAATAAATATATAACATTGGTTTTACATACATTCACCCGGTTGCTCGTTTCCTTCAGTAGTGGGTGGTGGCGAAGTTGGTTGGTGGTTGCACTGCTGTGGGCTGCCAGTATGCGTGGGTGGCTTATTAATATTTTAGGAACAATGATACTGGAGCTGTTTAATCACGTGATACTGATTTTGATCAAATGGATACAGGCGCATCTTTAATGAGTCATATGGTGGGTATATGATCTTTGTCATGGGGAAATGATAAGGCTTGTTTATTCGTGTGAGTGTGAATCATAGGGAGGGTTGATGGTTCGTCACAACTAGTTTCTAATCAGTGTTTGTGATACAGGGAGCTCGGGTTGCGGGGTTTTTCGTAGCTCATTAGCTCTTGAAGGATTGTCACATCAAGACATGAACTCTCACCATGGCTTCATCAACCTCCTCGTGCAAGTTAGTTTTCTGGAACTTGTCCGAAAATAAGTTCAGGAAGAGGAATACATGCTTAGTAGATGCCACTAATTGTGTCACCTGCAAGAATTACAGTGTGGTGGTGGACGTCATTCGAGTTTATCAGTGTGCCAAGTTGGCGGGTTTTCGATATTCTCGCACTGGTGCATCATATGCCTGTCTTCGTGATAGGGGTATTGAAGGGTCCGCCATTGTGAAAAGACCTGAAAATATCACATCTTGGGAATACGACGAAGAAGTTGATCTACCCACCATAGCTACCTTATTAACCCAATACGGTATCGGTGCCCCCATTGAAGATAATGAATGCACACAAAAGAGCGTGGCTTATTCCAAAGTTGAAGATCACGCCGATCGTTTGGGCGGAGATAGCAAATAGATGAGGTTCAATCACTTTTTTTCTTCGGTCAAGAAATTGAAGGAAGAATTATTTAAATCATCGTATGACTATGTCAAATATGTTATCTTTCCTGCTGGCATCGGTCAAAGCGGGCGGGTTAACACGACTTGGTTGAATCAATATTTACCTGTGCTAGCTACATTCAGTGATGAAATGAACAAAATTGGTAAAATATGTTGTGTGGCTATAATGAAAAAGAATTTATTCCTGTTGGAGGAAAGTTGTGTGGAAGATTTATATATGAAAAACGTGTTAGCTAAATTTAAAAGCTTTGAGGTATTAGACGAAAAGCCATCTTTGATACACGGTCGGGAAGCCGTTGGGGAAGATGTATGTGGCATATACTAGGCCTGTGATGTGGCAGTGTGTTTCGATGAAGTATTGTTTTTGACATGTTTGTACAGTTTTTTCAATTGTATGTATTTGCATGGAATATTAATTCATTCCCCTGTATTTAGCATTGGTTACAAATATAAAATAACAATTCTGTCTGTCATTTGATTTTTCATTTAACCTCTTTCAAACTCGATATTATACTTATAAATAAACGAAATTGAAATGTGTGCCTGTGTCCTTGGGTATACTTTGGCATGGGAAAAATGGAGATTAAGACTGATAAATATATGTCTCACGTGAGGTTGTTGTCAGCTCGTTTGTGTGTGTGTGTGTGTGTGCTTGATTCATCATCGGATAACGTCATCCCTGTCGGTTACTGGGGGAGATATCAAATTGATAAATATGTCTTACGTGAGGTTGAAATCAGCCGCCAAATATCCTTTTATCACGATACTCCGAGTATCTAAGTAGCGGTGTATATATAAACAAAATGTAACGGCTGAGAGAGAGAGAGAGAGAGAGAGAGAGAGAGAGAGGGACATAACGTAATGGCTGAGAGAGAGAGAGAGAGAGAGAGAGAGAGAGAGAGAGAGAGAGGGAGAAAGAGAGAGAGAGAAGTCGATAGAGGGTATATTTGGGATGCACATATATAATATTCCCATAGAGTTACATGATATCACGGGAGGTAAAAAAGTGGAGTCAATTTGGGGTCAGGGGTTGAAAGGATGGTTAAATTCCCGTAGAGTTACATGACGTCACGGGGGCCGGGGTTAGGAAAGTGGAGTCAATTTGGGGTCGGGGGTTGAAATGATGGTTTTATTCCCGTAGAGTTACGTGACGTCACGGGGGGTAGGAAAGTGGAGTCAATGTGGGGTCAGGGGTTGAAATGAGTGTTTTATTCCCGTAGAGTTACGTGACGTCACAGGGGATAGAAAAGTGGAGTCAATTTGGGGTCAGGGGGATGAAATGGTGGTTTTATTCCCGAAGAGTTACGTGACATCACGGGGGTAGAAAAGTGGAGTCAATTTGGGGTCGGGGGGATGAAATGGGGTTTTTATTCCCGAAGAGTTACGTGACGTCACGGTGGGGTAGGAAAGTGGAGTCAATTTGGGGTCGGGGGGATGATATGATGGTTTTATTCCCGTAGAGTTACGTGATGTCACAGGTGGCCACGCCCCCACCCCTTTTGGACCTCATGGACGTGCATGAGCTCATCAATAATGTGGAGTCGATTTGGGGTCAAGGGTGGCAACACCCCCTTTTGCACGTCATCTACGTATATGAGCTCATAAGACAAGTGGAGTCAATTTGGGGTCAGGGGTGGCAACACCCCCTTTTGCACGTCATCTACGTATATGAGCTTATAAGACAAGTGGAGTCGATTTAGGGTCAGGGGTGGCAACACCCCCTTTTGCACGTCATCTACGTATATGAGCTTATAAGACAAGTGGAGTCGATTTGGGGTCAGGGGTGGCCACGCCCCCTAGAATAGTGGAGTCGATTTGGGGTCAGGGTGGCCACGCCCCATTTTGGGGTGTTTGGGCGGTTTGGGGGGTTGCCCCGGCCCTTTTTAGGCCTCATGTACGTACATGAGCTTATCAGGAGGGGGAGGGGGGAGGAGGGGGAGGGGGAGGTGATTAGAAAAGTGGAGTCTATATGGGGTCTTTTCCTCTACTGACAGTCTCTGTTCTACAACTTTTTCGAGGTATCAAGTGGCTTAAGTCAGGATAGTGCCCTGATTGTAGCAGCTGCTGAAATGCATCCTAAGAGGACATCTGCACGACATACTGAACATCTGGGGTTAAACTACAATCCCATGACCTTGAGACGCAGACTCAATAAAGCCGGGATTCATTGTCATATTCCAGCATACAAAGGACGGATCATTCCTGCACACAATGAATGTCACCTTGATTCTGCTCTGGAACACCTTCCGCATGACAAAATTACTGGAGAAATGTCATCTTTACTGATGAGAAGGTGTTTCAGTCCGTGGCAGCACGAGTTAGGCATTGCTGGTGGTGGCCCAACACTCGCTATCAGGAGAATCACATACATCACAGAGCAATGAGTGTCAGTGGCAGTATCTTTCTGGGGATGGATGTGGGAATATGGTCCTGGTAAGCTTGTCAAGATCGATGGCCGCTTCATAGGAGAGAAATACATCGAAATCCTCGAGCAAGTGTTCCTTCCAACAGTTCGGGCTATGGCAGTTCCTGCTCCTGGTGTAATAAAGTTGGTCCATGACCAGAGTCCCATCCACAAAAGCCACGTGGTGAAGGACTGGCTACAGGATCACCCTGAAATTGAAGTTATGGATTGGCCTTCGGAAGGATGTGGCTTGAACCACGCCTAACAGCGTACCCACCAGGCATTAGAAGCTCAAGTCAATGACCTGTGGGAGGGTGTCCGTCGACGTACCCACCTGTGTATGAATCTTGTAGATTCCATACCTGATCCTCTGTGTGAGGTCACAGATGCAGATGGAGGTTGGACATCCTACTCATTGTATATTATCATACTAATAATAATGATAAACAATATTGACACTATAGCTCACTTGCTTTTAGTTATGCTCCTTTTACTTGATTACCAGTTAATGCTAATGTTTTGGAAGATCAAGCATATTCCAAAGGTTTAAAGTGAAAAGTAATATTTATAGTATATCAAAATTAAATTTTAAAAAATGTGATATTGCTTCAAAGTTATCTGCCAGATTGTCGGAAAAATGTGATGCTTTTTTAATTTAACATTTATTCAAACTGAAATAAGCCTTAAATTTTGAATATAGAAGGATTTGTAAATATCACTACTTTTAGTTTGTTATTTTGAAATAAGAAAAGGAATTACAAAACATGCACTTCATTCCAAGAAAGGAAGGAAAACAGATTAAGATAATAAAGTTGAGACAGAATAAGAACACAGCAATTAAGAAACTAAGGCTGGAATATTGAAAGGGGGTCCAAAAGGTAGAAGAAGTAATTACTGAGAATTAGTGGAGCTAAAAGCTGCAGCCTACGAATGGCCATATACTAGGCAACTTAACTCGCCAATGCAAAGGTAGAGAAACTAGTGGTTCCTAACCTTCCCTAAGACAGGAAATGGTCAGGGAACGGCAAGGACCACGGCAGTTGACTTCACAGGAGAGAAAAGTTAGATTCCTACAATAACATATCAACTCTTTTACACATTAGAATTAGCTATAACTATATCGGCACTAGAGAACTACTTAGCTTCTTGAAACACAGAAATTGAGTTAAGTTATTTTCTATTATAATGCATCTTGAAAAGAAGGATGAAGATATCCTTAAGGAAGAATTATAGTAAAATTGATAATAACTGATATTTTGCAACTGACCTGGTGCTAGGAAGAAAATAAGAACACGAGGCTTCTTCACACCATAATCTAGAAAAGAACTTAAAAAGTTCCTCTCTCTCTCTCTCTCTCTCTCTCTCTCTCTCTCTCCTTATTTATGTCTGGTAATATTCTGTGCTTCTGTCTTTCTCTTTTCCACTAAATATGAACTTGTTATATTGGTGAAAGTATCATAATATTTCATATTGTTTTAGTTACTAAAATTTAGTAAATAAAGAAAATTATATATAGCCGTAATTTTTAAGTGTTATTTGCCCACATCGCCCGCCTCCTCTATGGAGGTTGGCCCAATCATGCATTATATATAAAAATATAGATGTGTCTGTGTGTGTGGTTGCTACCTCAATAAAGTAAGTGAACTGAAAATTTTGCTAATTTGCTGCTTTAGATGTTCATATATATATAATATTATATTATATATATAATCTATATATATATATCATATATATATATATATATAGATAGATATTATATATATATATATATAAAGAGGTGGCTTGCTGCTTACAGAGCACCACTGTTAACACTGTTGGTGAAAGTTTTGTATCGGTTGGACAGTCATGTCAGTATGTAAGATATAATAATCTATAGGAAATGCTAATTCATAAATACCGAACTCCTAAGCACTTTTATTTTCATATTTATTTCGCATATTTCCTTAAATACACATTTTACACTCAAACCCAGTATCGTCAACCACAAAATGTTTACGGTCACCCTCTTAATTAACGATAATAGATTATGGATACTTTACTCTATGCTCAAGAAAAATGCCTGCTACTCACTCCTCCTTCCTTGGCCTGACTTCGCGACATCTATTGGACGTTCCATTAGTTCTTGTTCAACTGCTTCGGGGTTTCATAGTCGCGGATTCGTGTTCACTCTGGATCAGCGGAGGGAACGAACTATTGTGCGTGATAGCACCTCCCCTGTGCCTTATTTGCGTTAGAGAGATCCCTAACAACACTTTAGGATTTTCTCCATTCGAACTGATTTGTGGGCGAAATGTGAGAGGTCCTTTATCCATATTGAAAGAGTGGTTTACTAATCAGGACCCTAATGAAGAGATTAGGAATTCTTATGAGTATGTGTTGGATCGGCGCAACAGGTTAGAAGAAACAGCCCAGATTGCTTTCCAGAATGCCGAGGTTAATTTTAGTAAGTACAAAACTTATTATGATCTGAAAACATCTGATAGAAAATTTATGATCCGTGATGAAGTTCTGCTACTTTTACTTTCAGACACTAATAAGCTCTTAACTCAGTGGAAGGGTCCATTTAAGGTGATTGGCAAGAAAGGTCCTGTTGATTACATTATAGAGGTAAGGAATAAACATAAACCTTTCCATGTGAATATGTCGAAAAAGTATTACCGTAGTGCTACTATTAATAATTTGCAAGTGCTTGATGAGGTTACTCCTTTTGAACAGAATGTTTTAATGGGACCTCTGGATTTGATGCATTATTATTATTAATAGGGGTTAGTTTTTCCAGACCTCTGAGTCTCAAGTAGACTCTTCTCGGGCTGGTTCTCAGGGATCAATCCTGAGAAAAAAAAAATTAGACTTTATTTGAGAAACCCGTCTTATTTTAAAAATTTATGATTTTATTAACTGAAAAATCCCTGCTTTCAGCAAGAATATTTTTCATTTCCGAACTCCGCAGATAAATAGATCTTTGCTGGGTCCAATTTGGGCACTCAACAAGCAAATGCTGCACTGTCATGGGTGTTTGACATCTGTTACATTTCACTGGGTCAGCATGTGGTGTTGACATCAAGTGACCATGTGAGAATCTTGTGTGTCCTATATGTAGCCTTGCTAGGATCACCTCTTTTGATCTTTCCTCCTGTGAGGATGTCCTCCATGCATAGACTTCAGTTTTTATGTTTTTAAGTTTATTTGTTGTTGGCACCGAGGCCCATTCTTCTTTCCAATCCTGGTAAATCAATGTTTTAACAGATTTTACCCAGTCTGACACTGGGGCATATGAAATTTTTGGAGGGATAGTGCAGGCTAATTTGGCAGCAGAGTCTGCATATTCATTTCCTTTTATTCCCACGTGTGCTGGGATCCAACATATTTCCATTGATATTCCTGATTGGAGGAGTTGATGAATTTTTATTTGAATTTCCTGTACTATTTGGTTTCCTGGTTTATACTGTCTTATTGCATCTATAGCGCTACGCGAGTCACTGAAAATAACAGAGACACTTGCTTTTGCCTCAGATATCATATCTAGAGCCATCTGTATGGCTGTGACTTCAGCAGTAAATACTGATGATATTGAAGGTAGGCTTTTTTTAATTAACATATTTTCTGAATATGCAGATGCTCCTACTCCAACATTATTTTTGGAGCCGTCTGTATATACCATAAATTTGTCGCCTTTTCTTCTAATGTGCTCCAAAGCATGTTGGCGGTACATTTCCATACTTGTCATTTGCTTTTTGAGTAGGTAAGACAGGGAGGTACATATCTTTACTCTATTTAAAATCCATGGTGGTGGCAATTCCATTGGTGGGTGAAAAATTGGATCCATATTATGTATGTTCATTATGTATCTAGCTCTTTTTGGGAAAGAGCTAGTACTATTAACTGCTGTTACTTGATTACAGTTTTGGAAGCAGTAAGCTGCAGGAGATGATCCCGCTTGCATTGAAAGACCTCTTTGTATTGTTATTAAATTACGGTGATGTTTTAAGGGCAAAACACCTGCCTCCACCAAAAGTGAGTTTGTTGGGGACGATCGGAATGCTCCTGTGCACAATCGCACGCCTTCATGGTGCACTGCATCGAGAGATTTTAATGCAGATTCTGAGGCGGATGAATATATTGGGCAGCAGTAATCTATTATGGATAAGACTGTTGCCTTATATATCATTAATAAAATGTCTCGCTTTGCTCCCCAATTAGTGTGTGATAACATTTTTAATATGGCAAGGGCTTTGATGCCCTTGGCTTTAATGTATTTGATGTGCTCTTTCCAATTTAAATGTTGATCAAATATTACTCCTAGATACTTGATTTTTGTACAAAATTGTATTTCAGTGCTATAAAGATGCAGTTTGATTGTTTGGTTCTTCATCCACCTTTTGTCTTTGTAGAAGGCGATTGCTTTTGTTATATCAGTTGAAAATTTAAATCCAACTGAATTTGTCCAACTACATATATTTGAAATGGCAGTACTGAGAACTCTCTGAGCATGTCTCAAATTACTACTCGTATAGTAAATGACAAAGTCATCAACATATAAACTGTTTTTTACACCACTTGGTAAATTTATAGTAATGTCATTGATTGCTAAAGCAAACAATGTACAGCTCAAGACACTACCTTGAGGGATTCCTTCTTCCAGTTTATAGGTTACTGAGTAGGAATTTTCTACTCTTACTTGAAAAGTTCTGTTTGTTAAGGAGTTCTTAATAAATATTGGTAAGTGGCCTCTTAGTCCCTTGGAGTGGAGTTTTTGCATGATGTTATGTTTCCATGTTGTATCGTATGCTTTTTCTATATCAAAAAATATAGCTACTGTTAATTTCTTTTGTTCAAAGCCTTTTTTGGTATGATCTTCTAAATGTGTTAAGGGATCTAGGGTTGATCTGTCAGCTATTGAACCAGATTGTGTTGGTGTTAAAATGGATTCTTTGGTTATTACATACGTTAATCGTGCATTAACCATTTTTTCTAAGATTTTGCATAGGCAACTTGTTAGAGATATCGGTCTATAATTGGATGGATTACTTGCATCCTTTCCTGGTTTGTTTATTGGAATAATTATGGCATGTTTCCATTTATCAGGAAAGACACGTTTTAGCCAGATACTATTGTAAAATTTTAATAAATATGATTTAGCTATAGGAGCTAATTTTTCTATCATTTCAAATGATATTTTATCATATCCTGGTGCAGAGGGATGACAAGAGTTGATGGCATTATCTAGTTCCTCCATGTTAAAAATATAGTTATATTCCAGGTCTTCAAGAGTTTCAAAATGGAGTATTATATTTTCTTTTTGTTTTCTGATATTTTGAAAATGTGTATCTAGGCTGGAGTAAGCACTGATGTTTTCAAAATGTTTCCCAATTATGTTTGATATTTCATAAGTATCATGGTATATTTTTCCATTTAAATGTATTGCACTTCTTGGAGGTCTTATATGTTTTCCATTGATTTTCCTTATCTTTTGCCAGACATCCCTTGTGGATGTGTTTGAAGATATGTTTGAGACATATTCCTTCCATGATGCGATTTTTTTCAGCTATTACCGTTTTTCTAAATTTGGCTGTATATTTGTTATATAGTGGTTTAATGTGGTTAATTGTTATGTTTGTTATAACTATTTTGTTTAATATGTTTATACTATAGGGCATTTTGTTGAGTGATTTAAGGCGAGTTTTGAGTCTGTTTAGATTGCGACTCAATGTATGTTTTATTTTACTTAATGTTGTTAATGTTGGATTCCACCATGGGACAGGGGATTTTGTGGAATGTGATTTGGTTTTTGGAATACTTTTATCTGCAGCATTTATTATGAAGTTTGAGAAGGATTCACATGTAGTATTGTGATCTTCATTATGTGGGAATGGTGGTATGTTTCGTGTGTATAGGAAATATTTATCCCAGTTAGCTTTTTGGATATTATATCTTGTAGGTGGCAATATTTTGACATTACTTAAGTAGTTCAGAATGATTGGGAAATGGTCACTTGTGTATGAATCGTCTAGGACGTTCCATTCAAATTTCTCCGCTACATCATTTGAACATAATGAAATGTCAATTGAAGAAAAGGTTAGGTGTGTATTTGAAAAATATGTTGGAACTTCACTTTCATTGAGACAATACAGGTTGTGTTTCATTATAGTATTCTCTATGTTGATTCCGGATGTGTCAGTGGGGTTATTAATATCCCATAATGGATTATGTGCATTAAAATCTCCTACTATAAGTAGTGGTTCATGTATACTTTTGCTAATAAGTTCAGAAAAATCACTGAAATTTGCATTGAAATTTGGTTGGTTATATAAATTACAAATAGTGATTTTACTTTTATCAGGCATATACAGTTTAATTGATGTTATTTGATATGGCATAGATGGTATGTCAACAGGTTCATATGTAATGCTATTATGAACGTATATGGCTGTGCCTAATTTTCCACCGTCAGGTGGTGAATAACAGGCAATTTTATAGTGTTGGATATTTGTAGGGTTACTTCTTATATGTTGTAGACATATGCACATTGGGTTGTGGTCTCGTATGATTCTTTGTAATTCACCCAGACATAGTCGGGTTAAGAGACCATTTATATTCCATTGAATGATTTTATATTCCATTATTGGGAGGAATTGGTGTTAAATTCTGTAAATTGATTACTGATTTTACTTTATCTCGTAGTTTATATGCATTTGAATTTATTTGTGGTTTTTTAATCGTTGTATTTGTATATTGGTTATTAGATTCTGCAGTTGTTTGTTTTTCATAGTTGAATATTAATAAGTCTATTTTTTATTTTATAATTTCCTTTTTGTATTTTAAGGATTCAGAACATAATTCGTTCTCATGTTGGTGTGTTAAAGGGCACCTCCTTAATTTGGTAAAGTTGTCAATACAATTTCGTACTGTGTCCTCTGTCTTGGTAGTTAGTTGGTTATATGTACTTACAAAGCATTCATTACAACCACAAGATGAAGCATGTTTGGTAATGTTAATTATTGGTTCAGAAGTTTTTGGTCTAGCTTTAGAAATTTCTGGTTTTGTAATTCTATTGTTCCTTTTCTGTAGTGATAAGGACTGTTGGTTTGAGGGGTTATTTGTTTTGTTGTTGTTAATGGGATATTTGGGTCTTGTGGATGGTTGGGGGGTGATAGTTATATTTTGGTTTGGTTTAATGGTATGATATTCATTAGTATTATTTGATGGAAATTGTAAAGAGTGATCTTTACTGTCCAGATGTTGGCTGTTTGATTGAGATTGAGGGTAATTGTGTATTTCCACTTGTGATGAGGTTAGTTTAATATCTTTTTTAAAATGTTCTCCTGGTGTAGTTGGAGTCTCTCTGGATTGATTGTAATTTTCAATATTTACTTTTTTTCCCTTAGGTGGGGTTCTTTCTAGAATTCTTTTCTTTTTGCCAGTTCGATTATCATCATTATTTAATTCTTCTTCTATTGGAAGTTCTTTTCCATGGATAACTGAATCATCTATGTTAGTGGTGGTATTGGTTGTTGTAATATCACTTTTATTTTGGGTTTCAGTATTATTGGTATGAAATCCAGTTTCCATGTTTATACTATCTTGTTTGTCATTGTGCTGTTTGATGTCTTGATTTTTAGTCACATTTGAAAAGGTGGGGGTTTTGGATGGATTGTTAACGCCTCTTACTTTTAGCTCAAGTCTGGCTTCCATGACTGACATTCCTGTCCTATTTATTAACAACTGAAGTTCTGTGTTATATTGGTAAAATGAACACTCCTTAGATTTTGCGTGATGGGCTAGTCCACAATTAATACATTTTGATTGATTACAGTTCCAATTAGTGGTATGGTCATCTGATGCACAGACTGCACATATAGCCTTATTACGGCATCTTTTGTATGTGTGTCCATACCTTGAGCACTATGTACATTGTAGTGGTTTAGGAACAAAAGGACGAACTTCTCTATTTTGTCCAAGAATTTTTATTTTAAATGGTAAGTCTTGGCGTGTAAATTTTATTTTGGCAATGTTGATATTTTTACTTTTATCTTTCCTACTTGAAATAGAGTATATTTCTAAATCGTGGATATTGTTATATCTCAATTTTAGGGAGTCTAGCAATAGTTGTTTTGAAGGAAGCTCCCACTCGCTATTGGGTAGGATGACTGTACCCTATACATAATTCAATGTTTCGTGGCTTGTAATTATTACCTATATATTATTTATTTCTGTTATACTTAAAAAGGCAGTGGACTGCTTTTTATTGGTTACTTGGATAAGCCATCCATTGTCCTTGATGTGTCTGCATTCCATGTCTTGTGTTGTATATATGTTAAGTAATTTGTTTTCTAGCATCGCTGCTGAGATTTTGTTGTCAGCTTTGAGGACTAGAAATCTTGACCCGCTTGCTAGGACTAAGAGTATTATGTTAATACAATTATCCCCATCCTAATCACATTATGGGCAAACTGGATAGAATGCCGAGAGTTCTATTCCTAGAACCAGGCCCCCCCTGGAATACGTGGTCCAGCTCCACAGAATAGTTCCGCCTGAAAAACAGGTCCGAACATTGTCGGGTAGATGATGGATCTACCACAGTTCTCGCTATTTAGCTTCGGATTTAACTCCACGTTAAGCCATGATATGTTTTCTCATTTATTTGCTTTCAAAAATTTTGGCAAAAATGGAAAAGTCCACATAAGTTTACTCGAAAATATATAATGTCATATGGGACTCTTGGGCTCGAACCTGGGAAGAGATTCCTGAGGTTCGAGAGCCCCCTCACCACGTCAAGGTGGTCCCAAAATGAGGGGGTGGATTTGATGCAGGCTGCTGTAGTTGCTCAATGTACAGATTCTCCTTTGCCAGTGTTAGATACAGAGTCTAAGACTGAGCCTGATGTGAATCCCTCTCCAACTACAGAACAAAAGGCAGATTTATCCACATTGTTAGACAGCTATAAGGATGTTCTTAGTGATATACCTGGTTGTGTTAAAAACTTTAGCCTTTCAATACAGTTAACTACCACTGAGCCTGTCAAGAGAAAGCCTTACTCCATTCTTTTCACTTAAGAGAGGTATATAAAAGTGAAGTTGACAAATTGTTAGAGCTTGATATAATTGAAGCATCTGTATCTAACTATTGCTCACCTGTTGTGCTTGTGAAACAATCTGATGCCAGTTATCGGATACGTATTGATTTTAGGCAGTTGAATGCTGCAACAGTGTTTGATTGTAAACCTATTCCTCCTATCGATGGAAATTTAGTCAAATTTTCAAATTGCAAATATTTGTCTGAAATTGATTTGGCAAAAGCTTATTACCAGGTCCCAATGGAAGAATCTTGCCGGAAATATACTGCATTCAGTACTAATAGGGGGTTATTTCAATTCAAAAGAATGCCATTTGGATTAAGTACTGCCTGTAGTACATATAACCGTCTGATGCGCCAAGTGTTGAAAAATTTAGTTCAAGTTAGTTTTTATTTTGATAACATTTTTGTTTACTCTAGCTCATGGCTTGAACACTTGGTGGCCCTCGAGAAAGTGTTTGCCAGACTTCGCAGTTGGAATTTAACTTGTGGTCCCTCTAAGTGTCGTTTTGGTTACGAGGTAATTCACTATTCGGGCTACCAGATTGGTAGGAATTCTCTGCAACCATTACCAGATAAGGTACAAGCAATTGTGGATATGCCTTTTCCAAGTAAGAAACGGCAATTACGATCATTTTTAGGGTCTGTTTCCTTCTATAGGAGATTTATTCCACAATTTGGAAGTATCTTTGCCCCTCTGTCTGATTATTTAAAAAAATATCAACTTGATATAATTAGCTGGAATTCTAAGGCAAGATGGAAGATCGTTCTTTCTAGTTACGTACCACCGTCCTTTGACTTACCTGAGAAATATCAAAGCTCATAATGCAAGACTGATGCACTGGAGTCTGCTTCTTCAGGAGTACCAGTTTCAAATATCTTATATCAAAGGATCTGCCAACGTTCCAGCTTATGCATTGTCCCGCAATCCTACATAGGTTCCATAATTTTCTTTGAAAATTATCTTGGGGCGGAAGAATGTAAAAATTTACATTTTTTCTTTATTTTAAGATTTAAGTTTGTTTGAAAGCTAATGTTTTTCCATTTGTTAAAGCTATTTTTTTTCCAATAATGGTTTATTTCCGATGTTCATTTTTTTCATCTCCCCTTTCGCCATCGGCTGAGACTCGCACAGGGTGGAGATGAGGGTGGTCTCTGTATTTGTTTATTTTATGTTATTTCAAAAATATAGTGTTTTAAAGCCATTTCTTATATTGTACATTGTTAATTTGTTATAGCCAGTTATTGAAAATTTGCGTTGTGTTAAATGTATGTACATTTTTTTATATATGGCTTTTGTTTTTGTTTTCAGCTTCTGGAGTAGAGGTCCTCTCCAACCTTTACCCACGAAGGATTTAATTTGAAGTTGGGATTTGAAAGTTAATTTTTCATGTCTGTTACTGTTCATTTTCAAAACACTTAAAGAGTGTTATCCGGTGAATTATGATTTTATATATAAATAAATATTGTTATGGCTTTTTTTATACAGTTTATGATTGCACATCGACTTAGGCCCATCCCATATGTCATGAATAGCATGGCTCATTTAATAATACAATTTATATTTTTATTTTATGTTCATTAATTTTATTCAAATATTTATATTTTTATTTACATTATCAATTTTATTATTTTCATTATTTTGATATTAATTATTATTATTTTATTATTTTTATTTTTTATTTTTATCGTTTTACTCTTTTTATTTTATTTTCATTTATATTATTATTATTTTATCATTTTAATCTTTTCTTTTCTTTCATTATCTTTATTTTTATCACTTTGATTTAAATTCAAATTTTTATTATTTTTATTTTTGTTATTATTATCCATATTTTTATCATTTTAAGTTTCTAAATTTTATTTTTATTATATTTTCGTTTTATTATTGTTTTTATTATTTTTATTTTGAAATTGTATTATTATTTTTTGAAATTTTATTTTTAACTTTATTGTTTCATTTTTATTATTTTATTTTTATTTTATTATCATTTTATAATCATTGATTGTTTCTTTATTATTTTAATTAATCCAAAAATGTTATAAAGGTAAAACACTTGTCATCCTTGCATTTATTTCACTTTCTTTGTCTATTGGAGGAGAAGGCACTACTATACCTGGATTTATCAGGTAAGTTCAGTAGGCAATCACAAAAACCATCCTGTTGACCACATGCCTGTGCATCACGTGGTCTGAGACACCATATATCCTTCAGCACATTGTATCAATGCAGATAAAATCTCACCCGTAAATTAGTGTAGTCTAAGTGTCCTAAATATGCCTTTCCTTTACATGATAATGAATTGCCATGTGAATAGATGTAGATTCCCAGCTATATTTCTCATTTGAAGATTAATTAAACAACTCTAACATAGTGATGGATGGTATAATAGAGGAAGTAAGAGAGGCAGTACCATGGAACTTATTGTATGCGGATGATATTGTTCTGTGCGCAGAGAACAGGGAAGATCTGGAAATGAAATTGGAAAGATGGAGACAAGTACTGGAAGACAGAGGAATGAGAAAATAAGTAGATCTAAGACAGAATATAAGTGTACCACCAGTGAGGGGGATAATAGAGAAAGTATTCAGCTTAGTGGAGAACAAATAAAGAGAGTTGATATTTTAAGTATTTGGGATCCTTTGTTAATGCTGGAGGAAGTATGGAAGAAGAAGTAAAACATTGGGTACAGGCAGGCCGGAACAACTGGAGAGCGGCCTCTGGAGTTCTTTGTGACAAAAGAGTATCGCTGGAGGTTGAAAGGAAAATTTCACTAGACGGTGGTAAGAACAGCAATGCTATAAGGTACGGAAACAGCAAGCATGAGAAAGACAGAGGAGAAGATGGCTGTGGCAGAAATGAGAATGATTGGTGGATGTCTGGGGTGGCAGGAGAGGATAGGATCAGAAATGACTACGTACATAAGGGTGTTGGCTAAGTTGGTGGAAATATCAAAGAAAGTGCAGGAGTGAAGGCAGAGATGGTATGGACACCTGTTGAGGAGAGATGAGGACCACGCTGGGAGACACACTTGGGGATGGAGGTTCAAGAAAGAAGAAGAATAATAGGGAGACCAAGAAAGAGGTGGAAGGACTGTGTGAGAGGAGACTTACATGAGAAGGGAATTGATGAAGCAGAAACGCAGGATAGAAATAGATGGAAACAGCTCATCCGAAACAGCGACCCCATATAAAAATGTATATATATATATATATAGATATATATATATATATATATATGTGTGTGGTGTGTGTGTGTGTGTGTGTGTGTGTGTGTGTGTGTATGTATATATATTGTGACGAAGTGCCAAGTATCAGGTTACTACCATTCATTAATTGTTACCTCACGGCACCCAGACACCTGAACCCTCATCACAGGTATTAAACGATTGAATACTCTAAAGGCAACAGTGATCCCTTAACAACTTACCAGTGTTGCAGAAAATCAGACTAAGTTCATCAAAACAGGTGTGAGGTAATCTTGTAAGTAATTAAATTGATCAAAGGGGATCACTCCATCAACAACTTTAAAAGTCTAAGTATTTCCCTGATTTCATAAGTCTAAGTACTTCCCTGGTTCAAACTCACTTCAAGAAAATTGAAGAAAAACAGATCAATTACCACTCTATATTTCTACTTAAACTAATCATAGTTATACAAATACTGGTGAAAAGAAACACTTATAAAAATTTTAAATACAAAAATTTATTATTAAACTCAAATTTATAAGTGAAATTCACAATATCTGGGAAAATTACTGTTACTTCTAAAGAAAGTAAAGTGTAATTAATTCTTGAATCAATTAAGTAAACTTAAATTAAAATTAATTTATCACAAAATTCAAGAAAATTAATTCAATCAAAATTCAAGTGTTAGGCAATAATTAAAATTTGGAAATTAATTCACAAGTGCTAAACAACAATTAAACTTGAAAAGAATTCTAAGTAAATGCAAATTAAATCACAAGTGTTAAATTCAATTAAATATGCAATGATTAAGTAACGAAAATAAGTAAGTTAAATAAATTGTGAATGCAAATGAAAACACAGAAAAATGTGGAAAATACCAAAATTGTAAAAAGCACTGATCACACACTTTAATAAGAACAAATGAATAAATGCATAAAAAAAATCACTTCAAATAAAACAAACACAAAACATAAAAATTTGCAACGTGTAAAAATTTAAATCATTTCACTCAAACCACTGTAAATATTAGTTCTCTAAACCATTGTAACTATTAGTTATTAGTTGCAACTAATAAAAATATAACAAACTTTACCTTGGTATACCAATTTCTTTCTGCTGCAGCTTGTTTCATAATTTCACCACACAATTCACAATATTTCACAAAAATAGGTGCCGTTACACACTTGTACAATGTCTGTTCAGATTCCACAAAAAGCACTAAATAATCCTAAATAAACTCTAAGAAATATCAAATCCAAGATACTGCACAGTTGCTTTTCCAAACTCATTCTTCTCTAGGTTGACTGTTAGTATTGCTTTTTGTAGTTTCTTGAAAACTGTCCTCAGAATCTTCAGATGTTCTTCCCATGTTGTAGAGTAAATCGCTATGTCATCCAGGTATACACCTACTCCTTCTATCAATCCTAGCAGTTGATCCATCACTCGTTGAAATGTTGCAGGTGCATTCATCAGACCAAATGGCAGAACAGTATACTGATACAGTCCAAAAGGTGTAATAAACGCTGACAGCAACTTCGCATTCTCATCTAAGGGAATTTGATAATATCCTTTCAACAAGTCTATCTTGGAAGCAAACTTGGCTTGCACAATATTATCAAGTAACTGATGATCTATAAGAGGCAAAGGATAATTTTCAGCCACACTGATAGAATTCAGTTTCCTATAATCAGCGCACATCCTAAATGAACCATCTGGTTTCTTCACTAACACACATGGAGAACTGAAGTGACTTGAACTGGGTTCTGCTAATCCATGTTGCACCAAATAATCAACTTCTTTCTTCAAAACATCTCGATGATACGGTGATAAGCAATAGGCTCTTTGCTTGAATGGTTTTCCATCTTCTTGGATCTTGATCTCATGCTTGGTCAGATCAGTACACCTAGGCACATCTGCAAAAATTTCTGGGAAACTTCTAATTACTTCACTTAAGTCTTCACCTTGTTCAACACTCAGATGTTTCAATTTATCCTCCAAATTTTCCAAAACTGAAGAATTATTCATCTTGCTTTCAGCTCCTAATTCGTAGCCATCATCATCTTCTGTAGATGAAGTTGTTTGTGTTATTGACACAGTTTCAGTTTTAATTTCTGAGAAGTAAGGTTTGAAGAGGTTCACATGTATCTTCCTTTGTTGTCTTCTTCTTTCTGGTGTTTCAATCACATAAGTTCTATCAATTAACTTTTGAATTATCTTGTAAGGGCCTTGAAATTTAGTAGTGAGGGGAAATATCTTGACAGGTAAGAATACTAACACTTGTTGACCAACACTAAAACTTCTAAGCTTAGTCTTAGCATCAAATCTCCTTTTCATTTTCTCTTGACTCACTTTCAGATTTTCTAAATAAAATTTTCTAATCTCTTTCAACCTTTTCCATAAGTTCTTTATATATTCACCTTGGATTTCCACTGGATTTTCTTCCCAATTTTCTGCAAGAATCTTCAACGGCCCTCTTACTTCTCTTCCAAAAACCATTTCATTAGGTGTACATCCCATACTTTCTTGATAAGCACTCCTAACTTCAAACAACATTAGTGGTAAACCAACATCCTATTCTCTTCCAGACTCAGAACAATACTTTGTCAGCATACATTTCAATGTCTGGTGGAACCTTTCTAAGGCACCTTGAGTCTCTGGATGGTAAGCAGTGGATAACTGTTATTTCACTCCTAACAAATTCATCACATCCTGGAATAACTTTGAAGTAAAGTTGGTTCCTCTATCACTGAACTATTTCTGGTATACCAAACTTTGAGAAAAACTCCACAAGTTTTTCAGCAACTATCTTGGCAGATATGTTTCTAACAGGGTTTGCCTCTGGATATCTTGTCACAGGACACATTAATGTTAACAAATACACATTTCCTCTCTTTGTCTTCGGCAGCGGTCCAACCATGTCTATAATCACTTTGCTTAAGGGTTCTCCCCTAACTTCTATAGGTTGTAGGGGGGCTTTCTTGATGGTTTCATTCGGTTTTCCAGCTATCTGGCAGGTATGACACTCACGACAGAATCTGCTAACATATTTGTGCATTCCAGGCCAGAAAAAATATTTCATGATCTTCTCCACAGTCTTCCTGATTCCCATATGTCCAGACTCATGAGCTACTGCTACCACTTGCTTCCTCAATGGATATGGAATCAAAATTTGATGATATTCGCCCCATACAGCGTCTCCTGGCATATCTGTAGGTCTATACTTCCTCACCAGCAAACTTTCCTTCAGATAATAACAGGTAGGAGTTTGTTGAATCTCTTCTCGATCAACAACTCTGAAGAACAAATCAGCTAACGATGCATCCTTCTTCTGCAAGTCCATTAGCTTCTCTCTTGTCACTTGACCAACTTCAAGGGTTGAATTCTCAATATCTGCTAACTCAGCTACTGTAGTTTCATTACTGTCTTCAGGAACTTTTTGACTACTCGGAGTCTCTTCTGGAACAACAGGTTGTTGTTCTTCTTCTTCTTTGTTGTCGTCTTCCTCTTCACGGGAAATCTCTTCATGGTCAGCACTACGGGAAACATCACTTCCCTGGAACAATTTTTCTAAGCACAAAGATCCTTCACTTGATTCTTCTTGGGTGTGTAAATCCTCAGTTTCTTCACTTGCAGTCGTAGTCCTCTTCATACTTCTGGTAGTTACACATCTAGGAAACAGGTGGGGGTTATTCTTCTCCAACTCAACTGTAGGACTAATCCTCAACAGTTTGTCTGTCACTACAGGACAAGGAATAAATGGCACACCACCAACTTCATTCCCCAACAGAACATGTACACTTTCCACAACCATTGAGTCCTTTACAGCAAAATCAACATTCCCTGTCACCAATTCACATGACAGGTGTAAGCGGCATATAGGAGTTACTTCCTCTCCTCCTATACCCTTCAAAATAACTGAATCTCCTGTGAGAATCTTCTCCAACTGAGGGTGAGAGCCACGTACTACCACACTATGGTTAGTCCCTGTATCACGTAATATCTTGACTGGTACCTGTACACTTCCTCCTTGATTTGACAGCATACCCTCATAGATATATGGCTTAAATGCCTCCACATTGCTAAGCCACTCACTGCTTGAGGTTACATTTCCACTGGTTGCTAAACATTCAGCTTGTTTAGTTTCATTCTTCTCTGGAGTCTGATTCTTTCCCACACTGCTCTTTGTAGTTTGTTTCACCTGGTCACCTTTCACTACTTGACCAACTGGCTTTGACAGCTGTTGATTCCGGTAACACTCTTGACTGAAGTGTCCTGCTCTTCCACACTTGAAGCAGACAACATTAGGTTTCTGTAACTGTCTTGAAAAATTGGATGAGGATTTCACATAAGTTTGCTGAGCTGTATTACCTTGAGTACTCTTGGTAGTATTACTTGTAGGTTTCCCATTAAATTTGTTCCTGTTATTTGGATAAGACTTAAAACTTGGGCGCTGTTGACTCTGGTACTTAACATTGTAATTGTATTTACTACTAATTATATTGTAATCCTCACTCAGTGTAGCAGCTTTGTCAAGTTTCTTAACCTCTCTCTCTCTCTCTCTCTCTCTCTCTCTCTCTCTCTCTCTCTCTCTCTCTCTCTCTCTCTCTCTCTCTCAAATAGGCTCTTATATGTTCAGGAATTCCCTTAAGATACTGTTCAAGAACAAGTAATTCTTCTAACTCATCAAAAGTTTTAACTTAGCAGCTTCTAACCAACGTTTAAAACACCTTCTCACTTTGTAAGCATAATCTAAGAAAGTTCCCTTCTCATCTTTTCTTAAACTTCTGAATCTTTCATTGTAGTACTCTGGGGTCATCTGGTAAACTTGTAGCACACTGTGTTTAAGTACCTTGTAGTCTTTACACTGATCAACTGTTAAGGCTAGATAAGCACTTCTCCCTTCACCAATTAAGACACTTTGTAGCAAAACTGACCATTTATCTTCTGGCCATCCCATACCTGAAGAAAGAGAAAAGTGAAACAGAGTTAGAGCTTAGATGCATTGAAGCAGAAGAGAATTTGATTAAGCTGAAAATGCTGGCTGAAAAAGAGAGAATGCAAGCTGAAAGAGAAAGAATAGACAGGGAAAAACAAGAAAGAAGAGAAAGAGAAGAAGAAAAAGCAGCAGAAGAGGAAAGAGAAAGAGTAAGGTAGGAAAGGGATATGGAATTGATAAGAGCTAAATCCACAATACCTGTGACACCGTCTAACCCTATCCAAGGTAATCAAGACCCTGTATTTGATATAGTAAGAGTACAGAAGTTAGTCCCTAAGTTTACTGAAGAAGCTCCAGATGAGTTTTTTGATCACTTTGAGAACAAAGTGATCAAAAAACTCATCTGGAGCTTCTTCAGTAAACTTAGGGACTAACTTCTGTACTCTTACTATATCAAATACAGGGTCTTGATTACCTTGGATAGGGTTAGACGGTGTCACAGGTATTGTGGATTTAGCTCTTATCAATTCCATATCCCTTTCCTACCTTACTCTTTCTCTTTCCTCTTCTGCTGCTTTTTCTTCTTCTCTTTCTCTTCTTTCTTGTTTTTCCCTGTCTATTCTTTCTCTTTCAGCTTGCATTCTCTCTTTTTCAGCCAGCATTTTCAGCTTAATCAAATTCTCTTCTGCTTCAATGCATCTAAGCTTTAACTCTGTATCACTTTTCTCTTTCTTTTCTGCTTGCTTATTCATAA
This sequence comes from Macrobrachium nipponense, assembly GCF_015104395.2. NCBI lineage: Eukaryota > Metazoa > Arthropoda > Malacostraca > Decapoda > Palaemonidae > Macrobrachium > Macrobrachium nipponense. The sequence goes on from NC_087209.1 coordinate 55,927,968, forward strand.
GATCAGAACGTGCTACATTCAACAACTCTTGAGCTAATTCTAACTCATCTTCATCAGTTATTCTACCAGAGTCTATCAATGATTCCATAGCAATACATCTTATTTGTGCCTTTACCATCCTATTAGACACATAACCACCACATGCCACTGCTAAAGCACTCCACTGTGCCTTAGTCAGAGTGGAGTGTTTTTCTCTAAGTTATCAACTTACAATTCAATACAATAAATGCAAAACAAAAATCATATGGTCACTCTCCTAACAAAATATATCCCTAACACCACCAGTATATACTAGTGTGATAATTAAATCTGTTTTCCCGGGTCTCTGGGCACCATTAATATTTGTGACGAAGTGCCAAGTATCTGGTTACTACACTTACCATTCATTAATTGTTACCTCACAACACCCAGACACCAGAACCCTCATCACAGGTACTAAACGATTGAATACTCTAAAGGCAACAGTGATCCCTTAACAACTTACCATTGTTGCAGAAAATCAGACTAAGTTCATCAAAACAGGTGTGAGGTAATCTTGTAAGTAATTAAATTAATCAAAGGGCATCACTCCATCAACAACTTTAAAAGTCTAAGTATTTCCCTGATTTCATAAGTCTAAGTACTTCCTTGGTTCAAACTCACTTCAAGTAAATTGAAGGAAAACAGATCAATTACCACTCTATATTTCTACCTAAACCAATCATTATTATACAAATACTGGTGAAAAGAAACACTTATAAAAATTTTAAATACAAAAATTTATTATTAAACTCAAAATTTATAAGTGAAATTCACAATATCAGGGAAAATTACTGTTACTTGAAAAGAATTCTAAGTAAATGCAAATTAATTCACAAGTGTTAAATTCAATTAAATGTGTAATGATTAAGTAATGAAAATAAGTAAGTTAATTAAATTGTGAATGCAAATGAAAACACAGAAAAATGTGGAAAATACCAAAATTGTAAAAAGCACTGATCACACACTTCAATAAGAACAAATGAATAAATGCATAAAAAAAATCACTTCAAATGAAACAAACACAAAACAAAAATTTGCAACGTGTAAAAATTTAAATCGTTTCGCTCAAACCACTGTAAATATTAGTTCTCTAAACCACTGTAACTATTAGTTATTAGTTGCAACTAATGAAAATATAACAAACTTTACCTTGGTATACCAATTTTTTTCTGCTGCAGCTTGTTTCACAATTTCACCACACAATTCACAATATTTCACAAAAATAGGTGCCGTTACACACTTGTACAATGTCTGTTCAGATTCCACAAAAAGCACTAAATAATACTAAATAAACTCTAAGAAACATCAAATCTGAAATTTATGAGTTACAAGTGACCATTGTCTAAGTAGAAATCTTTACATTACTTTAATATCAAATCAAAAGTGGCGTGAGAGAGAGAGAGAGAGAGAGAGAGATGTATGAATGCCAGGGATTCAAAATCTGTGATGAAATCTTTTGCTCTCAGAAACTGAACACTGGAGAGGGCACAAAACGTTTTGGGCATGCAAAAGATGATGTAATCTTTCTAGAAGCTTCTAATATGACGTAACTTTACAGAAAAATCGTGAAATCTACACGTGGTTATCGACAAAGACGTACGCGTATGAAGCCAGTATGCTCAACAAAGACACGACTCGATCAAAACAGAAATCCCTTATCAGACGTAATGACAGGATTCCCAAAACACAACGGAGACCTCGAGACTCTCTTATCTCAAGGTGTTGACAAAATAGGGAAACAACCTCTAGCTCGGAACAGACAAAGGTAATCTCTCTCTCTTTCTTTACATTCTACATTATATACTTTTAAATTATGTTATGCAGAATCTGAACATACATTTTAAGACATCCTATAACTAATGCTGCAAAACTCTATATATAACATTTCATACAGTCTAGGAGGGGATATATGCATTTTGAAAGTAGCAACATATAATAATAGTATATGATATATATATATAGTATATATAATATATATAATATATATATATATATATATATATATATATATATATATATATGATATAATATATATATATATATATAGATATATATATATATATATATATATATATATATATATATTATATATATATATATATATATATATATATATATATATATATATATATATATAATATATATATATATAATATATATGTATATATATATTCTCTCTTTATCACAGTCATCGTATTCGACTGGGTGGTTTTTATAGTGGTGGGTTCCTGGGTGCATCCTGCCTCCTTAAGAGTCCATCACTTTTTTCACTATGTACGCTGTTTCTAGGAGCGCACTCTTACGCATAAGTCCTAGAGCTACTTCAGCATCTAGTTCTTCCTGGTTCTTTTTCAGAGATTTTGGGATAGTGCCTAGAGTTTCTATGATTATGGGTACATTTTCCACTGACATATCCCATATCCTTCTTATTTTTATTTTCAGGTCTTGATACTTACCAATGTTTGCTCTTTCTTTCTCTTTTACTCTAGTGTCCCATAGTATTGCGACACCAATGAGTGATACTTTCTTCTTGATTTTATCAATCAACGTCACGTCTGGTCTATTGGTACATGTCATCCTATCTGTTCTGATACCATAGTCCCAGAGGATCTTTGCTTGATCATTTTCTATCAGTCGTGTTAAACAACTTTTGAATTCTCTCCCTTTCTATAAGGATCACCAGAGAATATATGTATAAACGATTGGTTTCAGAACCATCAACTGTCAGTTTTTCGAGCCTGATTGTAAGGGACAGTTAAATGTTGCCCAAGTATGAGCCTGATAGACAAAATAGTACTAAAAAATAGTAAGAGAAGGAAAACCAACCTAAGCATGGCATAGAATGACTTCAAGAAAGCCTTTGACATGATACCACACACGTTGCTAATAGTGTCTAAAAATATATGGGGCAGAGGAAAACATCATCAGCTTCCTCAAAAGCACAATGCACAACTGGGATACAGTACTTACAAGCTGTGGGATAAGACTAGCAGAGGTTAGCAAAAGTACTGCAGATGATGGATGCTGGGCACCAGCTCAAGAGAGGAGGCAACAGAATTAACCATCTGATGTTCATTGACGACATCAAGCAAGCTGTATGGTAAGAGCATCAAGGAAACAGATACTATAAAAACTGTATCTGGGGACATCAGGATGGAGTTTGCCTTGGTCGACATACAAAAAGACAAAGTAACAAGAACTGAAGGGATAAATCTACAAGGTGGGAATATCGTCAAACATAGATGAGACAGGATACAAATACCTGGGAATAATAGAAGCAGAGGATATAAAACACCAAGAGATGAAGGACACTATCAGGAAAGAATATACGCAGAGACTTGAGGAGATACTCAAGTCAAAACTCAACACCGGAAATATGTAAGAAAGCTATAAACACATGGGTAGTATCAGTAATCAGATACAGCACAGTAGTGGAATGGACGAAGACTGAACTCTGCAGCATAGACCAGAAAACTAGGAAACACATGACAATACACAAAGCTCTACACCCAAGACTATACATAACACGAAAGTGAAACCGTCCAAAAAAAAAAAAAAAAAACCGAAATCACCCCTTACCAAATTAAACCAGCCAAGCTGAGGCCAAATAGCCAAATTGACCACTAAAGGCTACTAAGCATTTCAGTTGTATTCCACATAGGAAAATGAAAAAAGGTATATCTCAGAAAATGCCAACAGTTTCGTCCTCCAATGGAGGTCCATTGGAGGACGAAACTGTTGGGCATTTTTCTGAGATATACTTTTTTCATTTTCCTATGTGGAATACAACTGAATTACTATATCTTCGTGCCTAAGAAGATTACCAGTGCTACTAAGCATAAAAGACTGCATTAATATCGAGAGCAGAGCACTTGGGCAACATATGAAACCAGGTGAAGTCGAGTGGGTAAGGAGTGCATGGGAAGATGAAGACCCAGAAATATACAGAGACAGGCGAATGACAAACAGAACAGAGGAATGGCACGACAAACCAATGCATGGACAGTACATGAGACAGACTTAAGAACTGGCTAGCAACGAAGCATGGCAATGGCTACAGAGGAGAGAACTCAAGAAGGAAACAGAAGGAATGCTAACTGCAGCAAAAAGACCAGCCCCTAAGAAGCAGATATGTCCAAAGAATGAGAGATGGGAGTTACATCTCACCCATATGCAGGAAGTTAAAAAAAAAAAAAAAAAAAAAAAAAAACGAGACCATAAACCATTTAGCCAGCGAATGTCTGGCACTTGCACAGAACCAGTAAAAAAGAGGTATGATTCAGCAGCAAAAGCCCTCCACTGGAGCCTTTGCAAGAAATACTGGCTACCTTGCAGTAATAAGTGGTACGAACACCCAACCTGAGGGAGCCCTCTATTACCTCTCCAGAGTTTAAGAAGAATATCTTGCAGTATGTGACAGATTCACCAAGTTAATTCTGGGCCACCAGTTATTTGGATGCCAGAAAGGTGGCGAATTCTCCGAGATATATAAGAAAGCATTATTTCGTAACCAGTAAAGTTATCTACTGGTTGACCTCGCAGCAAGCACACCTGACATCTTACAGCTCAGGACTAATATAACGGGTGAAACCGAATATCAAGCTATCTATCAATGGTGACTATGAAGCAGCTGCGGGTATTGAAGAAGTTATACAAAAGTGTTAAATAGCCCAGCAGTTTTAGCGGTATAAATACATTATTCAGGTATGCGAGAAATGTAGAGAAGAATATAACTAATGAAGAAATTCATTAGAAGAAATTTCATATCTGCTAAACATCTAGTCATCGTTAGCAGTGATCTGGCTGACATATCTAAACTCACTCCTTATAACGAGGGTTATAAATATCTTTCCAAGATCTTTAGAAACTTCCTTCAAAGACATCTAACCCAGGATAAAATTCATGTGAAAATACTCAGAAGATGTAGGAGGAGATACGATAAATTTACTTGAAGAAGACTCCATTACTGACGAAGAAGGAAATACTTAAAAGTAGAAAAAGCTGCAATTTTATCTGTATTACTTCACATAGCTGCGGGATTAATAGCAAGTCTCTCTAAATAAATAATAATATGAAGGAATTCTATCTACTTTCGAGAGTAACCTATGAAAGGCTGATGAAAGAAGGAGGAGCAGGAAGAGGAAGACCGGAAGTGATCAATAATAACAGTAGCAGTAGTAATGGTAATAGTATTAAAATTGATAAGAGTACAAGAATTGAAACTCGCGAACTGAATCCTCTTGGCATTTACAACACAAGGGGTCTACGTAAAGTTCAAATGATGGTTCAATCATTTATAACTCCTCCTCCTCCTATGGCTGGTAAAACGAAGAGAGCTGTTATACCATTAAACGTGGTTAAACAAAGCATCACTCAGGAACGTGGAAATCCTCCCCTAAGTAATATCATTCCTATATCATTTAATGAGGGTCAATTTCTTTATACCACTGATATAATCGAATATCTATGAGACTCGGGAACTGTCAAGTGGGATGTCAAATGGAATTTATTACTTCCTCTTAGCGGATCGAATTTTCTTAAAATCATAAAAGACTTTTCAGGAACTAAAAGAACTAACGTGATAAACATACAGGATTATCAATAATTGATTAACATATCAGCTATCAAGGAGTGGATGATAAGATATAATGAGTAAAAAAAGAAAAAAAAAAGTTGAATATCTGGCAGGGGCATCAATGAGATGGGGGAAAATAGGTGTGACTGGGAGGATAGGACTAAAATCGTTTCATAGACCCCTTATTAGGAACTTTCTAATTTTGCGAGAAAGCAAGTTATAACAGGGAGATGTGTAACACCTCTTCGGTGGTGTTCAACAGAAGAAACCGGTAGGCGCATGTTCAGCCTTTCATGTACAAAGCACCTGAGTCAGAATGTGAAGGGAGGGGTGACTAATGACGCATCAATACACGCTACCTCTAACATGCTTCGGCACAGTAAGGTAGGGCCTTGCAAGAACCTGTATATATACAGCAGTCAAGAGGAAGGGAGGAGGCAGAATACCATTTGACTTTAACAGGAAGAAGTGTGATAGCAGTTGTTCGAGATTGAGGGAGGATCAGCATGTAAACTCATCTTCGGTTACTTATCCAAATCTCGATTCAGGACGAGGTCAGCCTGCCTGGTCACTGCCACAAAGTCTGTAACATGTCGAAATTGCGAGCTAACGAAGAATATTGCTGAGATGTATCCCTACAGACATCGCAGGACTTACGTATTCTGAACCGGGAGCGAGCTACGACGCTGCCAGGGAAAGGAGTGACGAAGGCACATCTATATTAAATCTGCCACTGACGTCCGTTGCAGGAGAAAAATTGCAGAAAGTTGATCTTCCGCTCATCACTACGCTGGTAATGCAATATGGTATTGGCAAACCGGTGGAAATGAACGAGACGCACAATATAGTATTAAACATGGTCAAGAGAAGGAACATTTAGAAAAGCTTCGCAACAATATGAAAGATTAGAGAATCATCAACTTCTTTACATCAGTAAAGAAATTAAAAGATGAGTTACGTGGACAGGGTGTGGCTGGATTATTACAAATCACTGCTGTTATTGTTTAGCGAAGAGATGAAATTATATGGAAAAACAGCTTGTATTTTAATCAGGACAGAGGTATTAACTGAATTCGAAAATAGAAATGATGTATATATGAAGAAGTCGATCACTCAGTTGAAACAGCTGGTTTGTTGGTAGTCTCCTTTTGCGGGAGATGTGTACTGTGACCTATTACAATGTAAATAGCATAACATTATTATTATTATTATTATTATTATTATTATTATTATTATTATTATTATTATTATTATTATTATTATTATTATTCCATCTGTTAATCATACTATGTTCAGATGTACCATAATAATAATGATAAGTAAAGAGTTGCCTGAATTATATTATTTCATTACTCCTTAAGAAATTCTTTACACGTGAGCAGTATAGGGACTCGGGACACTTATCCAGAAAACTCACCATGTAGATTTATAAACAGGCTACCATCGCCCATATTTCTCAAAAATGGAGTAGAATATGAAGTAGGATTAGTCTCCATCATGTTCCCCAATCTTTATTATGCTACTATATTACCGAGAGAGCGATTTCACTGTGCATTTTACCACAGTGGAAGAAGAAGAAAGTTGAGAAAATGTAAACAGATACCGCTCCTCAGAATTTCAGTTAATTTGGTTGATTGATGTCTCTGCTGTAACTAGTTCAGTGGTTGAAGGACAGTTTAGGTGCCTGTGAACCTTGTGACTGTGTCAAGTATTTTATATTCAATCCCTAATTAGTTTGTTAACTGATTAATCGCCCCCCAACGATTTTTTCTTGTGGTTGGCATGGTAACGGCAGTTGTTTATCATTTCCTGTAATACTCTGAAGAATAACTTAACCATTGTTATTTCAAGATGCCATATGATGAGTAGATGAAGTTAGGGGCCTTACACAGACACAGGTGAATAAGATGTCGAATGCTCACTTGAAGAGTGCTTTAATGACGATGTGTCTTATTAGAGGAAATAAGGAATTTGAAAAAGGACATGGAGCACATCAAAACTGTAAAGCAAGAGGCGATGCAGTTAATAGCGAGGTTGGATGATGCATTTAAGATAATCCATCAACAACAAAGATTTCTTGAATCAATAGATGCAAGAGACCGCCAGAAAACACTCATTCTCACTGGCATTTCTAAGGATAATACTGATCTTGGTAGAAGTGACCCAGAGAAGATAAAGGCAGTGTTGGACGAAGCTGGATACCTAGAAGAATACAATGTGAATGACTGGAATATTAAGAGGCTGGGGCAAATCAATACAAGAAGGAAAAGACCAATACTCCTAGCAGTGGAGAATCAAGAAAGAAGAAATGCTATCCTGGATAAAGCAAAAAATCTAGTATATATAAAAAATCTAGTATATATATATAAAAGTATAAACATATAAAAGGGCATTCATCCCACTGTATGAAAGGAACTTGGTAGACTCCGAAGATGGGAAAAAGAAGAGGAGAAACCAGAGAACCAGGGTACTGACATCAAGTATGATGCTAAGGAACGGGTGCTTTTATGGGACTGAGTGGCCATTGATAGATATGTCCCAAATTTTTTCTAGGTAATGCACAAGTAGATTTCAGTCTCAAAACTATTAGGTTATGTTCATGGAACGTTGGTGTCCAAGATAAATTACATGACGACAGATTTTTAGCTTTTCTTAATTACCAAATTTTTTGGTTGTTAAAAACAAAATCCAGTCGCAGATTTAGTGTTCTTGGTTATTATGTTTACCTAAACCCTTCAAAGGCTAACGACAGAAGAGGGGGCATAGCATTGATAGTTAAATCATAGTGTGTATAAAGCAGACATGAGTGTGGAGGGCCAGATTTGGGTACAATTTAGATGTTACCTTGAGTGTGTTTTTGGTGGTGTATACATCCCCCCTGAAGACCCTTTATACTTTGAACAATCTCTGTTTGGATAATTAAACTCTAATGCTTTTAGTTGTCCTAAGGTTTTTGTTCTGGGCGATTTTAATGCCAGTGTTTCAAAACCTACATTGTTGAATACGTGGGGATAATAGATTTTGTTCTAAATAACAATGGTAAACAGCTGATAGACTTGTGCAGGAATAATGCTTAGTAGTAGCTAATCACTTTGTTGTTAATGGTAAGCAGTTTGGAGGTAATCTGTCATATAGGCAAGGGCTAAATTGGGTTTCGGAATTGGACTTGTGTCTATTAAAGAATGAGTTGAGGTAGAGTGTGCTGTTTGTGAGTCTGATCATGCCCCCCTAACCGTTACTTTGGAATTTAATACTGAAATTGAATTATCATCAGCGTTATTGTTAGAGAGCTTCTCATTTGGGTCAATCCTATGTTAGTTCATGAATGAATGAAATATTGAAGAAGGGCTTTAGAGCCGTTATGATCAACTATAGCCCCCCAGAGTTTGATGGTGAACAAACTGGAGATGTATCAAGGTTACTAAATGACTGTTCTGATCTTATAAATAATGTTGCGAATACCACAAATAATGTAAGGCAGTATCATCAGTGTGAATGGGATCAAAGATATCCTTGGTGGACCCATTTGTTGAACCATGATGACTCAAGGTTGATTTGGTGTGCTATTGACTGGAAAGGGAATGTTTCCGATCAAAACTATGAAGGACCAGAGGATACTCAGTTTAAAGCTTATTTTGAGGAATTACTTAACCCTAATATTAATCAGAGTGCAGAAAATTTTGACGTTAATGGTGCACCTTACATTCCAATTTTGGATGACCCTTTCACAACTAGAGAACTGGAAGATGTGTTGGTCAATTTGAAAAATAATAAGAGTTTTATTTGGATATGCCCAGGATTAGTTGCAATATTACCTGTTCCTTGGAAACGTTTTTTTTTTTTTTTTTTTTTTTTTTTTTTTTTTTTTACAATTTTTGACTACGTATTCCTATGTATATGTTATCCTTCTTATTGGTGCAGTAATAAACTGATAACTTTGTTCAAAAAAGGTATTGAATTTGATTGTAGTAATAACCTGGGAATAAGTATCATGAATACACTTGCCAAAATATATATGTTATTAATGAATAGACTGTCAGTATGGTGTTGGTGTTCCATTGATAAGTGCCAGGCAGGGGCACAAAAAGGAAGAGGATATGTTGAGCAGATAATGGCACTGCGTTTATTAATGGACTACGTCAAATAAAAGGAAAAGAAGTTGTACGTGTTATTTGTAGATTACAGCAAGGCATATGATAAGGTACATCAAATAAAGATGCTTAATCATATAAAATCAATTGGGTGTGGTAGGCTTATGCTGTTGGTAATCGAAGGTATGTACAAATGTACGAAAAACATCCTAAAGTCTGCTACTGTGGAATCGTGTGTTGGGGTATGACAAGGGCCACCTACGAGTTGTCTTTTATTTGTAATATATATAGATAGAATGATAAAGATGATCAAAGAACGAATAGGAACTGATGGTGTTTTAGAAGGATTTCATGCTTTGCTTTTGATGAACGACACAGTCATAGTTGCAACATCTCGAGACATGTGTAAGAAAAGATTCGAAATACTCTTGGACTACTGTACAGAGTATGGTATGGAAGTGAACTCATCAAAAAACAAAATTCTTTGTTGTTAATGGTGATGAGGTCAATAAACAGTCATTCAAGTTTGGCAGCTTACAAGTTGAATATTGTTCTCAGTATCTATATTCTAGGGGCTTGGTTTCTGGACGCTGCAAGTATGAAATCTGTCCTTGACTCACATGATAAATCGTCTTCGCCGTTGGTTAACAAGCTTTCCATATTTTGTGCTGCAAACACAACCATACCTTTCCTTTATAAAATACAGGTATTCCATGCGGCTGTGATGTCATCCTTGTTATACAGCTGTGAAAACTGGTTGGCTTCTAATGTTTGAAGTATGGAAAAGACTCACAGTTAATTAACTAGTTAGAATACTGTTTGGTGTTAGGAACAATATACCTCTACCTTTATGTTTAGTAAGAAGTAGGATTAAGCACTGTGCAATATGAAATTGAGAAAAAACGCAACAGTTTCCTAAAGTCTAAGACGAATCATATGAATTTAGAGGAACCGTTTCATTTTGCATTGGCTATGTGTAGGAGGAACAGCACACCAGGTTACATATTTTTTATAAGATGTGTAAGAGAAGGACATAGTAGACAATCATTAGAAAACATTTGGTCACTAATAATTAATAAACCTGTAAATGCTACAAAGTATGTCACATATAGGACAAAACTAAATAAGGGCTCTTACATCACTATATAAAGGGAAAATATATGCACTACTATGAGATTCAGGGCCTCTGTAACACGGTTTTTTCGCAATAACTTTTTATCTATGCATTTCATAAATATAACGCTTATTCAGAATACACATTATATGTACACATAAATTTTGACTGCATTCTGCATTACGTAGGTTGAATAAATTTGGTACTTACAATGTAAAAGTGACTTTTTTTTTAAGACGGGCCAACTTACTCAGAGAAAAGGTTTCGAACGCACTCGTTACGTAACTTATGAAAGCATTTCTTCCCTTTTTCTCGATGGATGATTGGCTATACGTAACGAAGGCTATACCTCTGGCAACAATGACAAACAAATTTAAATACAAGCAAAGCAGCACACCTTTATGAACTCTGAAACCTCTCCACTGATAATTGTCATAATGAACAAACCAACAAAATATGTTAATAAATACGAAAACACTTCGATTATTAGTCTAACTCCCAAAATAAGTTTCTTAAGAAATTACAGTCTACTTTATAGGTCACAATCAGATTGACAAGATGTAGGGAATAGTTGGTAATTTCAAAAAACATAGTAGACAAGCTAGATTTGATAACTGCTATATCCAATGTCAAGCAATTTTTATTTATTGGCTATCTACCTATTTACTGAAAACAAAATAGCCGGTACCGTATTTGGGCTTTAAACCTTCACCAGTAATTATCGTAAGAATGATAACTTCATGAGGCTCCACCCACTTTGGCCTCGTTATAATTCAGGATAACACTGAAGGCTATCATGGGCATTGTTGGATTATAAAATTTAACTTCTGGCTATAAAAACTCATTTCTCGAGTAATTGTAAGAAGTGCTAAATGTTCCTCAAGGATCCCAGCAGTTGGCCTAAACATTAAATTCATGTATATTACGCATATACTGTTGCGGCACTACTGCTACTGTAGTATTACTACGCTAGCAAAGATACCCCACCCACATCTATGTAGCGTTCCGCCATTCATAAAGTCTTCGGGTTTCAGAGCCGATGAGACAAGAAATATGAGTTTCTGTCTAGTGGATGAGCGGGGCAACATTTCGTCAAAAGGTGTTTACTTTGCTTACGTAATGAATGTTTTTCAACTCTTGGCTCGTAATCATTGGCCATGGCGTCGGCTAGATAATTTTTACTCTATAAAAATTAAAACTATCAGGTATAGGTTATTGATAATGCTGACAAAATTTGTGTGTGGTTGTAAAATATACATATGTCAACTTTCAGCTACATCCGATGCTTTGACAAGGAGCAAAGTCCAAAAAACCGTGTCCTTGACCCTTCTCCATCCTCATAGCTTACGTCTACTGCTTCCCCATCGTCCTTTCCATCATCGTCCACATCATCATGGGCATTGACCTCAAGTGGAACAATGTGTTCAATGGCTCTCAGGCTTTCCTCGCCCTCGAAGAGAACCTTGACTGACCTCATGATCTCTTATCATCTGGATAGACTTCAAGGACTCTACCCAGAGGCCTGTCACTGCATCTGCATTGTTCAATCTTGACTAAGGCAATATCTCCGATTCTAGGGCAGTTGCTGGACTTACTTTTAAGCGACCACAGGTAATCTTGTTGCCAACAGCATTTGAAGGGCTTGAGGGCCTCAGTGGGGTGGAAATGTTGATGTTTCAGCTGTCATTTCACCAGGGTCATCTCAAGGGTTCATTTTATCACCCCGCTCAGCTCATTGATAAAAGTCCATTTCCATGGAGATTTTGGAATCTGAAAAACCCAATAGGACCTCTGTTCCAAAAATAAGTGCTCTGTGACGTCCTTATCACGGACCTCCTTCAGGAAACTGCTAGCTGCACGGAATGCCACACCAATGTCAGGAGCGCGTACAGTTTCATTGGGCAAGGGTGATTTCGTCTGCCAATTTTCTACCCACTACCCGCCACCAGATGGCAGTGGGTACCGACTAAAAGATCGGCGGACGAATACAAACAAGATGGCGTCGGGATGGAGTCTAATATTTCACCATATTGGTGGAAAAAACTACCTAACCTGATGTTACCGACCTAACTTAACATAGGGCAGCATGCCCTAACCTGGCCAGGGGGGCTTCGCCCCCTCTGGACCCCCGCAGACAACCTGTGAACATATAAAACCGACCATTTCCGATAGCGCCAAGTCCTGATCTAAGCAGCTCTGACCTACCTAACCACACCTTGGACAACGCTGCCTTACCTGGGCGGGGGGCCGACCCCCCCAGAAAGCACGTAAAATTCTTTGACTGATACTGTATAAAACTGCATTTACCTTATTCAAAATCAGAATCGTTGGAGAAATCAGGAATTACCAATTCGCACAACTCGAGTCTTCTTCTCTTCGGGGCTGGAATGACTACTTTTGGCAGGATCTGGACGAGTGGAATTGGGGGAACAAACACGGATGGAAATGACGAATCCGTTTGTACAGCGGTGTGTCACGATTGTTGGGTTTTGTTTAAATTAGACCGCAATGGCTTTGAGTTTCCAGCAACATCGGACTTTACACTGCCATTGGTAACTGTCGCCATGTTTCTCAAGGCCGACGGTGCCTTCTTTACACTTCCCACAAATACCACTGAAATCGCCCAGCAAGCCACTTTTCCTTAAATACACAAGTAATGACTTCTCGTCATTGCACAGGACACCTAAATCAAGCAACGTGACCAGATTGGTGGTGGCAAATTGGACATGCTCGGGATACGATGCGGACACAGCCATGTTGGGAAGGCGGCAAAGAGTGAGAAAGGTCGCGGGGCACATTGGGTTGCCGGTCACAGGAACAATGGTCACGCGATCGTCAGCTATTTTGGGCGGAACTACTTCTTGGCGGAGGGATTGGAGCCAGGGCAGAAGGAGTTACGCAGCCTGCCTGACGAATCTATACACTACCCCCAATGTCATGATATACTCCTGAGGGCATCCCATTGGTGGATGCAAACTTGTGAAACAAAAGGATGAAGGTGTCTGTATCGAGTCTTCTACAGAAGTCAAGATAACTGCACAGCTCCCCATGCATGTTATGATCCCACTCTTTCTTCCACTGAAATGAGACCAGGGTTGTCAATGCCTACATTGATAAATGGGTGTAATGTTTAGGTTTGAGTAGTCATGGGTGTGGGGAAGTGGTGGTCATCTCATAAGGGGCTTGAAGGCAATGGTGCAAGCTCTATAAGAACCTACTACTCACTTTGCAATCGACCTAAGTCCTGGGCTCCAACATTCCTGTCGGGAAATAGTTATTAATGTATTGACCCCACATTGCATGCGGCAACATGCAAAGGTTGAAAATAACTTTCGACTAATATTCCTTTTGAAGGGGACAATAGTAATTGAGTTTTATTCCCCAGTATGATATTTAATCTACTCATAGTGTAAATGACCTGATCAGCCATGACTAATCCTAATTGTTTAATGAAATTACTGACATGACTGGGTACCCTGACCCCATGCACCAAATGATCACAAACTGTAGGCAGATGGTGCCTTTGTTCTAAAAATGCAAGCTTCAAAAAGGGGTTTGCATTGCTACAGATGAATTGCAAATCACATTTCATCAAATTATACAGAAAACTGAATTCATGATTTCCCACAGATTGGCTGGTGGAGTCACAGCCACTTCTTCCCTCAGCTCTTGGAGGGCTGCAACAACATGAGGGTTAGTTTGCCCTGGCGATGTTTCATCTTGGCATGACAGCAGCTCAACAGGACCTGTCTGGTGCTGAAAAGTTGGTCCTCTGAGCCACGATGGGTTTTTGCAAACTCTCTGTATGTGGAGTGTGGATCCTCTTGACAGTATGCCAGCAGGATTGCAGTGAGTTGGGACAAACGGCAGCCCAATATCACACTCCTGCTGATTACAGACAATTTCCCTGATCTGTTGGACATGGCATATTCATTTTCTCCCCTACTTCGAACATTAGGGACTTCTATAAGTCTCGTTTCCAAATTGGTTGGAAGGACTCTCTGGTAGGCTGTATTGGACTCAGGGTTTTCTCTAAACTGTTTCTCAATCAAGCTCAATGGAGCGATGGCATCGTAGGACAATGGAGTTTGGTGTGAGGGACGGACTTGACCAGGACTTGTTACTACTACCATTTTCACATATTTAGCTGTGATGCCAGCCATTGTATAATTGAGGCTTTCACAATATGAAGGGTACAGAGGGTCATTTTTTAAAAACTCGCCAAAAGATCCAGAATTTATTTAAGTTTAAGCTTGTGTAAGCAGAAAATGAAAATTCAAATGCTAACTTGGTCAAAAATCACATGTAGTAACAAAACTTTTTTGCATTGAGATTTTCCAAGAATGTTGAGCGTGAAATAATTAGTATGAAGGGTCTATCTCAGCCAGCTAGGCGGCTCAGCCAATCAGTGCGCAGAATGAGAGTATGCATCAGCCAATCAGCGAATGTTTTCGTGAATAAGGTAAATGCAGGGTTTTGCTCATTATTATTGCATGTCAGGTGTTATAGGATATTAATATATTAAGATATGGATTGAAAATAAATATAAATAGAAAAAAAAACATTATACACTGATATTAACATGCTTTAGATATACTCACACGCTCTCCATTACCATACGTGCATTAACAAAAATAATCACAGCACAATTATTTTTAAAGATACAGTGCTCACAAACATATTTTTGGAAAGCTAAAACGCAACAGGCAAAACAAATATTTGAGAAATCTTTCTTGGAGCAAGATATATAGGAAAATAAATATACCGAAAAAGAATTATAATAAACCAAAGAACACAAAAACAACAATTGCCGATTACGACTTCAAACTATGTTCAATTTTAATTTCAAGTTATCATCGTGAAGATCTTTTCCTCCTCTTTCAGAATCACTAAATTATTTTACTATTAACAATACTTTTCATCTTGAAAACTAACTCCCAAACAATGTAAACAATGTCGCTGTTGGAAGAAAAAGTCACTTTCAATTAATTCGCAATATTCTATTTGGCTTTATTTTGTCCACAAAAAAGGCATATTGTCGTAAAGTAGATAGTTTGTTCCGCAATGCAACAATAATCACGAAAATATCTTTAAAAATGACTGAGATACCGCTGTTTGAAAATTGCGAATTTCCAAACGCGATCTCGGTGTTATTTGGATATTTGATTTCAAGAAAAATTGTGATAGACCCTTCCTATTGTGAAGGCCTCAGTTTAGAATTACGTTTAGTATTACACTGTTTGCTGTTGTAGTCTGAGCTGAAACAATTGAAACGTTTTCAAGACAACACGAACTGGGGCTTTTTTTGCTGCAGCGGTAGCGTATTTCATACAATTATAAATACAATGATTTTCGTTGCAAAATGAGCACATCACTACACAGGATGTGCTAGATTCTAGTACTTTCTGTTGGGCAGATTGTGATAGGTGTTGTCCCTTTGACAACACATCATCTGAATATTTGATCCGAAAATCTAAAGCTTCAAAAAATTAATCCAAGTTATAGTCGCAGTCCCGCAATCTCATTACACAGAAAGGCTAAGCTCACGTGGGAGTCCAAATGTACCTCATCTGATGTCCAGCCTAGCCTATAGGCTACTGGACTCATAGGCAGGGTCTTACCCCTTATATGGTTTGTTTCAAACAATACCCTTTAATGTGCACGTTGAGGCCCTTTACTTTGGTATTGTATTCTTCTGTGTTTATGTGAAACCGATTCGGTGTCAGGTATTCCCTAAACTCAGTGTTGCATATGGTACGGTTGTTGCAATCTGTTTAACCCTCTCTACGAACCACTTTTAGCCTATCCCAAACCTCTTTCTCGTAGTACCCAGTCATATCGTTTCTCCCCAGGTAAACTAATGTAAGATTGTATCTACGATTCCAGAAGGGTAACTCATATGATTTTAAAATGGAAGTCAGGCCACTAGGGCGTTGGTAAATCTCAATTTCCATACCCTCATTTTGTGGCAGGTGTGCAGGGATTTGCGAGTGCCCTGACAAGATTACACCGAATACCATAGTCACTTGGTGTCTCCTAAGATTCAACAACTTAGACCACCCGGTTCAAAGGACCAAATGTTGCAATTTTCCCACAACAGGGAATGGTTCTCATCTGATGTTGTGGCAGGGTGCTTGACCCCATGCAAAAGTCAAGAGAAAATGGTACGGGTTTTTTTCTATTTTATTACACAAAATAAGGCATTCGTGACGTGACTCTACTATTTACAATATTTACACAACAAAGTTACTAAGCATTACCCAACTAATCAAGTCTCACTTCAAGAGGTGCCAAATGGTCTTTAGGAGACACGTGGACCGACTGTAATACGGAAATGTACAAAAATGAAACCACATGAAAATTACCAACATGAGTCGAGGAACATTACTCAAAAGTTGCAGCTAACCAACGCAACACCACCCAATTGAACAAATTAAGAATGACGAATTAAGTCCCTAACAAAGTAGCACTTATTAGGATAATATATCTGATCATGAATCAGAGGTGCTACGATGCTTCCTACCTCTATGGAACCTCGGAGGAGAAGGAAGACCAGCGGCTCTGATTACCTGTTCAAAAAACTTTTGAGACTACTCCTTTTTGGAATGCAAGGATTCTAAAATTGGTGGATGTTTTTCTCTTTAAACAGTAGTTGCATTTCAAATGATGATACAATAAATGAAATTCTCTCTATTCACACAACTCATGTAAATTCTTAGCAAACATTTTATATAATGAAATTACCTGAGAAAGAAAACTAACACCCCTGCTTCCTGTCGTCTTCTGCCTGGCTAAATCAAGACTGCAGGACGGGCAAAATGGAGCTCATTTCATCATGACAGAAATTTTATGTATTCTACCCCAGGTATAGAAAAGGAGCAGGTATATTTTCCGTATATTTTCAGGTATTGCCCACAGAGTACTACCCTTCCTTTTCAGTGCTGTTAAACCCGCAGCTAAAGAATTGGCAGGTCAGTACTTTCCGATGTGTTAAATGATAGAATCCCATTAAAGGAACTCTAAAGAGGAATGGTGTTCGAACTCTTAAAACTGCGGATTTACAATTATTGAATGGAGCCCGTAGGAAGAGGCATAGAGCTTCACAGAGGAATGATAAAAGGAAGAATAAAACACGGAAAATTATCGAAAGTTCAATATACTCGAAGGAAGGAGAGCGTCGATTTCATGCCAAGTAATGCATCCATAAACTAAGTTTTATCTGACAGGTATATAGCGTTTCGTATCAGCAGCATTGCAGTTCTCTCCTGGACCTATCTAGCATTGTGTTAGAATTGTGTTTTAGAGTGTCTAGACTGGGCACGAATTTATCAGCTGATCAAATTATAACCTTTGGAAACGGAATACGTAACACTTCAAATCTGTATCCACATTTTTTAATGAGAAGTTGGTGGAATCATTTCTGATATTTCATTATCAATCATATATTAACCTGCAAAAAAATATAAAACCCAGTGCAATGACTACATTAGGAAGGAGTGGATTTTTCAATGACGATTATAATGGGACGTTTGGTATAACTAGAGCATTCACAGCTACCTTCCAGAACGTGGCCAGGTGGGAGACAAGTGTCATGGTAACTCTGAAATTGGATGGTATACAAATTGGATGGTATACATACCTACTTCACCTTGCTCCTTGATCTAGTGACTATTGATATGTATTTGCTAGATTCTGCGGATTTTTGAGTCATCTTCGGATATTAATTGTCGTGAAAATTTGGTGCACGAATTTTCCAAGACTTATTTCCACCCCTCCATCTTTTCCCCACTTGCAATGTAAGCTAAATCACTACGTATAAGGCAGATTGACGGCTGCAGTGAAATGGTTCCCTTTTGAATGTACACCTCTCCTCCCTCTTGCTTAATCACTAAATTCTTGTTGTCTTATAAATTATATGAAAAACGAAGGAATGTTTCCTTCTTAAAGAGAATAAATTCTGACTAAAATGACTAACCCAATCCACTCGGGTATAAAACCACCTTTCACAAGATTCTCGGCCGCTCTCTCTTTTAATTAGCGTGGTAGAGTTAACAACTCTTGCGGGTCTTGAACGTTGTGTGAGGGTGTGAGCTTGAGCATGGAGGGCGGCGATTGACCAGAATTGCACATAGTAAGTATCGTTCATTTTTGTAGCCATCGTTGGGCTTATTAAATTTGATCATTACTGAACATGTTTAGATTCTTCTAAGAAATGTATTGGCATTTGTTTCGTTAAAAAGTGTAACTTGATTTTTTTAAATTCTCAGTGTCTTTGAGTGGTTGCGTGGCCACATAGAATTTGCCCAAGTTTAGGGTGCTGAGGCACTTAAGTCACGTTTATTTACTTTGCTTTGTTATTTTAAATGAAGAGTTTAGTTTTGTAATAAAAATCGTTAAAATCAGACGTGTTTACCTATCGAATTATCCTTGTGTACGGCCTGGAACCTGTCCGTTAAGGTAGGGCTATCAGCCGCATAACATCTGGCACGAACCTAGTGAAAGTCGCTATAACATTCGCGACATCAATAATATAGGTCACTGGGTATGTTTCTACGCTGAAAGGTCACCCAGAAATTTGATTATCTTCTTTGACAGTTACGCTATCAAGCCTGAAATTTATTCGCGAGGATTTTCCAGATTTTTACGTAATCATTCTGAATATACCGTTTGCAAAGATAAAAGACAAATACAACCGGATCTTTCGTACAAGTGCGGACTTTACATTCTGTTTTGTACACTGGACCAGTCGCCGTGGAATGATGAATATAGTATTGAGAACGAAAGAAGTTTTTTCCGTTTACAGTCATGATCGATGGGTAACGAGATACTATTTCAAATATTTAAAAAAGACGGAATGTTCAGATTGGAAGTCAGGTAGTAAAAGAGCTATAACTTATAACGAATGTTTAAAACTGTGGGGATAGACGGGGGATAACTATGACATTCTATATCCTATTTTTCAAGCTTTGATCAGGCTAACTGTCAGCTCTCACGTGAAAGGTAAATACAATTGGATTACTTCTTTTTTTTATGAGCACAGAACAGTATTGTTCCAATGCTTCACATATCCTTCATAAATATTCTTCAAATAGCATATTATTTCGAAATGAATACACTTCAAATATCTGTTCCAGGGTGTGTTGAATAACGACCATGCTGCAACATCAGTGAAGTCGGGGATGGCTGGATATGATAAGTTCGGGAGTGAGTGATTTCCGGGAATTTTGGTTGAATGTTCTGAATAGGATGCCACGGGTGGGAAGTATAATCGTTGAATGTGGAAGCACCATCATGAAATGTACACCCATCTTCCAATGTGTTATATTTCGCTCTTCTGCTGTACGTTGATGACATCAATACAAATCTTGTTATAACAAATATATAAATATATATATATATATATATATATATATATATATATTTATATATATATATATATATATATATATAATCATATTTTATAATATATATATATATAATACTATATATATAATATATATATACTATTATACATTATATATATATATATATATATAGATATATATATATACATATAATAATATATATATATATATATATATATAAATATATAGATTATATATATTATAACATTATATTATATATCATATAATATATATTATATCTATATATATAATATATATATTACTATATTATTCCCTTCCCATCGGGGACATAAGCGAGTGATTTCTTCACGCGTTGGAATGTACATACTCGCTCTCGAGCGCGAGATGAAGGTGTTTGTGCTTTATCAAACTCTTTGCAGTTCTGAAGTAAAATTCTTATCGAGGATAACGAAGACACTGGTGTCAAGGAAGCAGAGAGAGAGAAAGAAATTTGAGATACAGGATGTCACAAGACACTGTGGAGAAGAGGGCTTGAGAGAGAAGGAATGCCCGTGATTATGAATCACCTCCTTACAATACCAACTCCTATCAATGACTAGAAGAAACATCGAAAGAGGAATATGAGAAGATAGAGTGTGTACCAAAGTCTCATGGTGACTCAGCGCTCAAGACAGTGGTAGAGAAGACAAAGAGGAAGAGAGAGAGAAATATGTACGGTTGAGGAGTGGATATTCACGTACAAGAAAAAAAGGAAAAAAACAGAAGTAAGGAAGAATACATAATAAGTATATAAGGAAGAATGAAAAACACTAAGGCTGGGGTCAAACATTGGTGATTTCACACCGCGCATGTTATAACGACTGCTTTACAACTGAATTATGAACTATTAATGCTGAGGTCACAATTTACATATCAAAGCATGCACGGCCACGCATGAGTGGAGATTGGTAGTTGGCCACAGCTTACGTCAGTTTTGAAATGTTCAAAACAAGTCATGGGTGGTTACGCCAAATGTCTCCTGACGTAGCTCCAGGCATTGCATGTGGGACCTACGGTGACTGTTGCGAGGTAGGCGCCAGGGTCACCAGCATTGTTCGCCACCACCCTGTACATCGTGGCAACGCTGTAGCGTGTTATAAAAGGTCAGGTCGGCGCCCTCAGGTCAGCTGTTGTTTCCGTTTCTGAGACCAGCAGTCTCCTCCAAGTACTCTCCACAACGCCCTTCAAGATGCCAAACCTCACAAAACGACCAAGGAAGGGATCATCAACGTCACTTCTTGCAGGACCTTCTTTCGGTCTGGAGAAAAGTCCTACAGCCACTCTTGCAGACACTCAGGTCGCGGGAAATGTCATCTTCCACCTATAGGAGTCGGAGTTGGATGAGATACAGAGTGATGACAGCGACACAGAAACTCTCCATGAAGCTACCCGCATTGACAACGGACAGAACATTCCCTTGATCGAGACGGAGGACAGCCAAGACGTCAAGGACAACGTGTCACCAGGGCATTAGAAGAACCTCTGTGTCATCCTGTTGGATGAAAATGAGAGGCTGGTGGGTGAGTGGCTCAAGCACGAGGCCCAATTCATATACAACAAGTGGATGGCTGCCTACAAGGACTAAGCCAAGGTGTGGAAGGCCTTTGATGACACGGGCAAGTCACTTAGGCCACCAGTGACTGGCAACGAGCTCCGGACGTGGTTCACGTCCCTCAGGAGCTGCTTCGGATGCCCCACTACTGAGAAGAGTGGCCAAGGGTCGAGCAGACGACTGATGGACTGGGAGAAGTGGATATTGAACAAATTCCACTTCCTCAAGCCCCACATCATCCGTCAGAAGAAGCCCAAGATGTTGGGACTACCAATGGTATGTATGTATATTATAATGTCTGTCTTAATTTTTTTTTAGTTGTTGAAAATATACAATATTTTACAGTACATGCAGAATTCTACCAAATTGAATTTACAACCTGGATTTTCAGAATGCAATATTTTTACATTCTCTCTTACATGTTCCATCACTTTACAGTCTGCTCTGTTTACAGGCCGGATATTTTGTACCCTACAGCCCCACAACGGTGGGTGTGATAACGAAGTGACATTGACGTACATAGAACGTTACACTATCAGAGTAAGTTCCAGGTAGGTATCCGACCTTGCTTGCGTTGCGCGTACATTTGCGGCGCAATTTACGGTGCTGGCTTTACGTCCATCAGCCCGTGTCCTGTTTACCAGCTGTTCCAGGTCATTTCACCAAGATGATGGCCACGATCCACATACGTGGGCATGCGCCGTTGTGATACGTGAATGTGTGACCCCAGCATTACGCTCAAATCTCCATGTGCCGTCACACAGTCCCCGACTAGTCCTTGAGTTTGCCAACGTTCGCCGAGTGATTGCAGATGTCCAAAGCTGCATTGGGTATATACGGTCGATCCGCGACAAATGTCAAAAAGCGCCATGTCATGCTGACGTACGAGAGTGGCCTTATGCCCTTCCGACATACGTGAATAAGTCTTCATGTGCTTACGGCAGATGCGGGTTGCAATTCCCAGTGTGGGAGGGGGCATGCGCAGCATGGTGCGCAGTTCACAGGCACTATTCATTAGACATATCTGCCTTTGATGAACATATATTTGTGATACAAGATTTTCAATATTTTATATTTTCTAAGAACTTCTCATGTACTTGAATAACACAAATCTACCTTATGGAAATATATATAGTAACAATATCAATATCTCTTACAAGTAACTTTTATTCAGGACTTCCACTAAATTCTCTCTTTAGAAACTATATGTCAGTGACTTCATTACAATCTGTACAAGTTACTGTTCAGTCTAATAAATGAAAAAGCACATTCTATTTACATTAAAAATATCAATTTTGATTACCAGTATTCTTGGTATACTTTGAGTGTGTTATATATGGAGAAATATGACACTGAATTAAAACTCACAACAAAATATGTTGGGCAATACTATAAATATGCTGCAATTTCACAATTTATTTGGATATTTACAAAGTTATTTAGATTTAATTTTAGAAAGTATGTACAGGAATTTTATATTGCTTTCGTCTTTAATCATGCCATTGAATTTTGCCAAGGAACGGAGCCTGCAGGGGAGTTTACATAATCACGAAGGTGATCACGTTGAGCCCTGTCAATCAGGGATGCTCCCAGGCAGGTTGGGAAAGTAAGGATTGGTAACATTTCTTCAGATCTCCAATGACCAGGTAGGACCTCATGTATTACCGAGTCTTCTTGATCTGCATCAGTGGTGGCACTAGGATTTCTTGTTAAAATAAAGTTGTTCAATACACAAAGGACTAACACAAAGGCCTCGGCACAATCATGCCAAAGTTGAATGGGGGAGTGAAACACTGAATCTGTGGGAGACAACTGGAAAATATTAATTTAATCATTACATGGTAAACAAAAAGTTTTTTATGTTAAATACCTATTATTATGTTCAAAAATGGTATTCAAAGGGTATTTTATATAAATACGCTTTTAAAAAGCAGACAGAATAAAAATTAATGTAATAGTTGTGAACAATATCTACCTGTTTGCTAGTATGCCAAAGCTCAGCCGGTAATTCTAGATGTGCTCATGTTCTGTTAGACTTAGTGCAGGGTATGACTTCATCATATACTTTTTTAGAGCAAAAGCGCCATCACCAATGAAGAAATAGGCAACTAGGGGTTTGTCTTCACTTTCGTTTGGCAATCTAATCAGGGGCAGGCAGATTAGCTTCATTTCCATAAAGCATTCGGCAGAGCTGTGTCTTCGAATACACACCGGCATCACATTCTGACCCTGCTCCGAGGGTATATGGGATATTCCAATGTTCTTCAAACCCGCAGGCTACCAACTTCCATTCCTCTGTGGTCGTGGGCAACTGAATCACCTCATCTCCAAACGCAGCAACTATGGCCCTACAGGTCGCAGCACAATACCGCTGATTGTGTTGTGGGCTACTTGGAATTGGAAGGACAGGCTCTTGTAGGAATCTCCAGTTGCAAAGAAACGTAGGGTAACTGCAACATGCAGGCATGATGGAATGGGTCTTCTCAGGAATGTGAAGGTCTTCATGATCTAGGGCATGACCCGTTCGACAATTTCATTAAAAAGGTCCTCTGTAATTTTTGTAAAGTTGTGGTACAGTCCTACCGTTTCATTTATCAATTCTCTCATTAGATTGACGTAATAACCTTTCTCCTCTCTTCTTTGTAAGTATGGTCCCATCCAGCATCTCCCTTCTTCTTCTTCTTCTTCTTCTTCTCTTTCTTTTGGTCCTGCAGACACTTCAGCAGTCTTAACTGCAAGAGGGAATAATAAAAATTCGCCATGGTGTGATGGTAATTGCTTTATAGCAAAGGGAGATAAAGGAAAGGCGAACGCATTTTCGAGAAGTTCGGCAGCAAGGAGGCTTTCGCGCCCGTGTTGGAGGCGCCTGTTCTCGCCGCTCGCGGCTTTTCTGGAATCGTCGGGTGTGTTGTGGAGTGCAACACACGCCTAAGTGGCGGGAGAAATGCCGCGATTTCTGATGCAATACCTCGTCTAGATTCATCTAAGAAATTCTAGCAATCTCGGGAACCTGTGACGCTCGCCGTAGGCTCCACCCCCAGGATGCCGTATAAATACGACGGAGGAAGTAGGAGCAGACAGTGATCGTAAGAGAAAGAGATCGTAAAAGAGAGAGATCACCAGTTAGTAAGAGCCACAGATCAGATTTTCAGTGAGAGATCAGCAGCAGTGATCGTCAGAGAGAGACGAAGGAACCGACGAAGTATCAATCAAAAGAAGAGTTGTTCGAGCTGGTTGGATATTGGTCTAGTCGTCTTCAGGAGTGGACGGCCGTGTTTTCTCGACGTCGAGCAGACTTCAGAGACGAAAAGGTCCTGCTACAGGTTTTGGGGAGTTCCTGCCATTCAAGTAGACTAGTTTCTGCAATACGGAGTCAAGAGGACGACTGCAATTGCCGCTCTACATTTATGAAGCCAGCGCGTCGAATTGCCAAATTGACTAGCAAGTATTTGAATTGCCTCACTGTTCCCCCAGTTCATGCAATGTAAGATTCTACCTTTTTTATGTAAATAGGAGATACCATTCTGCATTTACCTTTGTTAGTAAGCTTGTAAATAAACCTTTGTTGTGTTAGTGTTTCTTTCTATATTCGTATCCCCAGTTTCAACTGTTGGTGTTGAAAATTTTTTTTTTTTATTATTTCATACCAAACCTGAAGCGGACCTCTCTCAGAGGCCGTAACATTGTGTCGACCCTTGCCAGGATATTTCATCACCGTAACATTGTCTCTGAGATCTCAGAGGCCGTAAGATTGTGGCGACCTTGCCTAGGCTATCAACGCTTTAACAGTTTGTAACAGGGAGAATGTTTAAAAGAAAGAAAGAGAAAAGTATGAGAGAGAGAGAGAAGTAATAAAAATGCAGCAAGAGAGAGAAATGTTGTTAATGCAGCAGGAAGAAAGAGAAAAAGTACATATGCAGGAGCAGGAGGAGAGAGAGAAAGAACGCATGCATGAGCAGGAAGAGAGAAAGAAAGAGCGTATGCATGAGTTGGAAATCACTCAGTTAAGACAAAGCACTCTTAACAGTCAGTCAGGCCAGAAAGAAAACAAAACTGATAGGTTAGGTATGAGTGCAGTGTTAAAATTAGTACCAAAGTTCGATGAGGAAGATGTTACGACATATTTCATGTGTTTTGAGAAGTTGATGGAACGAGTAGGTTCTCCTAAAGAAACGTGGACTTTATATTTGCAGTCAGTTTTGAGTGGTAGGGCACTTACTGTGAATAGTTGCATGTCTAAGGAGGAATGTGATAATTACGATATCGTGAAAGAAACTGTTCTTAGCGCATATAGGTTAGTACCGGAGGCGTACCGTAAGAAATTTAGAAATTTGAGAAAGGATGAAAATATTACGTATGTAGAATACGGTAAGAAGTTAGATAGGCTGTTTTTTTATTGGTTAACTTCTGCTAAGGTTGAGGATTTTGACGGTTTGAAGAACTTAGTGTTGTTAGAAAACTTCAAGGATAGCGTATCTCTGAGATTAAACTTTATATAGAGGATAGGCGAGAATCTTTTGCAGGAGCAACTAGGTTAGCTGACGAATATAGTCTAACTCATAATTTGAGTGTTATTAAGAAACGAAATGATCCTTCGTCTGGTAGAGTGCAAAGCAGTAAAGGTTTCAGTCCTAGTAATAGCAATGCGAGTAAAAGTGACTATTCCTGTTATACATGCGGAAAACCTGGTCATACGTCTAAGGTTTGTAAGAGTAGAATGACATATAGTGGCTCAGAATTAACTTGTTTCCGATGTAATGGGAAAGGGCATTTAGCGAGGAATTGTGCAGTAGAAAAGAAGGACGGTAAGAAACCAGTGTCTCTAGTTAACCTTTCGTCAAGTAGGAATGATGTGATGAGAGAAACTAGGAAAATTTTTGGTGAATTTCTGTCGGAAGGCATAGTTTCCTCTTGGAGGAGTATATTCGAGAGAAGTAGTCTTGCTTCGAGACACAGGTGCAGCTGTCTCACTGATAAGGGGTGAGCGTGTGCCAAACAGGGAAGAAATCAATATGGAAGAGAAAGTCATGTTAGGTGGATTTCCTAACACTTGTGTTCTTTGTCCTTTGTTGAAGTTGAATTTAGAAAGTCAGGTAGTGTCAGGAGAAGTAAAACTTGCCGTTGTAGACAGTTTGCCCGTTGAAGGCGTTGACATTATTGTCGGTAACGACTTAGCTTTATCCAAGAATGTGAATCCTGTTGTGAGGAATATTCCAGTGCCTGAAATGGTAGTAACTAGGTCGGGTTTAGATACAGACGTAGACTACGGTCATAATTTGTTCGTGGATTCGAACGAGAGTGAGTTCGTGGATTCGAACGTGAGTGAGTTCGTGGATTCGAACGTGAGTAAGTTCGTGGATTCAAACGAGTGTGATAGAGGTAGCGAGGTTGATCTTGGCATGAGTGTGGCTGAGAGACCTAACTCTATCGTGGACAGTGATAGCCAAATTGAAGGTATAGCTGTCGGAAGTAACGTAGTAAATGTACAGGTATCTAGCCCTAGTTACGGTGATGAATTACGCTCTAACGTTTTGGATAAGGATGAGCTAGTCAAGTTGCAGAGAGAGGATGAGACACTAACCCGAATTTTTGAATGTGAGCTGGATGATGATCTCGATGATGTGTGTAAGGAAACTTTTTGTTTAAAGGACGAAGTTTTGTGTCATGTTTGTCCTAAGTCTGGTAGTGAAGGGGGAATCACAGAAGAATTCGTAGTTTCTAGGAAGCTTCATGAATTAATTTTGAAGTTAGCACATGATGAGCAAGGACATTTAGGAGTAAATAAAACTTTCAAGTGTATTAGTAGGGCGTACTTTTGGCCTAAAATGAAAAATGACGTGAAGAGGTATGCTTTAAGCTGTCTTGAATATCAAATTGCTGGGAAACCGATTCAAGTAATCCCCAGAGTTCTGTTGTGTAATATTCCTTCAGTAGACGAATCTTTTGAAAATGTATTTATGAATATGTTCGGAACTTTGCCTAGAAGTAAGGGTAGAGATGATTGCATACTAATCTTGAGTATTATAAAAACAATCTAAGGGATGTTTGGCAGCTTGCGGAGGAGAACGGAAGCGCTTGGCACTTAGCGAAAGAAAACCCGAACGGAAGTCAAGGGGAACCTAAAGAAAGACCTGATCTTAGAGCAAGAGAGAGAAGTTTGTGTGTAAGAGATAAAGTTTTAGTACTAGTCTCGAGAGAAAATCCCTTTTTACCTTATAAGTTTGAAGGTCCTTGTTCAGTGTTACAGGAGAGGGGAAGTATACATTATAGAATTAATGTGGGTAAGAGTAGAGCAAAGGCAATGAATGTAAATTTGTTTCAGAATTATAAACAACGCCCCGTGCCGTGGCCTCCGCCCGTGTAACAGTGTTACTGAGCGAGATTAGTTTTGAGAAAAAAACACAAGAGGTGTTTTAGTATTTATAAGTTGTAATCAGAGTTCAGAAAACGGAAATAGTAATGAGAAGGATAAAGTTATAGCAGATTTCCTCTCTAGTTTTTTCAGAATGAGTAGCCTAATGACCGTTTTCTGTTTTGGCACGAGTGGTTGTGTGAATAAAGAAGTATTAAAGCTTTATGCAGAATTGTTTCCCCGCTGTTTAACTCTTGTTCCGCTAGAAAAAAATAAAATCAGTTGATTTAATTTTTTTTCTCTTTTGGGGGGGCATGTGATGGTAATTGCTTTATAGCAAAGAGAGATAAAGGAAAGGAGAACGCATTTTCGAGAAGTTCGGCAGCAAGGAGGCTTTCGTGCCCGTGTTGGAGGCGCCTGTTCTCGCCGCTCGCGGCTTTTCTGGAATCGTCGGGCGTGTTGTGGAATGCAACACACGCCTAAGTGGCGGGAGAAATGCCACGATTTCTGATGCAATACCTCGTCTAGATTCATCTAAGAAATTCTAGCAATCTCAGGAACCTGTGACGATCGCCGTAGGCTCCGCCCCCAGGATGCCGTATAAATACGACGGAGGAAGTAGGAGCAGACAGTGATCGTAAGAGGAAGAGATCGTAAAAGAGAGAGATCACCAGTTAGTAAGAGCCACAGATCAGATTATCAGTGAGAGATCAGCAGCAGTGATCGTCAGAGAGAGACGAAGGAACCGACGAAGTATCAATCAAAGAAGAGTTGTTAGAGTTGGTTGGATATTGGTCTAGTTGTCTTCAGGAGTGGACAGCCGTGTTTTCTCGACGCCGAGCAGACTTCAGAGACGAAAAGGTCCTGTTACAGGTTTTGGGGAGTTCTTGCCATTCAAGTAGACTAGTTTCTGCAATACGGAGTCAAGAGGATGACTGCAATTGCCGCTCTACATTTATGAAGCCAGCGCGTCGAATTGCCAAATTGACTAGCAAGTATTTGAATTGCCTCACTGTTCCCCCAGTTCATACAGTGTAAGATTCTACCTTTTTTATGTAAATAGGAGATACCATTCTTCATTTACCTTTGTTAGTAAGCTTGTAAATAAACCTTTGTTGTGCTAGTGTTTCTTTCTATATTCGTATCCCCAGTTTCAACTGTTGGTGTTGAAAATTTTTTTTTATTTATTATTTCATACCAAACCTGAAGCGGACCTCTCTCAGAGGCCGTAACATTGTGTCGACCCTTGCCAGGATATTTCGACACTGTAACATTGTCTCTGAGATCTCAGAGGCCGTAAGACATGGCCAGTGCTAAATTAGGGTGATGGAAGTTGTCAACAATCAGGTTGACAAATTGCCGGTCCTGAGGGTCCATCTTGTTCCTCTGTCTGAGTCTGGAGTGGGAATGATGGTTGAATTCCAACCACCTCTTCAAATACCCTCTCCAACCCGTTCACGACACAGCTGTGTACGTCCCCATGCCCTTGTGTATGTTGGCATGTGCCATTAGGTACATCAGGAATAAGTCTTAATGCCTTCGTGACAGTCGCAAGTGCTAGAAGAACATTGGCGACATAAATGTACGACTGAGTATGTCGGCAATTTCACCTCCGACGGACGCACAGATGTTGCAATTGTACATTGCGTAGGTCGTGCTGAGGTTGCAATCAGCTGATTTATTTTTTTTTTTTTTTTTTTGTAGCCTGTGACCCGCGACTGACGGCAAACCGAGCCATTATAACATGTACTGTGTAAAGTCGCCGATGTTTGACCCCACCTTAAGGGTAAAGGAGAGACTATGATAGTCACAACAATTATGCTGTATGTACAAGGATTTAGATTACAATGATAAGGGGGAGATAAGTGAAAACACCTCATGTATGTAGATGAACAAAAAAAAAACTCATGTGGTGACTGTCCCTTTTATCCAGGTATTACTGTACTGACTGTCCCTTTTATCCAAGTAATACTGTGGTAACTGTCCATTTTATCCAGACATTAGTGTGGTGACTGCTCCCCAGGTATTACTGTGGCTATTGTCCCATTTATCCTAGCATTACTGTGCTCTCTGTCCCTTTCATCCAGGCATTACTGTACTGACTATCCATTTTACCCATGAATAACTGTGGTGACTGCCCATTTTATCCAGATGTTATTGCAGTGACTGTTCTATTTATACAGGTATTACTGTGGAGGCTGTCACAGTTATCCATGTATTACTGTGCTGGCTGCCCTTTTTATGTAGGTGGTATTAATATGCTGACTGTTCTTTCCATCCAAGTATTACTGCGATGTCTGTTTTCATGGTCACTTTTCCACTACTAGTTCATAAACCAAATAAGAAAAAGTGGAATGGACTGATGTTCTGCAATAACCTAAAGACGAGGGAGCAAAAGAAATACTGAAATAGCTTATACCTACTTTATTATACATTAAGGTTATATACAGTAATTACAATGAGCCCAGATTTTAGAAAGCACAGACATCATAAATGATAATTAATGTAAATTACGCATTAAAATTCAAAAGTTCGACAAAATGATAAATATTTAGCAGAATAATCTAAAAAAATAAACTCACACACAGCAGCAATAAATAAAACAATAAGTAATTCATCAATAATACACTTTTATTACAATAATATTAAGAGCCATTCTCTCGCTCCTCACCAAATAACAATAAGAGCTAATACTTGCTCAACACTGATACATAACCAGGTAATGACCCATCATACACAAAGTGAGATGAACCATAATTACTCAAGAGCCATACACTGCTCCTCCCACATATCTAAATAAAATAACAATATCATAAACAGTCACAATCCACGATCCTCGAGGATGACCATCGTACACTGTACAGTAACGACCACGACAGTGTCGATGTGACTGCCATTTCGCTGTCCCACAAGATTATGTCTTCAAAACTGGTAACCATGGTTTGTTCACCATCTCGATCTCGGGAGCTGTGTTGACATCGGGTGACCCACACCTGCTGTATCAGGACCATCACCATCAACTAGGTGATACTTGGAAAACTGCTGCTGCTCGTTCTCGACTGCAACACGAGAATTTGTCAATCTGCCTTCCAAAACCTGACTGAGGAAGACAAACACAAAGAGACGAACGTCACCTTGCCACTTCACACAAAACACAGGAGTGCAGGTCAACAACTGAAACAAGGCTGTTTCAGATTAACAACTGAAAAGCTAGCACTGACTATTTTATCCACGTATTACTGTGCTGACTGTCCATTTTATCCATGTATTGATGCTCTGACTGTCCCTTGTATCTAGTATTACTGTGGTGACTGTCCATTTTATCTAGATATTACTGTGGAGACTGTCTTTTTTTACCCCTATTAAACCTAAACACATCCCTTGCTAAACCTAAATACACTCCCTGTTAAACCTAAACACATTCCACTAAACCTAAACACATCCCACTAAACCTAAACACATCCCACTAAACCTAAACACATCCCACTAAACCTTAACACTCACACCAACTAAACCTACACAACCCACCCACCCCCCAACCCTAAAAACAGACTCTGATGTAGAATTATTAATCACTGGGAAAATAAGCATTTTGAATTATATATTTCTATGGTATCAAGTACATGCAATGAGGAATGATTAACCTTTAGAGTTTATTTACCACAAAAGTTACAAAGGGGAAGGGGAAGGGGGATGGTATAAAGGAAGGGGAAGGTGGTACAGATTTTAAACCTACCTTATTATGTATGGTGTGTCAAATGATGGCCATGTGCCATCATTTGACACAATTTTGTCCAGATCAGACAATCAGTTACCACATAAGTTACAAAGGGATGGGGGAAGTGGAGAGAGGAAGGAGAGGTTGAGTCAAATGGTGGCCGCATGCCAAATCTTGTCTAGATAGGTCAAGCGGTTACCACATAAGTTACAAAGGGAAGGGGAATGGGTACAGGTTTGAAATCTAGCCTGCTATCTAAGTTGGGTCAAACGATGGCCATACACCAAAGTTTGTCTAGATCCGTTGAGCGGTTACTACAGACATTGCACAGGGAAGGGGGATGAGGGAAGGGGAAGTGGGTATGGGTTTGAAATCTATCCAGTTATCTAAAATGGGTCAAATGATGCCCATGTAACAAATATTGTCTAGATTGGTCAAGCAGATACCACATAAGTTACAAAGGAAAGGGGGATGTGGGAAGGGGAAGGGGAAACGGTTATGGGTTTGAAATCTACCCAATTATCTAAAATGGGTCAAATGATGCCCATGTGTCAAATTTTGTCAAGATTAGTCAAGCAGTCAAATGAGGATGGGGAAGGGGAAGGAGGCAAGGATTGGAAACCTACCCTATTATCTAAGTGGGTCAAATGATGGCCATGTCCCAAATTTTGCTTAGATCAGTCAAAGTGCAGATTTTTATAGTTCACAAACATGCAGAGTACAGTAATAATATGGAAGGCTCAAAAGAGGAGATTTTTCATTACCAAGCTTTCAGAGACTGTCTGCCTTCATCTTCAAAGGCAGGCAGTCTCTGAAAGCTTGATATATATATATATATATATATATATATATATATATATATATATATATATATATGCATATGTGTGTGTGTGTGCTCGCGTGTGTGTGCGTCTATATATATTATATATATATATATATATATATATATATATATGTAATATATATATATATATATATATATATATATATACATATATAATCATTATTCATGTAATTTAGCATATAAAACCAATCGCACGGGTGTTTTATGCAATTCAGGGCTTAAGACACGGTAAAGAGGAGTTGGCGTGGTTGGCCAACACAATAAAGTGATCTAGAAAATAAATAGGATAAAAAAAAATCTCAAGGTGAAATGATCATTAGAGAAGTTGGACAGAAAGATGGAGGAAAAGACAAAGAATGAAAGTAAAAGGCTAAAAATTGGATGCAGTTTGGTGCCGTAGTGTCACTGCTGACACCCTTTAGTAATGCCTACAGTATACCTCATAAAAGAATAGTATGACCACCTACTTTCTCCTTCGACTTTGACTCCCAACTAAACGGTGAGTGGCAAGTGGGAATCCGAGCCCAGGCTGAAATATCCAGCTTCGTCCTCGACACAGAAACTTTCATGCCCTTTAAATCTATATTCCTTTTCTTTGCTGCCTTTCTGTGCATGTGCATGTGTGTGTGTGTGCGCATGGCTTCCTTTGTGTGTGTGTAGGTGTGTCCATCCTCCCACCCCCACCTCCCCTCCCTTTTCCCCTCCCCCTCACCTCCCGACTCCCCTCCTATTTCCCTTTTCATCCCTCCCCTCTCCCTTACCATCCCCTCCCCCTCCCCCTCACCCTACAGCCTTACAGCCTAGACCAAGATATGGTCAGTTGTTCGTATGTGACCTGCATGTAAACAGGGTTAGTGCTGCCAATAGATTTTTGTTGACTGTTATTTGTAGTGTTAATTTGGCTGTAGGTATGGAAATGGGTATTGGTTTTGTATGGATATGTTATGGATTTGGGTATGGGAATGGTATGGTATACGTATGGATACGGGTATGGAATGGTTATGGGTATGGGTATGGTAAGGATATGGGTATGGGTATTGGTACCGGTAAGGGTATAGTAGGTATGGGTATGGTATAGATATGGATATGGTACGGGTATAGTAGGTATGGGTATGGTATAGATATGGATATGGTACGGGTATGGGTATGGTATAGATATGGATATGGTATGGGTATGGGTGGTACAGATATTGGTATGGGTATGGAACAGATATGGGTATGGGTATGGGTATGAAGCAGATATAGATATGGGTATGGGTATGGTACGCAAATGGGAACTAGCAAATGTGAGCATTGGCAATCATCTGCTAGTGTTACCATTAAATTTCTACTTCTTTAGTTGTTTATCTCGAGATGTTAATCTTGATGGAGTAGTATGATTTAGCGAGTAGAAACCCCTTTGATGAAACCAAAAATAAAAAGGTTATGAATGCTACATAAGAGAGAGAGAGGGGGGGGGGTGTCAGTGGAGTTTTCATGTGTAATTTACTACAAATATAACAAATGTCATACCAACCAAAATATCTTAATATAAAAAAGTTTTTATGACCAGATGATAAGAAAGATCATTTCCAACAGTTCACTTTTGAAATTCAATTTTTTGGGTGCAGGCTAAACAAAAAGGTTGTCTCCAGAGTGCGAGAACTGTGTCTGATTTTTTGCGGAATTGTGAAGGTGGGTAATGGACACTCTCCTGCCATCTGTCCAGGTAATCCAGCAGGTATGCCACCACTTCACTGTATCTGAAAAGGAGGTATTATTATTATTATTATTATTATTATTATTATTATTATTATTATTATTATTATTATTATTGTACTTAGGAACCAGACCCTCTCTCAAGCATACTTTATTAAAAGTAATGGCTACTTCAGCAGCGTTACACTTGTAGAGATTCTTCTCTATTTTCCGAATAGCGGCTTTTTCCGTGCTACTTAGACAGGCTAGTAGAGTGCCTATGGAGGTCATGATCAAATACAGAGTCAAAATTGGTGTATATATTTTAATTTTACAGTTAAACTATGATACCATAGTTATCAAAGTCATTAACGATATATATATATATATATAGATATATATATATATATATATATATAGATATAATATATATATATATACTTATATATATATCTTGAATCAAGCGAGCTTTTGTCTGGAGCTGCCAGATATCCTCGGGCTGGGAAGCTGAGGGTGGACTGATCTTGAAGCGGTGTCCATCCTCGTTTATATTTGGAGTTGACAGCAGGGGGTCTGCCCCATGCTGATCTGCTATTGGCTGGTGGTGGTAGGTCTTCGTTTTCATTGGTGGCTTAAACCGGGTCTCAAGCCACTTTCCACGCGTTGATGGTTGCGATGCTGTAAGTCCTGCAGCCGCCTTGACCTCCTTAGCGGCGCAGTTAAATTGATGGGCGTTTCGCTACGCTGCAGGACATCACGGCTAACTTGATTATGGTTGGCTGCAGGAGTATCTCGTTCGGGGGCGTTGTCTTCTGTGGAGTTGTCGTGCTTGGTGGTGTCATTGTTGGTGGCAGGTCTTCTCATACTCGTAGGGAGGAGAAATTCTTCCTGCGTCGTATTTAGTGTAGGTTTTACTTGCTGGAAGAGAAGTGCCTCCTGCAGGCGTAACCGATGGGCATCAGGGGCCTTCCCGATGATCTTCGTGTTTTGGATGATCACATCCCGGGAGATGGCCTCTTGATGTTTGGTGCGGGTGTGATTATTGATAGCCCCCTCTTGGGCGTGGCATGAGAGTCTCTTCGACAGGCGATGGTAGTCATACCAACGTAGGCGCCGCTGCAACTGCGGACTGGGCATGTATACGGGTACACCACATGCGTCAGCTTCAGGGGGTCTCGTACCTGCGGAGAGGGGTTATTTTTCATAATAAGGTCGCGCGTCCTCCGATTCTGGTAGTGAATAATCAGGTCGATATTTTTGGTATCGTCGGTCGGGGATACATTTTCAGAAATCATTTTCTTAACTGAGTCTTCTTCACGGTAATGTGAACTCATGAAGGCTTTATAATAAAGCTTGATATTATCATGGGGGCGGGGTTGCGGGCTCTCACTACCGTACCATTTCTCCAGGGCTGTACGGACCTCTCTGCTTATTGATTTATTTAAATACCCGTTATTTACGAGTACTTGGGAGGTGCGGTCGAGTATCTGATGAGTGTCCTGCCAGGTCGAGCAGTGGGAGAGGGCTCTCCTGACGAAGGCCCTGACGATCGGGCTTTTGAATCTAGCGGGGCACTCGCTGTCACCATTGAGGCAAAGTCCTAGGTTTGTTTTCTTTGTGTAGACGGGAGTACGGAGGCCGTCTTCCGTCTTACTCACAAGGACGTCGAGTAAGGGGAGCTGATCGTCGGTGCTGTATTCAACCGTGTAATTCAGCACGCTGCACTGCTGAAATGCCTGACGGAGGGCTTCTACCTCATTCTCGGCGTCGACTTGAACAAAGATGTCGTCGATATATCGTCCATATCTGCGGGGTTACTGCATCCTAGCGAAGACTCGTTCCTCCAAGGTGCCCATGTAAAAGTTAGCGAAGAGTACCCCCAGTGGGGAGCCCATCGCTACGCCATCCTTATGGCAGTACATCTGGCCATGGTGGGTGGAGAAAGGGGCCTTCTTCGTGCATATCTCCAGCAGCATACGGAGCGAGGCTTCGGGTATGTTGAGGGGCGCCGTCGACTAACTCCTGTAGACACGCTCAAGGATGATGTCAATGGTTTCGTCGACAGGCAAGTTCGTAAACAGGGATTCTACGTCCAGCGAGGCGATAATCCCGGTGCCAAGGGAGTCCTTGATGACTTCTAGGAATTCTACTGACGACTGCGGGCTGTAACGACTCGGGACGTAGGGGGTCAAAATTTGGTTAAGGCGTTTAGCCAAGGCGTACGTAGGGGCGGGCGTCTGGCTGATGATCGGCCGGTGGGGGTTTCCTGGTTTGTGAGTTTTTATGTTACCGTACAGGTAACCCAGGCTGTAGTCTCCTTGTATGGGCGGGAGGGGGACAGCGTTAGTGCTCGAACTTGCTCTCGTGCCTGTCGACGAAACCATTGACATCATCCTTGAGCGTGTCTACAGGAGTCAGTCAACGGTGCCCCTCAACATACCCGAAGCCTCGCTCCGTACGCTGCTGGAGATATGCACGAAGAAGGCCCCTTTCTCCACCCACCATGGCCAGGTGTACCGCCAAAAGGACGGCGTAGCGATGGGCTCCCCACTGGGGGTACTCTTTGCTAACTTTTACATGGGCACCTTGGAGGAACGAGTCTTCGCTAGGATTCAGCAACCCCGCAGATATGGACGATATATCGACGACATCTTTGTTCAAGTCGACGCCGAGAATGAGGTAGAAGCCCTCCGTCAGGCATTTCAGCAG
This sequence comes from Macrobrachium nipponense, assembly GCF_015104395.2. Taxonomy (NCBI): domain Eukaryota; kingdom Metazoa; phylum Arthropoda; class Malacostraca; order Decapoda; family Palaemonidae; genus Macrobrachium; species Macrobrachium nipponense. Next base: position 55,965,025 of record NC_087209.1, read on the forward strand.
TGCAGCGTGCTGAATTACATGGTTGAATACAGCACCAACGATCGGCTCCCCTTCCTCGACGTCCTTGTGAGTAAGACGGAAGACGGCCTCCGTACTTCCGTCTACACAAAGAAAACAAACATAGGACTTTGCCTCAATGGTGACAGCGAGTGCCCCGCCAGATTCAAAAGCACGATTGTCAGGGCCTTCGTCAGGAGAGCCCTCTCCCACTGCTCGACCTGGCAGGACACTCATCAGGAACTCGACCACGCCTCCCAAGTACTCGTAAATAACGGGTATTTAAATAAATCAATAAGCAGAGAAGTCAGTACAGCCCTGGAGAAATGGTACGGTAGTGAGAGCCCGCAACCCCGCCCCCAGGATAATATCAAGCTTTATTATAAAGCCTTCATGAGTTCACATTACCGTGAAGAAGAGGACTCAGTTAAGAAAATTATTTCTGAAAATGTATCCCCGACCGACGACACCAAAAATATCGACCTGATTATTTACTACCAGAATCGGAGGACGCACGACCTTATTATGAAAAATAACCCCTCTCTGCAGGTACGAGACCCCCTGAAGCAGACGCATGTGGTGTACCAGTATACATGCCCAGTCTGCGGTTGCAGCGGCGCCTACGTTGGTATGACTACCATGTGCCTGTCAAAGAGACTCTCATGCCACGCCCAAGAGGGGGCTATCAAGAATCACGCCCGCACCAAACATCAAGAGGCCATCTCCCGGGATGTGATCATCCAAAACACGAAGATCATCGGGAAGGCCCCTGATGCCCGTCGGTTACGCCTGCTGGAGGCGCTTCTCATCCAGCGAGTAAAACCTACACTAAATATGACGCAGGAAGAATTTCTCCTCCCTACGAGTATGAGAAGACCTGCCACCAACAATGACACCACCAAGCACGACAACTCCACAGAAGACAACGCCCCCGAACGAGATACTCCTGCAGCCAACCATAATCAAGTTAGCCGTGACGTTCCGCAGCGTAGCGAAACGCCCATAAACGTAACCGCGCCGCTAAGGAGGTCAAGGCGGAGGCAGGACTTGCAGCATAGCAACCATCAACGCATGGAAAGTGGCTTGAGATCCGGTTCAAGCCACCAATGAAAACGAAGACCTACTGCCACCAGCCAATAGTAGATCAGCATGGGGCAGACCCCCTGCTGTCAACTCCAAATATAAACGAGGACGGACACCACTTCAAAATCAGTCCACCCTCAGCTTCCCAGCCCAAGGATGTCTGGCAGCTCCAGACGAAAACTCGCTTGCTTCAAGAAAGAGAGAGAGAGAGAGAGAGAGAGAGAGAGACACATATATATATATATATATATATATATATATATAATATATATATATATATTATATATATGTCTCTCTCTTCTCTCATTAACGATATATATATATATATATATATATATATATATATATATATATATATATATCGTTAATGACTTTGATAACTATGGTATCATAGTTTATCTGTAAAATTGAAATGTATACACCAATTTTGACTCTGTATTTGATCATGACCTCCATAGGCGCTCTACTAGCCTGTCTAAGTAGCACGGAAAAAGCCGCTATTCGGAAAATAGAGAAGAATCTCTACAAGTGTAATGCTGCTGAAGTAGCCATTACTTTTATATATATTATATTATTATTATTATTATTATTATTATTATTATTATTATTATTATTATTATTATTATTATTATTGCTGAAGGTTAAAATAAAAAATAATTTAATGTCGGCATACAGTATATATAATATCTCTACAGAAATTTATATGTGAAGACAACCAATTTACTGTAGATTTTATTCTTACTCCTCCTGCATATTAGTAGTCACAATCGCATCCTTAATAATAGTAACATTTGTATAAGAATGACAGAATTAACAATAGAAGTATTACCATTTTCACTTTAGTTGCAATATCTTAACAATATATGGAAAACTACAAGTCATCGTGCAAAAAAATTATCTTACTTCTCTGTGCCCGACGAAATAGGATCATCTTCGTAGGGATCCCGGGATAGATCGAACAGCAGCGGCTTGCCTGTCAAATCAGTTACAGATTCGCCGAAGCAGGAACACAGGTTCATAATTCCCCAGCCACACTGATGGCTACCCTCCGGATACATGAGTTTCTTGATAAACATTTTGTATATATGGCCATCTTTCAGAAAGAGAAAGTGTTAAGCTTAATGATAAAAGTAAGGACTTTAATTCATTTCAAAATATTCATGGATAATACCTTTCAGTCTAAGAATTCATAAACTATGAGTTCAATTCTTTTCAGTGACCTATTGGCTCCAACATTAAAAGAAGGTGGTGTTGTAAGACCTCTGAGAGCACAGGTCTATTTTTACAAGGGTTTGTTTTGTTTAAAAATTGCTAGAAACTAGGAATCCCGCTTGCATGCTTATCAATCTCTGCACTATGAAGTCAGAAAGTATGCTCAAAAGTATACTAAAAGTTTACAGTGTATCGTCTGCCTGACTAGCAGACTTCTTCCGTATGTACATCTACCACTGAATGGGTGAAAAGGCAAAAGTGCATCGAGAGACTTCGGAAGTTTGTTTGAATCTCGCCATAATATATAATATCCTAAAGTTCTTGTAGGATAGTTCCCAAACGTTTATTTACAGTAGAATACAGTAATGGTTTGAAATAAAGTAAAATCTTACATTTTCATACTTGTATTTTAATGAGTACACACTTCTGAGCGCTCTTAAAATGAGTTCATATTTGTTCAGGACTTTTAAAAATGATGTAAACAAATTCATACTCTCAGGAAAACGGAAAAGAACCATTCAACTCAGTATCATTATATCATGAACTGCCTATGAGAAAATGAAATTGCCCAAAAAAGTTACCTTTAGCCCATCGGACGGCGTGAATAGACTGCCGACAATGGTGGATGAACACCCTTGCAGTCTGTGGTTCTCCTCTCATCAGCAAACTGGCGATGCTTACACCATCTATTTCCTGGGACAATAATTTGTCGATCCGTTTAAATTTAAAAACTTTTTAAAGTAATTTTTATTTTTCCTAGGTATAAAAAACCAAATCCATTCATATATGAAGTAAGCTTCAGTGCACATTGGAACAGCCATAAAACTTGAAAAACAAGGAAGGTAACCTGGTGGGTATTGGGGAGAGAGCGCAGAAACTCTGTAAGAATCAAATAATTCAGAGTACCATTCTAGCTAAGCAAAATAGGCGCAATTAGTGTATTTACCTTAATCTCATTCGGTTCCAGCATGCAAATTGGCCTAAATAAGCTCAGGAAGGGAAAAGGAAAGGACGGAAGGGTTGGGGGGGGGGGGGGGGGCGGGGCGGTGACCATTCATTCCTCCATTCACTCCCAAATAATAACAGGCAAAACGTACCTAGTACTTAAATAAGACATACGGTGTCAAGCTGGTACTCAGTACTTTCACCACTTGCTGAGCGAGCTGCTATCATGGGGCCCCAGATGTCAAAGGACTTGTTGGTGACATTTCTCAAGTAGAATGAGGTGAAGGAGTTCTGATTTTGCAAAAATCCAGCCCTCACTACCTGAAGAACTGAAATGTTCTTCAAAAAGACGAGAAACAGTCCCACACCCCTAACTTCATTAGCTCTCAAACAGAAATGAGGGTCAGATTCCTTGGAAGTAAGGTGGTATGCCCATGTTATTTCTTCATGAAGCCAAAAGGAAAGTGTGTTCCTGGACACCTCCTTCCTGCATCAACCACCCATAACAAAAAGTGTCCTACACTTTGGCCTCAAGGAGTAAATTCTTTCCTAATGACATTTCATCCAGGTCTCCACCAACAAAGTCTCAGAGGGAAGAGATTGAGAAACTCTTGGAATTCTTTTCAGGTATTGGGGGATTTTGAGTCTGACCATGAATTCTGGCAAAAAGGAGAAAGAGAGAGAACCAAACCCTTATTAGCGCTGAATGAGATGAGACAAACTATGCGCGCTCTAGAAACAGAACGAGTCCTTGCAAGAGGACCAGAAATTGAATACATGAATTGCATCACTGACAGAATAGCATTACCTGCAACATTTGGTGAAATAGCTGAGAAAGTGTTTGACCAGCTGCCTAAAGTCAGCCAGGTTGATTTTGTTAATGACACACGCACCACATTCAATTAAAAATCCAGAAAGGAGGCGAAGAGGAGCATCAACCACATTATAGCTTAAGGGAAGTTTTAGAAAAAAATTCCCCGAAAAAGGAAAAGTTTCATGACAAACACAAAGAAGAAAGGGCAATAAATACATTTCTTATTGGGAGAACGGAAGCAAAATAGACATGCAATCAAGTTAAAAAAAAAACAGTTATTTACTTTGTCAGTGGTCAAAACTGCACAATTATCACAAGTATTGATGGACCTCGAACAAACACATATGAGGTTGAGGTCCTGAAATCATTCCAAAAGGAGGCTGACAGTAGAGTTATTTTGCATCTTCATCATATGGCTTTTCAAATATCCGAAGATTTCACCACTGTTATCTGATCGCCCAATACAGATGTGTTCATCTTTTCGCTGAAATTTGCACAAACCACAAAACAAACTATATTATTCGATACAAGCGTAGAAGACAGAAGACGCCTCATAAAAGTACAGAAAGTTATAGATGAAAGTGGTCAGGAGATATGTGAAATCTTGCTTTCCTTTCAAGCTTTTTTTGGCTGTGATAGTGTGAGTGCATTTGCTCGGAAGGGCAAGTTACTTCCATGGAAATTATTACAGAAAAACCATGAGTTTATCTTCACTTTGAAATCTCTTGGATCTAGTCTTTCTGTGGATGGAGAAATATAAACTACATTATACTCATTTTCTTCAAAGATACAGCCCCAGATCAGCTTTCCTTTCAGATTGTGATGGGTTAGACATGAGTTTGCTACTTCCATGCCACATGTCACTTAAAGAACACATAAAGAGAGCAGACTATCGAGCATTCATAGAGCAGATCAAGCTAAACCAGATATGATCTCTCCTTTGTATGGTGTAGTGGATCACTGATGCCACAAGAACTGATTGATGTTCTAGGAGGGAGAGATGGATGACCCATATGAAGTTGATGAGTCAGATGAAATTAACAATATCACCGATTTCATGTATGAATATGATGATTAAATATGCAGTATTAATTGTACGTCCTTGCATTGTATTTAATTAATCATTCTCTATAACTATATGGTTAAAAATGTTTCACTAACATAAACCAATAATCTGTGTATATATACTTACCTTTATCGAGTGCCGAAGTGCTATTACTGTACTATAAAGCATAATTCAACGTACCAAACAATATATTAGCTTTTCGTCAATTAATCCTCCACTATCGATTGTACAAAACTCTATTTATTTTTTAGCTTATGTAAGCACCTTGTTTTTATTTAGATGTTTTTCTCCTATATGAGATGCCGCACATTATCGCTGTGCATACAAAATCATTCTAATTTTCGTATGTATTAATTCATCAATCATTTTCAGGTTAGTGTGTGTATTCAAGGGTTATGAAGCCAAACTTTCTTAAATCAGATGTCTTAACAAACATACTTATTTGCTTTTGCATTTAATGCATTACTTATTTTAAATGTCAGATGCACTTTTATTCTTTAGCATCAATATTACCAAAATGAATACTTTAATTTATTGCACTTGTACCACAAATTTTTTTACAATTTACTTTCTTTCCTGTTTTCCTTTGATAATTAGGGCCAAAATCTAATATCTGTTTGATGAGAGATTACATCAAATTACATACCTATTCCTTTCCCACTTACCTTAGCTAACACTTTCAAATTGGATTTTTTTATGTTTTAGTAATTTTGGATGTAGCAAGCCAAAATCTCGATATTTCATAGTGCAGAAAATCATACTCTGAATCACTTTACTCTAAGAAATAAAAAAGTAGAATCTGCAAAAATATATTGATAGGGGAGGGGTGAAGGCAACTGGTCCATACTCCACATAGCAGATGGCTTTGACCTAGAATAAACCGCCTCCTAAGCGGTAAAGATAATTTTTCTCATTGAATCTATTCGCTTTATTTCGGACTAAATATAATATATTATATATGAAATAACAACTAACAAATCTGCTAGTAAGGGATATTCTAATTCTAACACTATCTCTTCACTGAAAGAAAGGAGAACAAACTATAAAAATATATGTTTTTCTTGTGAGTAAAAAAAGTTATATTTAAACCTAAATAACGTATCGACTCCTATTTTTTTGATGAAATAAACCATTTCATTCGATTCTGGGTGCTTTCAAACGATAGTTCCCTACATCATATATATATATATATATATATATATATATATATATATATATATATATATATATATATATATATATATATATATATATATATATATATATATATATATATATATATATATATATATATATATATATATGTGTGTGTGTGTGTGTGTGTGTGTGTGTGTGTGTGTGTGTGTGTGTGTTTATGCGTGACATAAAAACTAACAATATTATTTGTATCCAATTTTTGTCCTGAATATTTTTCGATTTTTGTCCGGAGTAGCCATAATTACCAAAATCCAGAGCGCAGACAACCAGAATCTGAATCTACGGACTCTAAAGTATAGGAAAAAATGTGGTCAGCAAAATTCCCCAGGCCTAAGATGAGGATTTCAAAACCATCCATCCAAAAGACCTGGGAAAAAGCTACATGATAACCCTTCACAACAGAGACAGAGAGGCACTTATCGTGAAAAAAGATGAAGGAATCTGCTATTAACAGAAGAAAAGTTCCAAATGGAAAGTAACCCCTTCTATATCACCAATCATGGAGGATGACCCACTTTTCTTGGTATACATTTATTGAGAAGTAGTGGAGTAGCCAGACATTTGATTCACTACCTGCAAGAACGCCTCTCTCTCAAAGGAGATGCTGGATAACCTCCCCCAATGAAGATGAAGGGACTAAATTATTTGATATCTATAAATGTGAGGCTAGCACAGGATGGTGAGTCAGAGAAGTAGCTTCCCAGAGAAGTAAGCAGATCTGCATGCTATTTGGAATGTACCCATAATGGAATACCAAAGTCACTTAGTGGATAAGACTGAAGAGGAAAGATGTATCCATCCAGGTTGTCCCACAGATGTTCAAATGCATCCTTTTTTGCTACCTGCAAGTCTTGGTCTGGGAGCAAAAAATGGAGAGTTTTCTGTTCAGTCTCAAGTTCCTGCTACCTGTCCTTGATGGCCTGTTAACTTGAGAGCCTCAAGTTAACAGGCCGAAGAGCCGCCCCACCTTGTTTGTTGATGTATGCCACTGCCATTGGAGGCTATTCTGAAAGTACTGGAGTGCCGACCATGCAACTTTCATTTTCCAAAACATTGGCTAGGTGTGCACGAACAAGAGCATCTCTGATGGAGGAGAGTGCAGCAGATAAAATAATTTTTTCACTAAAATACTTCAGTTAATGTTATAAGCATGAAATTTGGTACAAATCTTCTCCATAGGCCACTTGTTGAAAGTTACTGGTTGTCCACTCAAAATTCCAAAATGGCTGCCATTTACAAGATGGACGCATGTCTAGGTTTTAACATGGAACTAATATGTCTCTGTCATGTTTTTATGCATTTGTTTTGGTTGTACACATTTTAGGAAGAGTCATCAAGCAAAGGTAAAATGTATTTCTATTAAAGATTTCATATATAAAGAAAGATGGAATCCAATAGGGCAGCCAAAAACTATAAATAATCACGTCTCAGGATTTAGTAGGCATGAAAAAATGTATTCCTGGTCAATAAAATAGTTTGCAAGTCTATAAATAATTTAGGTGGTTGTTCTATCTTTAGATTCAGTTTAAAAGAGTGAATGTCAGCACACAACCAGGGCACATTGGTGACTTCACTATTGTATAACTCAGGATGGGGTTCAGTGCTAGCTAATCTTGCTCTATGTACAATGTACTTAGCTTTTCTTTAGTGTATTTTAGTCGTTTAATGTCCCAAATGCTATCTAATAGCCCCAAATCAATTACTTGGTAGAAAGTATATATATATATATCTATATATATTATATATATAATATATATATATATATATATATATTGTGTAGTTGGTAGATCTAGTTCGACAGCCGCAACTGAAGTGACAGGTGCCAGCACAGGAGAGTCAAAGCCAAGGGTAAGTGGGGCGCTACATGGCTTGTTCATTTACTTACCTGGACGGTGTACAGATCACACGGGACTTAAATGCCACTAGATGAATGATCATGCTAGATGTAGGGTGACTGAACCTACTGTGGACTTCAGGGACGGCGAGGCATAGTTTTTCTCAAATATCTTTCAAACTAGTTATTTGATCGAAATGGTACTTTAACACAGTGTACAAGACACCTCGCCCTAATTTTTGGTAATATAATGCATTGTCAACTGGTGTTAATTAAAGCATTTACTCTTGACTTTTAAAGGCAAAGTCGCATGAGTCAACAGGAGTGACTTACAGATTCGAACGCCCGCATCACCCATCCCTCCTCCCTCCCTCCTCCCTCCCTTCCTCCCTCCTTCCCCCTCCCTCTCACTTTCTTTATCAGTGTTTCTCACTTTTCCCATAAATCCCGTTTTCCCTGATATTTTTAATACCAGCTGATACTTGGAAAGTTCATAATGAAAAGGATAGCGAGGTTTGACGTATGACCATAATAATGGTTAATTTTTTCCAATGTATTTTTATAGTATCCTCGGCGTGTCAGGTAATACCGCAATGATAAAGGCTGGTCTATCGGCTGGAGCAATCGCATTGCAAGTATTCACTGCGTAATTGATGGAGACGGATTTTTTCACTGCAGTCATGGCTGCCATGTTACTTTGTCCACGTCGTTGCAGAAATGCATTTGCAATAAGACTCTTAACCATATACAAAATGTAGAAAGTAGACAAAAGATTAAGGAAAAATCTCAATAGGTAAGTGAATCTTCATAACACACTCACGCAAAATGCACACGCATATTGATCAGTCAATCAATCATGTATATACCTTTCTATCATACTATATATTATTTTGTCTATATATATATATATATATATATATATATATATATATATATATATATATATGTGTGTGTGTGTGTGTGTGTGTGTGTGTGTGTGTGAGTGTGTGTGTATATACTATATATATACATTATATATATATGTAACTATTATATATACATATATATGTATATATTATATAATATAATATAATTATAATATATTATATATATATATATATATATATATATATATATATATATGTATGTATACACTTCAGATTAAACAAAATATCACTCGGGAAAGTGTTAAGATGAAATAACATATTATTGATTTCCATTTTTATGTACTCATTCAAAATTATTCAGATTTACAAGGAACAAGTATATTCAGATTATATTAGTGATAATATAAAGTTCCATTGATAAACAAATATATCACAAGCATTTTTGGTCTGTTGCCGTCAAAGAACAGAAAAACGAGCTACTCCTCGATTATGAAAGTTTGCAGATTCTGTAAAATAGAGATGAAAACCTGTGAAAGTCATAAGAGAATTAATTTCTTGACTGATTATGAATGAGGCGAAAACTGGATACCTTCTTTATAACAAAAAACCGGTATGTTAAATGCCTGGAAATAGGGTAATAGGTGACACTTAAAGCAGTCTTCATAAACGAATCCCGTAAGAAATAAAAGTAAAATCCTTTTCGGAACCTGTCTCAAAAATAGGTATGTATATGAATATAGTGCGTCACTTTACATTATTGATATAAGTAATATATATCAAGATGCATGAAACTCAACTCATTCACTAAACTCAGTACGGTACAAGATCTTATTACTGGCGTATGATTGGTGAAAATGAAATTGCAGTGTGATATGAATAGAGAAACACATACATACAATGATATCATGATAGTGATAGTAGTTCCTCCCAGATTATACCCATTTACATTGTTTTTCCCTTACAACAATTCAGTCGATAAAGCTCCGCCTACTTGGGGATTTGGGGGAAGTGAGCAGACCTTATCTCTCATGGCCTTGGTAAACAGATACGGTCATACGCTCTGTAGCCTTCTCCCATTTATTTAATTTAAGAAAATACAATAGCAATAATTAAATGGACAAAGGATTTACAAAAACCAACATATTTATAGCATCCAATATTATTTAACATTATATGTAATAGGCAGGAAAGGGGGGGCCCGAGACGGGAAGACCAGGAAGGTAGGTTGAAGGAGGGAATAGATGGGGAAGGGTGAGGGAGGGAGGGAGGAAGGGAAGGAGGTAGGGAGGATGGGGATAAATAATGTTCAAAAGCAGAGGTTGGCGAAGCTTGCCAACACGATATAAGTCAAGAGTAAACGCCTTAATTAACACCAAATGACAATGCACTATATTACCAGACATTAGGGCGAGGTGTCTTGTACACTGTATTAAGGTACCATTTCGATCAAATAATTAGTTTGAATGATATTTGAGAAATGCATAGTAGTTGTAACCATACATCAATGTTCATATCAGATTAAGGTGTTAAAATGATAGCCCCTCAACCTTAGTCAAGAGTTCATAATGGCAAGTGTAAATTCATTCACAGGAAGACAAGAAAAATGAAGGTCTAACTTCAAACTTGGCCTCTGTACATCATAATCCTGAACATGATGGGTACGTCATGATTTCAACCAATGTGCCATTGTTGCAGCAGATTGTGTTATTGTGTTATGGCTTCATTTGATATGAAGTCTCTGTTTACTCAAATTCCACTGGATGAGACGATTGACATTTGCCTAGATGAGCTGTTTAAAATTAATAATGATATTGTCAGTGGGTTTAATTAACAGGTCGTAGTTAAAGGAACTTTTAGTCTTAGCCACCAAAGAATTTTATTTTTTGTTCAACGGTTTGTTATATAAACAAATTGATGGTGTTAGACTGTTACCCTTTGGATTTTAAGCCTTTACTGTACAGGAGGTATGTCGATGATACATTCTTAATCTTTAAGTTGTGACCAGATTCCTCATTTTTTTTAGAGTACCTTAATAGTAAACATATTATATAGAATTTGCTTCTGAAATCGAAGATTTCTAGATGTTCAGGTAAAAAATCTTAACAATAAATTTCACACTTAAGTTTTATCAAAGGGTACTTTCACAGGTTTTATGCGTGAATTTCAGTAAGCTACACTCTTGAAATATAAGATGAATTTGATATTTACGCTAATTACCAGAGCATATAAATTTGTTCTAGCTATTTGAATTGACATAAGAATTGGAATTTCTAAGGTCCCTTTTAAAAACAATAGCTAACCATTGAATCAGTGAGTACATATATTGGTAAACAACAACTTTCAGAGTTATATGTAAACAAACATCCCGAAACTACCTCTAACATAAAGATGCCTGTTATTCATTTACCTTTAACCTTACTGAAACTCATAGTTACGATTGAAAAAAGCAATTAATTTCTATTTTGCCCATTGGTTACCCTCAGCTGGATATCAAAATATATTTCACTTTACAAAATAAATTAGGAAGTCTCTTTAAAATTAAAGACCCTTTATCAACAAGCCTTCAGTCCAATCTGATCTATAAATAGCAGTGTAGTGGTTGTGATGCCACTTACGTTAGTAAAGCTACCAGATCAGCGTAGATGAGATGTTTTGAACACCTTTATAGGCCATTTCGTACCTGCAAATATCTTTCAAAACCTAGTTACATTACAATTATAGAATACGTCGAGAAGACTGCTCACCCTTTACATATTGATGATTTATCTGTTTTAACCTCTGTTCAGGTTGCCACAAACTTCGACATTTTAGAAGTTCTATATTCTGTCAAGATAAAGCCTTCTTTAGCTAGAAATGTGGCTGTAACCCCACTTTTGTGTTTTTAGTCTGCGTTTTGCTGGTTTGTATAATGACTTAGTATATTTGTGTTCCTTTGTACCGTCCGTTTTTGTGACTTAAATTTTGTATTTTGCTTTTTTTTTATTCTATTTATTCACTTGTTTTGATTATCCGTCATTTAAGAGTTTTTTTATTTGCCATCTTTTAACCTATTCATATAATTTTTCATGTGTCAGTTTGCTGTATTATTATGAATTTTATTACAAGAACTATAATGTCATTCATTTTAATTTGTAGGTTGATAACGAGTGACAGTAGGTATAGCTCGAAGCATTTCCTATTAAAGTTGTACAAAATGCTGTTCTGGGTTTTGCCCTTGGTGTCCTTACTGATAATATGTAGATGGCGCTTCCCCTGCTGGCGTTTCAATTGCTATTTTAACAATGATTTACTCAAAGTGTCAAATCAAAACAACTAGCAGTCATATGGAAATTTTGCATGGACACCCAGAAGTTTGAAAAGAGGGGTTAAAATGAGCACTCGTGGCAAATTTCATGCTTGTATCACAAACTCATTGAAGTATTTTTCTACTTATCTGCTGCACTAATTCCCTGAAACGTGTTGAAGTCATACAGACTTGCTTGATCCTTCTTCATATCATCGCTATTTAGAGAGACAAGAGATGACCCAGAACCACTAGCCACTACTGAGAGGGTTGATCCTGCCTCGACAGGAACTGAGCAACAAAATACGGAGATTATCCAGACAGGAAACAATTGGGAATGCTTTCACTGCTCGTGTCCAAGAGAGCATGCCTAGGTACCTGATCTGCAGCTTTAGTGAACCGGGTAACTTCAAAATAATAGGGGGAGAATGCAAATGGTGATACAAGCATGAAATCTGGCACAACGATTCTTCATGACCTTCTGTCTCATCACCAACCTCTGGCCACACAAAGTTTTGCCATTTTTCCAAGATGGCCAACAGATTTTCAATATAGCTTCCGTTGGATATCTGAATATTGACATTTAATTGGTTAATCACGTTTGAATTCCTCAGCCACTCTCAGTTTATGTTAAAATATTGAAAGCAAGCCTTTACATAATTAGATAGATAATTTTGCTGTCTAGACATATCCAAAAATGGCTGTCACTAGGCCAAAAATGTCTGCCAAAAAGGCCAAAATTGATATCTAAGTTCATATACAAAGCAAGAGGTCAGGTAATACGTGGATTCAGGGCAACTTCAGCTTGATCAGTTTACTTTTTGTAGGTTAGAAATCAATTAAGCCCCACTTCATTCATCTTCATCTTCATTTTTGAAATATGGTACATTAACTCACTGTAATAGTGTAATAGTGTGGTGTCTGTGCACTACCAGGGCACACTAGTTGACACTATATCTGTGAGACTCAGCATGGGGTTCAATGCTAATTAATGGTAGATATTTGTCATTAGTTTTCCAAATGCTGTTTAGCTAGCAACAGTTCATAACTACATAGCTAAACAACTGCACCTGAATTGATAGAATGTGCCCACGTGGGAAAGCCGAGCCATGGAAGATGAGGCTTTAGTCTTCCTGAAGGTATACAGATCACATGGGAATTAAATAGCATTGGATGAGTGATCAGGCTAGGGGTAGGATTATGACATATCTAAGCCTAGTCAGATCCCATATCTGAAAGTGCATAGATGTTGTATAGGTGTTACAAGGATAAACCCTCAGCCTATAGAACAAAAGCAATGGCAGTACAATCTTGGAAGTCAACGTCTTTCCTGAAGGAAGGTAGTACGACTAACTGGAAGCTTTATAACTTGTGCCAAGCGGACACGCATGAAAGACTAGTGGATACATCTGGTGCTGGCTATGTTACCCTTGCTACAAACATTCCTGAATTTTTCATCCCCAAAGGCTTGATGAAGATGATGAAATTATGCAGTCCTTTGAAAATAACAAAACTATATATCAATAATAATGTATGCTGAAGTTCAAAACCACAAAATTAGAAAGGAAAAGGAAGCCATAGTGTAAGACGAAAGAAGAAGATGATGCCTATCAGCAAATTTCACCCGTAGAGGCCAGATGGCAGGTGATAAAGATGCAGAAGAATCTAAAACTGAGAAAAAGGGATCTGCTTTATTTGTGACAAACCCGCACCAATCAAAGATTCACGATTGGCCATGACATTGGCTTCACACAAAAAGCTGCAACAATGTGCCATGAACCTACTAGATGAGAAACTTCTGGCCCAGCTTAGTGCTGGAAATATTGTTTCCCAGGACCATATGTATCACCCATTTTTGTCTGACAAGTGTGTGTAACTGGGAAAGAGCCTGGGTAAATTCCCAGAAAATTGGAGATGATTATGCGCAGTACAGACAACAGGCATGTGCCAATGCTTTTGCTGAGCTTGAGATGTACAAAAGAGACAAGTAGTTGACTACAGATGGGTGCTGCTATTTTACTATGGTAGAAGTTTATGATTTGTACAAAGAAAGACTGAAACAGCTAAATGTCGATGCCTCCTTTGTACACTGAACACAGTTGAAAGGACAGATACTTGCCCATATCCCAGAACTGGAGGCCTTCAAAAAGGGAAGAGAGATTTGGCTTGCCTACAAGAAGGAAGTGGGAGAATCCCTAGCCATGGCATGTGACTATAATGATGCACTAATCGTGGCCAAAGCAGTCAAGATACTGAGGAAGTAGATGCTTGAACATGAGGAAGAATTTGATGGAACCTTAACAGCAGATACTGGAAGAGAATCTGTACTACCAAGTTTGTTGGGATTTGTAACTGTGCTACAAAATGGTGGTGATATAAAATCCCAACTTACATATGGAACATCATCTACTGATCTAGCTTTAGCACAGCTTTTGCACTTCAACTGTCAGAAGACTTCCTAATCTTCAACATTCACCAGACATCCCAAGTCAAGAGAACCTCTGTTTCCCATATACCTTGGTCCCCTGGTCTTTGCAAAAACCAGAAAGCGTCAATTAATTTATATATCTCATCAACATGGAATTAGCATCACCTTAGATAGGGTTCTTTAATTGAATAAAGGGTTAGGAGAAGCAGTTATAGCAAGGGCTGTGGTGGAAGAAGTAGTACATTAAGAAAAAGGGTCTTTACAACTTGTGCTGTTGACAATCTGGACCTTAATCCAAGTGCCACAACAGCAGAAACATCCTTCCAAGGGACAGGCATATCTTTGTTTCATCCTTCGAGGACAGAAACTTGGCCCAAATCATCCAAAATGGAACAAAGTAAAAAGAAGTACCTTCTCTACCTGAATATTACACGATTGTACCCTGCTGTTCACTTTAAACATGAAAATCCCTTCCCTTCATCCAGCAGAAGTGCAGGACACCAACAAGCTGCGCTTTCTAAGCATATTTCTCTTGAGTATGAATGGCTTGAGAAAGTCAGTTTGTCGGAAAAGAGGGAAAATGCTGTCTCCATATCTTGGGCAACACATCATGCTTCTCAAAAGTGACAGGCCCCCTTTGAAATAAGCTTGTCATCAACGTTGCCTCTTTCTCAAGAGGCAGCTCATTCAGTTGCAATGATGAAGCATGCCATGGATATTGCAAGAGCAAACACACAGTTTCTCAATCCTAGCCAAACCCTATTTCAAGCGGTTGATCAGCCACTATTTCCAATTACCAAGCAGATCTAATGGGAATGGCTATTGCAGTATGGTGATATGGTTATCATGTTTGGAGGGCTGCGTTTAGAAATGGTAGCATTCAGAATTCTTTGTGATCTCTTGGAAAACAGTGGTTGGACTGGTGATCTTGTAGAAGCAGAAATAGCTACTCCTGGAACAGCCTATATCATATATTTAGGAAGCAGAGGAAAGTAAGCTAAGTTGTGAAAGATGGATAAAAAACGAGAGTTAGTGTCTCCACAATTCTACTTATGGAATCTTGTGCTTCAACTAGAACTTCTAGTGTTCGTTTTCATCAGGCCAGACTTGGAGTCTAATTTCAATTTGTACAAAGACTTGCTGCAGGAATTCATTCCTATCTTCTTTGCCCTGGACCATGTACATCATGCCAGGTGGCTTTCAATTCATTTGAGAGACACTTTGTTGAATTCACAAAAGGAAGTTTCACTGTCCATAAAACCACTCTGCCTTTTCCCTTAATGGCTATAGACCACTCGAAGGTGGAAAATGGCTGGTCCTGAAGTAAGCCACTTGATTGATGAATTTGAGACTAAAAGTGATTCTGATCCAAAATCTGAGGGTAAGCATCATGATGAAACTGAAACAGTGCAGAAAAGGTTTCTTGTAATTGTTGAGAATCTAGCAAAAGTAATCAAAGAAATGGGCAGCCCTTTTGAAGAAGATTCAGAAGTTCTAATTGTGCTAGACAGTCATGAAATTATGGACCACAAAGTTAGTGAATCCTTAAGCTCTATGAAGAGTCTTGTACAGACACAATTCCCAATTTTTTTGCGAGACTCAAGGCACCAAGTAAATTACATGAGTCAGTACACAATAACAAAAATTTTAATGTTCACTCGCAAGATGTCTGCTACAGAGTGCAAGGGCAAACAGTTAATGCAAACCATAAAGGAAGACCGTAATCTATTCTCACACCTTTTCATGTCAAGCCAGAGCAGACAGTGACTTAAATCAATTCTTTCAACATGAAAATAAAAATTATCCACCATGAGTGGCACAGAATGGGCAGATGCATCAAGGAACCAAGTCACAGCTGCTGCCTCTACTAAAACAGCAGGCATCAGACATCCATGACAAAGAGCCTACAGCTGATGTCTATATTTAAGTCTTATGCAAAAGATGAAGTCTTGGCCAAGGTACAGAAGCACGTACGGAAGTGAAAATGAGCACACATTGTATTTGATGAGTATAGGATTGACAGTATGATAGCACAAATAAAACAAAAAAGAGGCACAGGAGTTCGCCACAAAGTGATTAGCACTGCGAAAAACCCCGGCAATTGGGCCAGCTTCCTCGGGAATGACCAGAACAAAACTGAACTATTGGCATATTTGGTAAACAATCTTTTCATCTCAAGCAGATGATACAACATGCAGTATTGTCACCAAAGGGGATGTTGCACTTTGTATAAAAGCTGAGCAGGACATTGCCGACCTACAAAATTGAACTCACAAAGAGGCAGATACTAGAGTCCTTTTGTTTGCTGCATATGCTGCAAAGCATGAAGCTATCTCAAGTTCAAGCAATGTAGTTCAGACACTGACGTTGTCATCAGAGCATTATCTAGCATGGAAAAAACTGGTTTGGACAAAATATGGATTAAATTCAGACGAGGAAATGTCATGAGGTGGATACTTATCCATGAAATGGCAGCAGTCATGAGACTAAAAGCCTCAGCCTTTCCCTTTTTCCTTACATTTAGTGGGTGTGACACAGTGTCTGCCTTTCATGGAAAGGGGAAAATGTCTGCTTGGGAAACATGGACCGTGTTTCAACATGCCACACGCACCTTCACCAAACCAAGTTCAACACGACCAGCTGTAGAAGATGAAGACCTGCAAAACATTGAAGAGTTCGTGGTGCTAGTGTACAGCAAGCAGTTCATATAAAGATGTAAATGAGGCTAGACTTTATCTCTTTGCAAGGAAGCAAAGACCTTATGATTGCTTACCCCCTACAAGGGCTGCTCTTCGAGAGCATTGCAAGAGAGCTGCCTTTCAAACAGGGTTCATTTGGAGCTAATCTTTAGTATGTCATCCAGTCTTGCCCAGTCTAAGGCACTGGGGATGGAAAAAGATTGATGGTGCCTGATTTCCATATTGGACAGATTTGCCAGTAGTAGCAAAATCTTGCTGCAAGTCAGGACTTAGCGGCACAGCTCTCTGCAGCTGCACTTGCTAAAGCTGATTGATAAACGAAACATATTGGTGTCTATCAAGAGGTATAGACAAATATCTTTGGCAGCCATTTTGGAAGTAAGGTGGCCATATTGGAAAGATGCGTTCAGCTAATCTCTTAATGACAGTAAGAATGCCGAAACATAAATCAACAATCATTATATGGACACTACACAACTTTTGTAGACTTATGGGATGAAAATATTAGAAATATAGAGAAAATTTGCCACCATTTTGGATAAGAGTTAGCCATCTTGGAAAAGCCATGTATTAAGGTGTCCGGAGGTTGATTTTGATTTATGGGAATAATAAGAGTTCTCATGCCAAATCTGTTGCCTTTATCACCATTTGCACTTTTTTCTACTGCCCCACTCCACTACATCAGTTATTATACGTAGATCATGGAAAATGGCTAGAAGACAATTATTTCTGTAGAAAACACTCCCTGGAGGGAGCAGGAATTTGTCCAGAAGAATTCCTTTCGAGTGAACCCAAGCTGAGACCAGGTTGAATACCTGAGGGACAGCTGCTAGACCGAAGCACTGAACCTTGAGCTAGAACACTATTCCATTGCAGACAAAATGTAGGAACTTTCTTGAATCTTAATGAATAAGGGTGTGAAAGTAAGCATCCTGAGATCGATCAATATTATGAAGTCACCCTCTTTGATGGACTCTTAACACTGAACAAGCAGTCTCCATTGGGAAGGAGTATGACAGATGTATCTGTTCAATGTTGAGAGGTCAGCGACTGGTTTCTAACATCCTGAGGCCTTCTCTACTAGAAAGAGACAGCTATAATAAAAGCAAAAAAAATTGTAAGCATGGTTTTATTAAAATGGAATAAAAAGTAAAAAATAAATTTTTGAGCCATACCTGCATTTTTTTTTACAATTAATCACATCTACATAAATAAAAGCATGGGTCCCACACATGGAAGGAAATGCTAAAAGAAATAGAAATATATATTTCTTTTCTAGTAGCACTTCCTTCCATGTATGGGGCCCACGCCTTTATTTTTGTAGACATGATTAACTGTAAGAAAATGCTGGTGTTTCTCAAAAAATTATTACTTTTTAGTGCATTTTAATAAAAGCATGTTTTATTTTTTTTCATTTTATACTTTTTAGTTTTGACGGAAATTGTAACCGATTTATTATTGTAGTTAACAAAATTGATATGTTTTCGGGGAGGGGAAGGGAATGGTGAAGGGGAGGGGGAAGTGAGAGGGGAGCAGAAAGATGAGAAGAAGGTAAATGGGGAGGGGGAAGGGGAGGGGACGGAGGAAGAGAGAAGAAGGGAAGGGGGAAGAGAAGGTGGAGGGGAAAGGTCGGGAAGGGGAAGGGGGAGGGTAGGGGATGGAGGGAAAAGAGGAGAGGAGAGGAGGGGAGGGGAGGGGAGAGGGGAGAGGAGGGAGGGCGAAGGTGGCAGGCAGAGGGAGAGGAGGGCAGGGGAATGTGGCAGGCAGAGGGGAGAAGAGTGAAGGGGAGGGAAGGACGTAGCTAAATTAAAACTTGATCATGTGCTAAATTAATATTTGATCATGTGCTCTTTCCATTCGTAGATTGGAAAGAACAAATAGGAGATTGTGGTTGTATTTATACATATAAAAAAGAGAGTAATAGTAGTGCAGAAGATAAGAGGCAATTCGAAAAGCTATTAGATATGTTACTAGAACACAACATTCAATAAATAAATCACCTGCCAACAAGAAAGGAAAATACTTTATACCTAGTATTTGTGACTGAGGTGAATTATATTAAAGAAACAATAGTTTATAATGCAGTATTTCAGACCATAATGTCATAGAATGAACAGTCCGTTCTAAAGCAAGTGAAAACAGAGATCAGCAAGAGATGAAAAAGTGGGAAGGATATGGAAAATACAATTTCTATAGTAAGGATATAAAATGGTCAGAAATAAATGAAGAATTAAGCAAAGATTGGAATAATATATTTGTAAGTGATGTTATACAGATAAATATGAATATATTATATAAGATATTACAGAAAATAGTAGATAAATATATAACGTAGAAGAAAAGTAAACATCAGTCATGCATAAGAGACAGAAGGATCTTGTTCCAGAAAATCAGAAAGTGGAAAAAAGGTCTTGCAAAAGAAAAGAATGCATGGAAAATGATGGAAATAAAAAGTAAGATAGAAAATGCAGAACAAAAGATTATACAAACAAAAGAAAATGTCAAATGGGACTTGGAAGAAAAAACCCTAGTAAATATCAAGCAAAACTCCAAACTATTGCACTCATATGCAAAAAAGATGAATAAAAGAAGAATAGAAATATGCCCTCTAAGAATTCATAATGAAGATAATGATGCAGAAATAAGGGATGAAAATAGTGAATATTTATCAGACATAGATATTAATGAAGCTGATATTGTACAGGCTATTAATGAAATAAAAAAAATGGATCAGCAGCTGGACCAGATGGTGTCCCTGCCATTTTATTAAAGACAGTAGTTCATTCTATCGCAAAGCTGCTTGCAATATTATTAAGGCAAAGTGTAGATACAGGCAAGATTTATGATGAGCATAAATTAGCATATATTACCCCTACTTTCAAAAGTGGATCAAGACTAGAGGCAAGTAATTATGGGCCTGTGAGTCTAACATCACATATTATGAAAGTGTATGAAAGGGTAATGAAGAAAAATATTATGAAACATTTAATAAAAATTAATTTGTTTAATATAGGACAACATGGTTTTGTACCCGGAAAAAGTACACAAACCCAACTGTTAGTCCACCGTGAGAACATACATAAAAATATGATAAATAGAAAAGAAACATATGTGGTTTATCTAGACTTTGTAAAAGCTTTTGACAAGGTAGACCATGATATATTAGCAAAGAAAATTAGAAAACATAATATAGTTGACAAAGTAGGAAGATGGATAAAAGAATTTTTACACAACAGAAAATAGATAGTTATTGCAAACAATGAGAAATCGGATGAAGCTAAGATAATATCCAGTGTGCCACAAAGTACAGTGTTAGCTGCATTGCTGTTTGTTATTATGATTGCAGACATAGACAGTAATGTTAAGGACTCAGTAGTGAGTAGTTTCACCAATGACACAAGAATAAGTAGAGAAATTACTTGTGATGAAGATAGGAACTCGCTACAAAGAGACCTTAACAAAGTATATGAATGGGCAGAGGTAAATAGGGTGGTATTTAACTTTGATAAATTTGAATCAGTAAATTATGGTGATAAAGAAGGAAAGCTATATACATATAGGGGACCTAATAACGAGACAAAACCTTAGTGTGATGCTGAATAGGAACATGTTATGCAACGATTAAATAGCAATTCTATTGGCAAAATGCAAAGCAAAGCAAAAAATGGGAATGTTGTTTCGGTACTTCAAAAAAGAAAGACTGAACACATGATTATGCTGCATAAACTGTATGTACATAGTCACTTGAATATTGTAATATGATATGGCACCCACACTACCAAAAGGACATTGCACAAATAGAGAGTGTACAAAGATCCTTTACAGCTAGAATAGAAGAAATTAAGACTCTTGACTACTAAGAAAGGCTACAATTTTTAAAATTATATAATCTAGAAAGGAGGAGAGAATGCTACATGATAATAGAGGCATGGAAGCAGCTGGAAGGAATTCCCGAAAACATCATGGAGCTAAAAATATCATAAGGACCAAGCAGAGGTAGATTAATAGTGCCCAAAACTATACCAGGGAAACTAAGGAAAGCACACAGGGCATTAATCCACTACGCACCAGCATTGACAATGCAGCATCTATTCAATGCGTTACCAGCTCATCTGAGGAATATATCAGGAGCGAGCGTAGATGTGTTTAAGAATAAGCTTGACAAATATCTGAGCTGCATCCCAGACCACCCAAGATTGGGAGATGCAAAATATACCAGCATTAGCAATTCTCTGGTAGACATTAGAGGTGCCTCATACTGAGGGACCTGGGGCAACCCGAACAAGATGTAAGGTCCATAAGCAAGGTAAGGGGAGGGGGAAGGGTAGGAGGAAGAGGAAAGGGAGGCAAAGGGAAGGGGAGGAGGGGAAAAGGAAGATGGGAGGTGGAAGTGGAGGGAGAAGCAGCGGAAGAAGGGAATTGCCATTTGCACCAATTTCATTTTTCCTTCCCTCCTCCATCCCTTTTGGATGGCTCAGGGGAGGGGTGCGTGACAGGGCTAAAAGGTTCTTAGGCAATGAAGAGAGCTGCTGCTCTTGCTTGGGCTGCACATGAGAAAAGGATATCTCAGGAATCTTCCCAGCACACCTCCATGGCTGTATCGACATACCCTATAAGATAACCTAGCTGATACTCAGTGAGAGGCTGATTTTTGTGTGATTACCTAGCAAGAGAACAGGAAGAGAACAGACTCTCGCTACTGGAGAACCAGTTTTGCGTACTGATTGGTAACTTGGAGCACAAGTAAGTAAGGGCCTTATGGTTGAAACACTTATCACTTATTTCATAACTCCTGATCTACACATAACAGGGTTTTCTACATTTTATAATTTGCCTCTCCAGTAACTTGTCTCAAGAGATAAAAACTATTCCTTACTGGTTCCGCCCACCGGAACAAATTAATACACAAACACTTCATGCGAGGAAGTTTCCATCGGGAAAGTTCCAATCGGGAAAGTTCCACAGCCAATTCAGCTCTACTACTATGAGATTCAGGGCCTCTGTAACACGATTTTTTCGCAATAACTTTTTATCTATGCATTTCATAAATATAACGCTTATTCAGAATACACATTATATCTACTCATAAATTTTGACTGTATTCTGCACTACGTAGGTTGAATAAATTTGATACTTACAATGTAAAAGTGACTTTTTTT
>NC_087209.1:56000107-56037607 GCF_015104395.2 Macrobrachium nipponense
CCCCCATCTGGGCTCAACTCTGTAATTACTCCCCTGTGATACTAGTAACATCCCCCTAGTGAATTTAAGCCACGAAATAGTTTTCTTTGTGTAAATTTCTCAGTCATTTCATTTCCCCCATGAGTGGCATTTTTGATTGAAAGAAAGTAGTGAGTAACGTTCACCCTCGTGTGCCCCCCTGCCTTATGCCTATGTCCTCTATTTGCAGACAAACGCTGTGCCTAGCTGTGGTAGAAATTGGAAATCCTTGAAGCTTGCAATCTTGATCCGTTGCGCAAATTTCTAAACGCCGTGACTTAATTGCTCCAGCCATGTGTTTGGGTGGATCGAAAAGCGGTCCCCTCCGCCGGCCCCTTGTGTTCCTGTACCTCTATAAATTCATGTAAATATAGTGCTTTTAAAACTAGAGTCCAGCTTTTATGTAAATTCCCCCCTCCTCAGTAATATCAGCCTTATGCCTGAGTGATTTACTTTTTTTTCTTATTCTGACCCCTCGTTCTCCAGTCAAGGCCAAATTTTTCAGTGTTATTTGCATTTCCTGGGAGTGATCGAGGTGGAAAACAGAATAATATATAAATATATATATATATATATATATATATATATATATAGATATATATATATATAGAGAGAGAGAGAGAGAGAGAGAGAGAGAGAGAGAGAGAGAGAGAGAGAGACTTGCTAAAAGGGGTCAATTCATTCCTGACATTTTGTAATATCTTCTCTACATTTTCGAGGGCTGTACAAAATAGATAAAATAAATTACAATAAAGCTAAGATCATTAACGATTTTTAACTTTGAATTTTTTTATGTTTCTATTTTCTTTTTTACTTATTTTAAAATAATTTTTTTGTCCTGCTTATTTTATGTTTGTGTTTTTTTTGATTTAAGTTTTTTAAGCTGTCGTTTTAGTTATTCCTTTTAATATTGTAAATTTGTAATCATTATGCAACTTTCATTTTTAAATTTCATTCTCAGCTTAGTAACTATGTTATCTATTTTGTACAGATGTCGAAAATGTAACTGAGACATTACGAAACGTCGGGAATAAATTGACTCCTTTTAGCAAGTCTTTATGTCCTCCCCATTGTTCTATATCCGGCTGTGGGAGGCCACCGCTGTTTGGATATATATATATATATATATATATATATATATATGATATATATATATATATATATATATATATATATATATACATATGTGTGTGTTTGTGTGTGTGTGTTCATTTGTAAATATATCTATATATGCTTAAAAATCACAGTACTTGCACATCACTTCATTATAAAAGTGAATACCACTGGGAAATGACAGGAAGAAGATCAGTACTGATCTTCTGACTGTCATTTTCCTGTGGTATCTTATTATTCTCTCAAATCTCATCAGAAACTTTCCATCAGTTATAATATTTCACCATCAATCACAACATAGATGTCAACTCGTATCTCTTCTCTAATTGTTCATGTAAAATATTTCAGTAAAATCAATTTCTTACTCCAGGTATATTTTGGAATCCTGAGCACTTCTTGAGACACTATCTGTTGTATTTGGTACACAGTGAAGAGTTCATCCACATACCTCACCTTTTCCAAAATAACCTTATGGCCAGTTTTCTTTCTTTATATTTCAGTCACCATAAGTTTTGTTTATCTATGTTGATTTTCAGTTCTTTACTCTTCATTCAACTCTTCATCTTTAAAACAGTTTCATCAGCTCTTCCTCGGATTCTGCTGTTAGTATTAGGTCGTTTCCATAAAGAAGCTCCCATTTGTGTCGCTTTACATTTTTCCTTTGTAGTTTCTCACATTACTATGATAACAACAAAGTCCAATCTTGTTGGACACTGACCAGCATTTATGTCATAATCTTCTAGTAAACCTGCCGCTGTCTTCATACTGGGTCTAGTTTTATGGTAGAGTAACATTGCCAGCTAGATAAGTCCTAATGGTTCCCTTTTGTTTCATAATGACCACTCGATTATTCGTCTGTATATACCACAAATAAGTGGTATCATTTTCGCCTGCAGTTGGCATAAAAAGAGTTTTATTGCTGATCTTTTGACATGAAGCCACACAGACAGTATTATCAATTTTGACAGTTTTTGTCAGCTTTTCCTCTAGCGCCTTTACCAGTATCGTCACAGCATGCTCAAGTATTCCTCTGTAATTTCAGCATTGCAGTATACATGGGCTACCTCCTTTCCAGTTCTATACTATATCTGTAAGGCTCCTTTCCTACTGTCCTGGTCTAGGTCTGTCTTTATGTGGTTTTTGTGTATTCTTGTAAGCTCATGGGTAACAAATCTCCAGCTGCTTTTATTACATTTTTGAAGGTAATTCATTCAACCTTTGAAGGTAAGTCATTCATTGTAACTACAGAGAGGGAGAGAATATTCAGCCAGTGGGAAAGTGAAGATGTCTTTGCTGACAGTTACTTTGAAATTGAAGAACAGATGATGTTTTAGGAGACAGATAATTTTCTTGAGAACCTAACCAAGGTGAGGAAGCTGAGAAAGGTCAATGTGAAGATGTAGGAGATGATGTTGAAGACTTGAATAAAACAGTGTGGAATGTATAATATTCTACTCAGGATATGGGAAAGACGAGTCCAAAGACAGTTGAGCGAGAAGAGTATTGGAAGGTTATGACCTAAACCACAAAAGAAAAGTTAAATCGTCACATAATTAGAAAATTGCCGATAAATGAGTAAAATGTGCTTTAACAGTGTCTTAAAATCATGATGTACTCCACATCATTTATCAAATGTGCCAGAAAGGTAAGAAAATCCTTTACTAATTACTATTAGCAATGCTCAAAACTACCAAAACAATAAAAAAACAATGCAACACTAACAAAATACTGGTGGAAGTTTTGCTTAAAATTATATTATCATAGTACAAATAATAAAGCCTTAGTCCACATCTATCCAAGCATTCATTTATCTGTTTCCCCATAGACCAGAAACATTTACAGTGACAATTTTCCTTTTTTGTGTGACTAGATTTAAATCAATTTTATCGTTTAGTCAAATTTGATCAATGGATCCTATTCAAATATTCCCTGAAATAACATTTTGACAATATGCTAAGCTTCATGTAGTATTTAATCAAAGTTTTTTAATTTTTCGAGAAAAAAAATCCCATTATGTTAATTTGGCTATATCTTCAAATGAAATAATCTTGCCAAAATCAGAGTCTTTGAAGCAGAAGACGTAGAAGGGTGTGAAACAAAGGATAATATAGGGGAATAGAATATTAAAAAGATACAGAAAAAAGTAAAATCAAAAGGGTGGAGAATGTTATAAGAAAACAATCTTTGTGAACAATATGATTTTCATAAGTTGGTTAAGTGGAATATTGATTTTTTCCAATTGTATTGGATTTCTAGAAAGAGAATATTATGAACTCAGTGATTTATAAACACTTACTCTCTCAGGCAAGTTAGGAAGGAGGTCGTCTATCTGGGGTAACTCAGCTAGGTCAAGTATGGTCGGCAACATATCCAACAGTGAAGTGGGCTCGTGGATGCTGACAGAAGATGGGATGTGCCCTTTCCATCTGTAAATTCCAGGTACCCTGATGGCACCCTCCGATGCACCTTGACCTTTTCCGCCTGATAAGGAAAGATTTTATAAGGATATGGGTCAAGAACAATGGTAGGACAAAAACCGTCATTAAACTGTTTTTATTGCAAATAACTGTTTTTATTGCAAATATCTTAAATGCACCTACATAGGGGAGATGAAGGAGAGGCGCCCGCCAGGAGAGTTGGTCCACTCTCTCAAACTTTGATTTCTCATTATATTTTGGTAACAGTACTGCCCTCTGTCAACAGCATATAATATTTTTGCCATTCTCGCTCATAAAGTTACCTATCCACAACATGGAACAGTAGAAGATGAGTTTAAAAAAAAAAAAAAAAAAAAAATTGATTTCATTGTCACAGGTATGACCTCTTCTGTTGTATGATACTGCAGTTAGTCTCAAGGCTGTATGTGCAAAATGTAGCCTATAGAAGTCTCTTTTTTCATGGACTTTTTCATATTTGTCATAGCACTGCTTCCTGAGATGTAGACCAAAAATTAAAACAGGTGACTATAGGGAGACTTGAGCCACTGTTACTGAGGATAGTTGAACTCACTTGCTGTTGTACATAGCTATTCCTATTGATCTTTAGCACTTTAAAGAAAACAATGCCACAAGAATACAAACATAAGACAGCAGGAGGAGGGGGAGGGGCTTAAACGCAGATGTTCCTTAAAGGGCAGCAAAGACTTGAAAGTGGCTTTACCATTCAGTCAGCAGCAAAAATATGATCTTTTCTCCCGCAATAGAATGTCAGTTGATCTTGCACAATAAAGACTTAGCAGCCAATTATCAGAGGATATCAAAAGATAAATGCTGCAAGTTAGCAAAAATTATGTCATTCAAAATAACGAAGTTGAATCTGTCAGTCAAAAAATTTAAAATACTGGGCCAAGCATTTTTGTTAAGTTTCAAAAAGCATAACAGTCTTGTTATCAATTTTACAGAGGCAACGTCTTTGGCCAGAGCAACAACATTCAGTCAACAATAGCTACAGCTTACTAATTTTTTACCAGTTTGGCAACCATAAAGAATGGTTACAAGTTGTTGATGAAACTGGTTGAAGCACAGTTCAAAAGTCAAATAGTATTGATGCTGAACATGGAATTAAGCAAGTTGGCTCTGTGTGATATCAGCTGAGGGAGGTGAACTCGTAATCATAGTGAACGCAATAAAGGTAAGCTGGTAAGCTCTACCTGTTATGTTTATTTTCCTGCTAATAAATTATCATGAACTTATCATTACTTTTCTTTCATGGGGCTTCATTTGGGTCTCAAGGAGCTGCAGCCAGATCAGGATGGATGAATGAAGAGTTGTTCATATATTACCTAGATTAACATGACTGTTGCACTCCAAATAAGAAAATAATACTTGTCTGGGATAGTAATGAATCTCATATATCACTACAAAGCCATAAATAAAGCAAAAACAAAAAGTTCTGTTCTTTTGTCAATTCCACTATATATGAGCTATAAGCTTCAGCCCTCAGATAAAGCAGTGTATGGACCATACAAGAAAGATCATGAGCAATTTGATCCTTGCAAACTCTAACGATATATAACCTTCCTGCACTGGAAAATGGGGCTCAAATATCTGCATACATTCCTCGGAATATTATTGGTGGCTTCCAGAGTACAGCTATTTTTCTCTACAATAGTGGTATATTTACAGAATCTGACTAAGATGCAGGACTCACTGATAGGCAACAAGAAGATCTTTCAACGGTTACCACCAAGGGACATAATGCAAATGATAATTATGACGCAGCTTCCATATCAGAATGAGGAGACTTCTGTGCAGCCACTGTACAAGACAGATTCATTAATGGAAATAGGAGTACTCTCAAAAGTCATGCCAGTAAAAAAGAAGCTCCCCTTAGCACTCACCTAAGGTGACTCATCTTCCTTAATTGAAATCACTCCCAACCCTGGTCATTTAGCTGGATATACTGTCTTTCTCTATAGCTAGCCTTACGAAAAGGTGAACTGTCAAATGAAAGGTAGGCATCAACATGATTTTGACAGACACGCCCTTCAGAGATGAAAAAACAGTGGCACTTGCTGCCTAGAAGAACAAAAGGCAAACAAAGTCTGCTGGCCATTACAGTTGGGTCTCGATTAACTGAAGGTGATTTTGTCAGCTTTAAAATCGATGGAAAGCCGAGGAAGTGCCCATTACTTAGTCAAGTTCATGCCTTTCATAGCAATAAATTTGACAGTTTTGTTTCACCAACTGTTGGGTCGGGGAAAATAGCCCTACAGATTTCATTAATTATCTTAAAAATGAAAATAATGAAGCAATGTGGTTACAAGACGATGCCTCAAGGAAATTGCCAACTCCTTCTGTTCTTGGGGCATTTCATCACGCAAAGTTTAACTTCTCTGGTACCCTTAGCCAGGTGGAGCTTCGATAGGCATACTGTAGTATTTATCAGGCCATTTAAAGGTTTAAATTTGGCACTATGCTCAACTCCCTGCTCATACCACTGACTTAAAAATGAAAGAACTTTTGTTTCTATCTTCAAATAGTGCATTGTTTTGTTTGTAAGCTATGCAAATTAGGTCTTCTCATTTATTTCTATATTGTGTTATTATTTTGCATTACATTATTTCCGAAAGCCTAGCTTACACCATGGGCCGTCGAAAAGTGCAGGATTTTTCATTTAATTATTTTCAAACTTTATTCTATTTATATAGGTTACCCCAGGAGATCTCTTAGTGGCGTGTTATGGCTAACATTTTCACAATAAAAGATTTTGGGCATATTTTATTTGTTTTAGCATCAATTTACAGTACAATGCTAAATTTTACTTCAGCCCATGATCAACTATCCTCACTCTGTAGGAGAGTTGAGCAAATTAGAAGCTTTTCATTGACAAAACCGAAAGATGCAGTGGCTTATTTTCCTTGCTACATAACAAGAAGGATGCTTGAACTTAAATTTGCAATAAAAAATCGATATATTAGAGAAAATCTTGGCATATGTTGATCAAGACAGAAAAATTTGTTCGTCTGTCCAGCATCTCATCTATTCTTTATTGTACCCATACTTTTGCAATAACCTTTTTAAGACAAAGAGCTAAGCAGGATTTTTCTCAGGATTAAAACTAGGGGGAAAATTGCAAATCATCATCTCCTTAAACTTTATGTTAATCATTATTTAAACTAATCCATTTCTGAACGTTAACTTGCCACTGTATTTAGTGTTGAATTCTGTATTTCAGTCAAAGAATGACAAAAAAGTGCATGATGAATTATATTTTAAATTGAAATATTTAAAGACTTCATCAAGGAATAAATTTTAGTCCAAAATGCTGCAGTAGATTGCTTTATTATTTATTTTCTATGTCTGATTTCATCGCTATGAGCAAGAAAAATTGATCCCCCTCTATAGGAAATTCTCCTCACAACAATCTTTTGATATATTTTGTGTGCTAGCATATTTCCATGACGAATCTCTTACTGTGGAGTTATTATTACCTGTTGTCCTAAGAAAATTACTGATGTTATTTTTCAATGTGAATGGCCTTCTGTTATGTAACCAATAAACGAGAACTTTCTTTTCTTTGTATCTGTTATTCACGTGAAATCCCGATGTTTGTGAGTTTTCTAGAAATATACAGGTTGTAAAGACGTCTTTCCACAATGTTTTGATTGTCAGCAACGCATCTATTCTCTGGCCTTTCCACCAAAATGATATCATGTATATACGCAGTACATCTGTTCATATTTTTATTTATATGTCTGAAAAGAAACACAAATTGTCAGCCATTATCTGACTCAGCATTCGGACCTCTGTCGACCTGATCCCAGGTTCCACGTTTCTGTCCACACAAGTCATTGTACATCCCACGCTCTGGCAATAAAGCATCAGTACCCAGATAGGCTGCTGACCTAGAAACTCCAGCCTACTGCACGGTGTTTACCACACTGAAGTGGGAAGATGTCCCTCTAGGCCCCTCCAGCTCGATGCTCCTCTGCGATACCAGCACAGGTGGCCCGCGCCCATTGATACCAGCTTCACGAAGGAGACAGGTGTTAGACGTGATACACAGACTGTCTGATGCATCAGGACGAACAACAACGCAGCTGATGACGGAAAATCCATGTGGCACAGGATCAGGAAGGACATACGGGAGTGGGCCAAGTGGTGTGTGGTGTGCCAAGCAAGCAAAATCAGCCAACGCGCAAAATCAGGCGTGGGCCCTTTGTCTCAGTCAGGGGATGCCAGATACCTCCTGACTATCATCGACCGATCCACAAGATAGCCGGAGGTGACTCCAATGACAGAAGCTACTACTAGTGCATGTGCGGAGGCTTTACTCTCAAGTTGGATCAGCTGTTTCAGTGTACTGGACGACATCCTC
The DNA here is from genome assembly GCF_015104395.2 of Macrobrachium nipponense. NCBI lineage: Eukaryota > Metazoa > Arthropoda > Malacostraca > Decapoda > Palaemonidae > Macrobrachium > Macrobrachium nipponense. The sequence goes on from NC_087209.1 coordinate 56,008,058, forward strand.
ACAGACCGCAGTTCTGCCTTCCTGTCCAACCTGTGGACCTCCTTGGCTCATCTGATGGGAATGACGCTCCACAGTACAACCGCATATAAGCGCATGGCCAATGGCTTGGTGGAGAGGACCCACCATTCAAAAGGTCGCTCTGATGCGCGTAGTCGCAACTACCCTGAGTCCTGCTAGGTCTATGCACTTCACAGAAAGCAAACAGTGAGGCATCACCTGCAGACAAATTCTACAGTGAGGCATTGGCCGTACCTGGCGAATTCTTCCCCAAGACTGCAGGAAATCGCAGGGAAGCTCATGCCCTACCTGAAAACCTTCCCTGAGAGGACCAAACACTTCAAGCCCAAAGGCTTGGATACCAACAAACATTTCTTCATGGGAAACAATGCCCACTGCCCTGCCTTGACAAGACTGTACTGGGTGCCATACTGTGTCATCAGCCGGACAAACAAAGCCTACCTCGTCATGATACATGGCCACAAAGATTGGATCACGATTGATAGGTTAAAACCCACTTTCCTGATGGACAAAGATGACACCAGGGAAGAAACCAGCAGGTGTCCCAGAGTGCCTCACCTGAAGCCCCCGGAATGCCCAAACATAGCCATGGACGCCCGCAGACAACAGTCGAACCCTCAAGGCGCCACACCAGAAGAGGCATCCTGTCAGTCAAAATGCCAGATGACTCAGCAGTCAATACCACCCCACAACAACTGATCTCAAGGACACAGGGTCGGCTCCTGCCCCCATGAAAACACCATGATTAGAAGAGTTCCTCATTTAACTTAATTGTGTCAGCCATAATCCGACTCAGCATTTGGACCTCTGTCAACCTGATCCCAGGTTCTACGTTTCCATCCACACAAGTCATAGTATACCCTGCGCTCTGGCAATAAAGCATCAGACCCAGATACCTGTCAATCTATGTCCTCACAAGGTCTCTATTGCATGATAAGGTACAGGAACCACATTTATTCGAGAATGGTATCTTACAGTATGTTGTTTGATTTTACTGTGGTACTGATTAAATCATTTCTGTACCAACTAGTAAAGAAGCTAAAAGGGAGAAGTGAAAGAGAGTTCGTTTGTGTTTAGGAAAAAGATACTGACATCTGCATCAGAGAGCTAAGTTATGCCCAATAGTTGTCATTTTGCCATTTCCAGCATTATATTTAAGAATGTTTTGTGAAAAAAGATTGGATCCATTTTTCCCTGACAATCCTTCACAATGTTCAGGATTAGCGAGCCAAAGTAGAAAACAGTCGGCCAAGTTTATGAGCAACAACAGTCCCCGCCCTTCACCCCCTTTTTATTTTGTTTGGGTGGATATGTTAAAGAAAAATCCATGACATCGAACTTAAACTAATGGAACACCCATTTTAGTAAATATGGTCGAAAATTTGATGAGTTATAAATTAACCAATCTAGAGATTTACGGATGATAACGAAGTGACATCGAGGCTTTCAGAGTGGCCTCTGCCTTTTTCTGAATTTATCTCTTCGTATTTTTGCCATCCGAGGCTTTGTGTGGGTAATAGTCAATGAAAGTGTTGCTTAATGGTTCAGAAGTAAGATTCATATGAAATTGTAAGTTCATGAGGCCAATGTTGAGAGATTTCAAGTTTTTTTCTTTCATTCTTTTAAGGTTTTTCTCATTATTTTTTGTGCATTTGGGACCTCATCGTCAATTGTTTGAGATTTGACTTCCTTTGTAAGTTGTCAGTTGGCGCGATTTTGAATAGTTCAGTTTATGTAAAACTCCACCCGGATCTTGCTGGACCTTCGCTTAGATGTTTGTTCACTGCGCCCTTAAGGTCGCTATAATAGTCCAACACCATTTTTGTACAGAACCATCCCAGTCGGAGGGAAAATTTCCAACAGAATGTGTGTTCGTAATTGCGTGTGACAATACAATTTTGGTGACCCAAAATTGTATTGCCACAACACCACCAGTTAATTCATTACACTTAACAAATATGTTGAAATTTCAAAATATTATGCTTTTAATATACTTTTTTATATCGAACTTGAGAGTTTTTCTTTCAATGTGAACATTGTAGGCCAGTTCTGCATTCGCAGTAATTGTATAATTTCTCCTTTCCCAATAAAACCCGAATGCAGAGCGGAAAAAGCAGCTTCTTGGCCCATTTTTTTGAGTCGATCTGTTATCTGGTGTCGTGTTGTGATGTGTTTTGCGCTTTAGAAAGAGCGATTGTCCTTTTTCTCCTAACTTTTTACCTTCGGTGCATTTGAGTCTTTGAATTGTAACCCGGTTTTGAGTAATTCATTTTTATGTTTAATCTTTAGTTATTAAATTAATTTTAAGTTTGAATTCAGCACGTGCATTTCAGTATTCTTCCATTCTATTTCATTTTCCGTGATCCCGTTCATCGAATGTTGAATATGATTTGGTCTGAAAAAGTTTGAATTGTGTTCATATTTTGAAGTTACTCAAGCAACTTACAGAAGCGAGATAACTTATATCGAGTCCCCTAAGGTCTGAAAATCAACCCGTGAGTACTTGTAAGATTTTTAGGAGAGAGAGAGAGAGAGAGAGAGAGAGAGAGAGAGAGAGTGAGAGAGAGAGAAGCACCTCTTGTCGTATCACACAGCAACTTATGATCTGAGTTATTGCCTATAGGCACTGCTCAGTAAGTGGAAGTACTTAATTGTGGTATGTAATATTCATTAATAATAATGATGTGTTACCCTCGTTAAGACTGCATTGAGTCGAGAGATAGCTCCCGCTATTTAGGAACTGCATGGAAGCTTTGTGGCATTGCTGTTACGTAAGGCTTTTAGCGGTTTTTGACCAAGTAACATTAAGCATACAATCACTTTTTCGCCACACCCTGTTCTTTTCTTTTCAACTCTTGAGACGCTCAGTTGGTGATAAAGTAGTACCTACTGGCAATGATTTTTAGACCTAAAACTCAAATTTGCAAGTAGTATTTTTCTAAATACCACTAAGGACAGGTTTGCCTCTACCAAAGTGTACTTTACCTTCTAGGATTTCTCACTTCTTAAAAACAGTTGTTAGAATGAATTTGTTTAGAATCTTCTGGAAAGATACGTTTATGAGAACGGACTCAGGTGATTGTTTTTATGTTGTAGGTTAATGATAATTATTTTCTCTCTTAAACAAAGTGACGATTATCAATGCCATTTCTGCGAGGTGGCAACATGATAAGTAATAAACGTAAAATATTGAAAATTAAAATCATGTAAGAAAATGGCCTTACAGAAATGGAAGGCAACTTGCTTATTTTTATGGACGAGATATTCCTAAAATTCGAATTAAATTAATAGCTATAGAACACTCTTCTTATCAATACCAAAGAGAAAAGTTATAATAATAATAATAATAATAATAATAATAATAATAATAATAATAATAATAATAATAATAATAATAATAATAATAATAATAATGTCCAAATCTTTTTAGCCAAATTCCAAAGGTTATCAACTCTCAAAGCAAGCCTCTGCAGGCTAGATTACCCATATATGAAATAAAGAAGCAAAAAAAGATCTCCAGATATATATTCCATCAATCGTGTACTACCTTTAAATAGACCATTGTGTCCGCCAACACGGTGCCCTTCATTGTCTACACATTCCAAATGGCCTCCGTGATCAGACAAGAAATAAACAATGGTGTTCTCATCGAGGTTGTGCTCTGTAAGGGCAGCCATGATTGCTCCAACACCTGCATCCATTTCTTCCACATTATCTCCATAGCTGAAATAATAAGGAAGGGGATGACTCTTAACTTGTTAACACCAATATGAAAAGTTATCTTCATAATTGCAATAAGTACTGAACATTTATTCTCCGCACTTGAAATAACACGGACAACTTCATACCTACAAAATAGGGAAAACTACCTCAAAACAAACGCGTCTCTGCTTACGAACTTTCAAGTTACGAACTTTAAGAGATAAGAATAACCCTGATCCCTGATCGTAAATCAAAATTGTGTTCGGAGTGCTCTCTTTGCCGCCTGTAAGTTCAAATTTTGTATTGCATGCCTCTACTTAGTTACAATGTTTGCTGCTACCCATGCTGAACAGCAATATACGCAAGTGGTTAGACATGTTCTGATGTATTCGTGTGATTTGATCGTGAAACACTGAGTCCATCCTTTTTCTGTCATGGCTAATGGCAAGCATAAGACCAGTGAAGATAGTGGTAGTGGTAAAATGCAGAAAGCTATCTCAGTGGAACAAAAATGGCAATTATAAAGAAATTAGAAAGTATTGAAAAGATGGAGGTAGTACGCCCACTATTGGATAATCTTCAAGAACAAAGAGCGAATAATGCAACAAGTGCTGTGCCAATGCAGTCAACAATCATAAGAAAAGGAAGGGGGAGGGCCATAGAAGAAATGCAAAAACTTCTGGGCATCTGGACGGAACACCAAAGACAAAGATCTGTACCACTTAGCCTCATAGTGATTCAGGATTTAGCCTTTTTGATGACTTGAAGGCTAAGGCTGGCGAAAGCGTTGCAGACAACACATTTGCTGCAAGTCATGGATGGTTTCATTGCTTCAAAAAAACATGTTAACTTGCATCATGTGTCCATTACTAGTGAGGCAGTGAGCGCCAATAAAGCAGCTGCCAAAAAATTCCCCCAAAACGCTCAAGGAAATATTTGATGAGGAAAGTTATACACTTCAGAAAGTTTTTAATGTTGACAAGACAGGTCTGTTCTGGATATAAGGCAGCGAAGGATAGGCTAACTTTACTGATGGGTGGCAACACATCAGGAGACTTGAAGCTAAAACCACTCTTATTGTATCCTGCTGCAAATCCACGGCGACTCTCTATCCATAATATTGATGTCCAATAAAAAAAGCCTGGGTGATTTTTGCTGTATTTGAAGACTGGTATTTCGGTCACTTTGTTCCCAAAGTCAAGCTGGATAATGGGATCCCTTTCAAGATTCTCTTGTATTCTCATAATGTCCCTGGGCACCAACCACACTTATTTCCATCTAGATGTCAAAATTGTTTTTATTTAACCCCCTAAGACAAATCATTCATTCAGCCGAGAAATATCACCCAGTACGTATAAGCTAGCATTGAAGAAAGTGAATGACCCTGGAAGGATTACAGCATTTATGATTACTTCAAGAATATTAATATTGCATGGCGTGAAGTAAGTGAAATCAGCATGAATGGGACATATGCAAATAGTTTGTGAATAATTTCGAAGGATTTAATCAGCAAGAGGAAACAAAGGAAATCATTAACAGTCTCGTAGACATAAGTGAAAAGCTACAGTTTGACTTAGGAGAAGAGGGCTTTGAAGGGCTGTTTGAGTCTCATTCAGAGGGGTTGACAATTAAGGATTTAATGGAACTGGAAGAAATGCAAAGAACACAAGAGCATGATTAAGGAGAAGAATAACTTCACTTCTTCATTTAAAGAAGTTTTAAACAAAATTGATGACCTAGGGTTTTTCTCTTAAAGAAAAGGCTTTAAATATTTTTTTGAGAATCATTATCCAAAAGTTGAGAGATTCTAAAAAGTAGCAACGAGGCTATGCATTGTTATCATATCATATACAAAGAAAAGAAATGAAAACAATGCAAACTTCCATAGACAATTCTTTAAACCAGTGCCTTCTACCTCAAGGGCCTCCCCACCTCCACCTCCATTGACTGGTTCCTCCCCAAATGAAGAAGAAAGTGATACCAAAGAAATCACTTCAAGCATTTTGGTTTTAATATCATTCATATTAATAAAGTACTCTATGAAATACAGTACTGTATGTGCCGTGTATATTGTTTTAGGGTATAAAAAATGCAGCACTGTACGTATTGACTTTATATACCTATGAATGAATCAAGATAAGAACAGCTGTTTGGAACATAACTAGTTCATAAGTATGGGGCCGTTTAATATAAGGAGGGGAGGGGTACCGCATTGCATATCTCCATAGGACAAATTTATAATCTAAAGATTAATTGCTTTTGGGGAGTAAAAATTTTCCCCCAGTGGAAATTTTGACATCAGTAATCTAAGTATTGGGAATCTGTGTGAACGCAATATAAAAAGTTCTTATAATATGTAATACATAAATGAAATAAGATGGAATGCAACAGATGAAATTAGAAAATGATTTCCATAATACGGGTTAGGAATTCAAGAAATTACTGCTAAAAAACAATGGAATATTAACTCGTGAAATGAGATGGGTTAACGTCACTTACAGTAATGACAGATGTGTAATATCACTCTTCTAAATTGAATACACAAGATAAATTCACAGGTTCATCAGTGTAATAAGTCACACAGTTATCTCAAGAGGTAAGAAAAATTATCTACTGAAAAGAGAATATATTCATTCTGAGAGCTAAATCAGGTAAGGATATTTGTCTGCATTACGAAAGTAAGTACAGAAGTAGTTCTAACAAATCCTGAAAATGTCACAAGAGCTTACTCTAATGCTAAAATTTAAATAGTAAGTAAATACTTACTTACACACCTAAAATTTGTATGAATAACTAATCCTTTACTTGCATTAGATGAAATTATTCTCATTAGCATACATAAATAAAAGTTTTTTTACAATAATTAACCAAGGGAAGAATAGTATTATTAAAATTCCTTTTTAATTAGGGTACTGTACCATTTATGCATTAATCACAGAAATTTTTATATGAAAACATAAAATCAGATAATGAAAGCTATAAAAACCGTACCTCCCGTGTCTACTCTTGCCAGCCATGGATGGATGAGTAAACATAGGCGTGTGAACATGTCCGAACGAGTGGTAGAGGAAGAAGGGACGGTCGCCATGAGCATGATCAGCAATAAACTTCAGTGAAAAACTCACTAGATTTTGCATGAGTCCATCAAGTTGAAGTGGTTGTTCTATTACTTCGTCGTTATACATAAGAATTCCATTCATGAATTGATCCATCCATGGCGATACCTGCAGATTTTATTATCATTATGGATAGTGGCAGTACATAGCCTGAATCTGTGCTATATTCCCTGATTTCGGGTATGCAGGACCTAACCCAGTGTAGGGTATATGTCTAGACTGGCTTGCCTGACAGATCTGATGAAATTGTTTAAATTTTCAACTCCATTTCCATAATGAATGTTCAAAGCAAAGTCTCTTCCTCTGTAATGAAGTCCAATTCTGCTACATCAGTATATGGTACTTAATAGTCAATCATTCTCTTGCTATCATTCTTTTCTTCCCGTACAGGGGACCTTGGTTAATCAGTCAGCTGATCAATCTGTCTCCTACACACACACACACACACACACACACACGCGCGCGCGCACACATAAATGTGCACTCAGTTAGCTACATATCCCAAAAAGAAACAAAAGGAAAGTTAATGTAATAACAGCGTTAGGGAACAAATGACATCGAAATAAATGCATTCACAAGACAAATCCTTGCTCCTTTGGACTGTGCTTTTGAAGTCATTGGAAAGTATAATCATCCTAAATATAAAAAGGAGTCACTGAGTGTCAAAATTTTCCACTGATATGATATGGTGGTATTCTGGAAAATTTGATAAATTACATTTTTAAGGATCATTTTGTGATTCAATGTGTTTACGTTGATACTTTTCGGCTAGAATGTTACAAAAATACTAATTCCATGAAAGTTGCTAGCCTTCTGGCCATTTCCAGGAAATCCCTATGAGCAAACACTCCATATTTATAATTAATAAAGCTAAAGAACGTCATGAGAAGATCTATCAGATTTTGTAACTACAAATCTTTGGCAGCCTTAAGATTATGCATTTTTGACTTCCAGGAGATCCATAGAGCCCAGTGAAGGTTAAATGGCTATCATTAAAAACTTCAACTAAAGTGATTTTGATGATTTATTCATTTGGCAACCCTGGATTATATTTACAAGTTTAAAGAACAAAGATACATATAGATACTATATTTAAATGTAGCATTATTACTATGATAGCAAATTTAAAAAGTAATTTGCATTTTTCTAAACATACAAACCTGAAGCTCTTTACATAGGATTTAGTTTTTATTACGAGCAAACAACCATTTAAAATTACTTAAAAGGTAGTTAACTTTCGACAGGTATGATAAAGCCTACCCCACCTGTCAGTCTGCACTCCACTTAGCATTCCAGTACAGGTGTCAAATGAGAGGGGAGGCTGAGGTGGGCCATTCACGTAAAGAAGTTCAGTTTTGTATGTTCAGAAAAATACAAATTACTTTTAAAATTTTATATTTATTCCTTCACAAATACAAACCTTTGTTTTTCACATAGGAGAATTTCTCCCATTTGGTGGGAAGAAATCTGGGTATTCTCTGAACCTACTGGTATGTTCACCCAACCTGGGAATATCATCTTCTTGGGCCGACCAACACTAGCAAATGAAGGGTGACCCAGCACCTCTAATCTGCTGCACATAAGGGATGATGCAACTGCTGGATTTCTGGGCTATTAAGCAATGAGTTGTAAGGCAAATACTTAATCAGGCTCTAAGAACCTTAAAGTAACATGTTGGAGACAATAAAGCAGTCAAATATAAAACCAGTGGGTTTGTTTTACTGTCTATCTCACCCCTCTTGTCAAGAGGGAAGGGGACCTTGCATTCATTCATGACAGCAAGAACCAAAAGGACTGGAACTCATTCATATAGTTTACCTGCAATTCACATCTGTCCAGCACTCAAACAACTCTCTCTCTCTCTCTCTCTTGCTGACCAAATACCTCAGAAAAGGTGCTATCTGTCCCAAAAGGTGAGCTGGGTTAGCTACACAACTTGTTAAGCAGCCATCAAAGAAACCATGGGGAACATGTCCTGCATGGGCAATGTCCTGCAGGTAAAGGGAAGTGATGAACCGATAAATTCTTAAAGAATGCCAGTGATGGGGCAATGACCCTGACCTCATGAACTCTCTCCCAGATTGCATACTCTCCCACCTCGTTGGACAGTCATATGCTTGCTTGATTGTTCACAGGGCCAGAAAGAGTGTTCTGGAACACCTCTTTCTTGGCCTTGCCATTACTAACGAAGAGGAATCAACACTTAGTCCTAAGATGCTGAATTCTATTTAGTTAGTACTTCAACACGCTAATGGTGCACAGCAATATCTCATCCAGATCACTACCAGCAAAGTCCTCTAGAGAGTGGTTTGAAAAGGACTCGAACCTGATGTCAGGAACTAACGCGTTCTGAGTCTTTGTTACAAAATCCAGAATAATTTCAAGCAAAATAGATCCCAATCCCCTTGAGTAATTAACACATAGGAGAGGTCATAAAACTCACCTAACCTCTTCACCAATGCCTGGGGTAACAAAAACAGTCTTTTGAGTAAGATCCTTGTATGACAATTGTAATAAGCGCTCATACAGGCAACAAATCAAACTCCTATGGATGAAAGTCCCATCCCACCAATGGGGCCTGATTTCCCTAGAAGGACAAGACTGTTCAAAACTTCACACAGGCATGGAGATCTCCCACAAGAAGAGATCTCCATTTAGTCTTTAGACTTGACCAAAGGCAGATCTATAACCCTTTATGGCTAAGAGAAAGAGGAGCTTAACACAACAAAGGTAAACAAGAAAGTCCATTACCTGCTGAAGAGTTGTTTTGACTTGAGTGATATTCCATTTATGACATCAGCCACAGATGTCAGCCATAGATATCCAGACATCTCCTTCACAGTCCAGTAAGAAAAGTCTTACTTGGAGGAGATGCTGAACATTCTCCAGATATGTAGTGCTAATGGGTTGTTTCTGACAAGGCAGGAGCTTACACACCACCTCCCTATATTTGCTGATGTGAAAGTCCAAAGGAAACACTCACTGCTGCTGTGTCCATCAGTGTAAATTCTGAGGCACTCTCAAGACTAGAATGAAGATGATAGGGAACATAAATGAGAGGCAGCCATATTAAATCAAAACTCTGTTTATTTTTCTCATTAAGATCATGGATACAAAATGCAGTTGGAAAATATGTACTTCTTTGCTTATACATTACATACACTTTATAATGGCATAAACAAGTAAAGAAATGTATTTCAATCTCTTTTCTTAAAGGTTTATAACTCAAATACAGAAAGATAAATATTAATAATATATAATATGTAAACAAAATATGTATAAGAGAAAATTAATGCATAATTAGTAGGGGGTAAATAAACAAACTAAAGAAAGAGTCAAACACTGCACTTACATTCTAACAGTCAGCATGCCGAGGTACTTTACCCCTGCTTGGGAGTGAGATCCAACAAAAGTCCTGAAGACAGTCCCTATCCTGTAATAACTGCTGCAATGAGCTTGCCAGGACTAGCCAGTTGATGAACTACCTAAAAAGATCTATCATGTGCAAATGGGCCCAAGCTGACACAAGTGTGTACACTCTTCTGAATACTTGGGGGTAGGGGGAGGCAGTCAAAGGTCTAAATAAAGCGCCTTTATTGGATAGACCTCCCCTCTGAGGGTAAAGTGAAGGTATCTCCAAGAGGACTGATGGATGGGTATTTGAAAATACTCATCTTTGCATGAAGTCACTTTCTCTGATGGAGCGATCACCACCCTGCCATGTTGCCAGTGGTTCAACAGCACCCTTCCTCCCACTATCAGCAGTTGGTAAGGAGGGAGGCTGCCCTTAGCATCCTCCTTCCTTCTGCTTCCCTTCCTAGAGCAGACAGGAGGCTGAAAAAAAGAAACCAGTTGCCTTTTCACACAGGGGCAGAAGAAGCCTGGGGATCTCCATAGGAAACAAACAAAGCCTGGGACTTCCTCTGCTCTGAAGAGAAGGGGCCAGATGGCTCTGAAGATTTGACCTCTCAAAGGCTGGGGGTCACTCAGGACATTGCTGGACTATGGAGGATGTAGTTATTATCCCCTTGCACCCTCCCCACTAATGAATCTACCTTGTTCCAAGGGAAGAGAGAAGTAGACCCCAGAACCAGTAAACTTATGAATGCCAATACAGACACTACCAATGTACCTTGAGGGCTGTGATAACACTTCATCCTGCTTCTTCATGACTAAACTAGTACACATGATGCTCTCTGGAGAGCTAGGTGGGTAATTGCCCTACTGAAAGAAGTATCTTTCTCAGGGCTATGATACCCCAAAGAGGATGCAATTTGGAGCATTGACATAGCAGTCGATTCCAAAGCTGCCACCTCCCTTGTGAGAGTGAGACTCACTCTGCATAGAGATGGTCCAGCCAGGAGAAAAATAAGTCAGAGCTGGATGTATCTGCAGTGTCAGTATGACACTGTAGGTATACAGTATTTCCTCTGATGAGCCAGGGAATGAGGAAGTAGCTTACTAGATAAGCAAATTTTCTAGCCCAGAAATCAGAAAAATAACCTGATACAAGACCCTGTTAGTAAGTTGGGGACAAGGCAAGCCAATTGAGGGCCTGGCACTCTCTGAGAACTCAAATCCTTCTTGATGGCTAAAAGGTCATTTTCCTCACAGATGAGCCTAATGACCTCCTGGGGTTACCTCTGCAACGCAAGGGTGTCTGGGTCCTGGAGAAAAGGACACCCATGTCTCTCAAGTTCCTGGGCCTCCCAAGACACTTCCTCTGCAGGTGAGAGAAGCTTGTCAGAACCCCCATGGGACCACTCCACCACTTAGGCATATGACCTGTCCAGTCCTATGATTGACCCAGGAACATATGAGTGTAAATGCTCCCAGTTCTTGTGCCCATATCTGTCAGACCCCACATCTCAGGAACACCCAAAGAAGACAAAGCAATAGTTGAGTAGTCCTGGGTACCCTTGTCCAGCTTTATAAAGATGGGCCCCTTACCAGGTGAGCAAAGCTGAGGGCAGTCATCAACTTTCTATCACAACAGCCACACCCAAACATGAATGAGAGCTGTCTTGTGAATATGCCACAGCCTTCCAAGAAGCCATAGCTTCTGCAGGTGAGGAAAGCAATGGGGGACCTCATCTTGCTAAGTCTTGGCGATGGGGTTGCTTGGCACATGTCACTATCCTGGGACCCCTTGAGCTGTTCTCATGGAAGAGCATGAGGTGAGGGGTGGAAGAATGAGCATGTGCATGCTCAATGTCACATATTCTTGCTGGACCTTGTTGATAGGGTGCAAAGTACTGGAGGCGTGCGTACCCTGCCTGGCTAGCCAGCCTGGACAGTACCAATATGCCTGGGTTATAGGCAGTTCCTTGTCAGTCTTCTCCACAGAAAAAGGTTGACTTCTGGAAGCCTTATGAGACTTCCTGTAGGGAGAGCCAAATGTGACAGAAAACGACAACAACTTCCTCCCATGCTTCTTCGATTACTTCCAGCCCAATCCAAGGGCAACTGCAATCTTGGAGGAGGAAGACATCTATTCTAGGAACATTATATTGGGTGTATGCAGGGTTACAGTATCTTTGGGGGCAGTAAGAGAACCAGTAAAAACTGTGGCTATCAAAGTCGTAACAGTTACTGCAGTAGTAGTCACTGTTATCACCCTCCCAGAGGAGAGATGGCCAAGCAAGGCTGAGATAGTTGGCAACACCATGAGGCCCAAGGAAGGCCAAAACTCCCTGAGTCTCTCACCCTCTGACGCATCAGCAAAAGAAGTCAGGTTAGTTGGAACCCCTTCCTTCCTGAGAGAGAATGCTCACCAGAAAACTCCATCAGAGTGGAAAGGAGTCTCAAGAGAGATGCCAAAGTGGTTCCCCCATAGTGGCTCTCCACTGAACAATCAGTGGGAGTCAGTGAAGGGGAAGTAACCTATTAAGGGCTAGCAATAAAGGGTGGAATCTTGAAAGGAGGAAGAAAGGTATCAAAAACATGCTTTGGTGTCTCCTGCAGTGTTACCATCCAATGACACAAGGGAGACGTCTCTCTCTTCTTCCTCAGTACAAACTTCACTCATTGTTTGGATGGTCACTCATGACAATCTGTGCAAAAGGCTATTTCTGTTGCATGTGTTTCTTGTAGGAACCTGATATATGGGTTGCACTTACCAGGACAATGTCGCATAACCACAGGCTTCCTAGAGTTATAGGAAGAAGGCTTACATGAATCATAGGTCTGGTTCATTTTCAACAATACAGACAAACCAAGGAAAGAAAAAAGCAAGGAATACTAGGAAATTTATTGTAACCAAAATCTGCTAAGAGTAGAGTCAGAGTGTCAGGAATGACATTTTCACATGAGTGCAGCCAGAGCAAAGTGGGATGCAGACCGCCAGTGCTGCCATCGAAAATTTTCTGTTCCCGCTAGACTAAGCCGCCCAAAAAGCTAGATTTGGAATTCAAACTGCTATATTTACTGTATATATATATATATATATATATATATATATATATATATATATATATATACACACACACACACACACACATATATATATATATATATATATATATATGTATATTATATATATAATATAAATATATATATATATATATAGATATATATATATATATATATATATATATATATTATATATATATCTATAGTCTATATATATATATATATATATATATATATATATATATATATATATGTATGTAATATATAATATATAATATAATATATATATCATAAAATTTAGCAGTTTTAATTCCAATTTTACCTTATATGATATATATATATAATATATATAATACATTAAGATATATAAATTTAATTTTTATTAATTTAACATAAGAATCTGGCGGTTTGAATTCCAAATCTAGCTTTTTTGGGCGCTCAGTTTAGCGGGAACAGAGAGAGACAGAGAGAGAGATTTTCTCTCGCTTGCTCTCTTTCGATGTATTGTGTATTTGGCATCTGTTAATATATCTAGAAATATATCTACTTATATAATACAATGCTAGAGAATGTGAATATACTTTGGTTGGTTTTACTGACCCGTCTCAAAATACATTAGAATAATCCATTGCTTTCCTTTAACAGAGTATCAAAATAACAAAAAAATTTGTGGTCTTCGTCCTCCAGCAGCTTGCTGTGGCACCGGAAGTGCCTTATGCACTTAACATTTTCCCTGGCATCCTGTTTCTCATCTTAGTTTTAACAACGATACTCATCTGACTGAAGGTTCTTTCTACCTTCCAATTTGAATGCGATAGCTCCAAAACAGATGAAGCAAATTTCGCTTACTACTTGAATGAGTTACAACTAGAAGACTCTTCATATTTAAAAACCTCACTCCAAAATTTGATAGTTTGACTGGTCTCCTTTCATCTAAATAAAGTTAAGTCCCTCCACTGGTTATCAATGACAGTAATTTCATACGGGGGAATTTCCAAAAGCACTTAGTGGAATAAGAGATTGGTTAACCACACTCAATACTTTTTCAGCCAATAGCAATGCCATTGTTGTATAATGTTGCTCTGATATTTCAATTTCTTTCTCAAACTAATAAGCAAGGGAAGGTTTCGGGTCGAGAAACTCACTAATACCTCCGAACGGGTCAATATCTGCAGTGCCAACACTACTTTGACTGACAGGTGGGCAGTTAACTACCTTGCCAAGGGGTTTAAACGGCCGTTTCCAGCTCATGCTCAAAGTTATATCTTATATAGAGAACAAAGGTTTGTGTTTGTTTAGAAAACAAAGGATCATTTAAGGAAACCTTCTCAGAGAAAAAATCTATCTCTGCAAAGGAAGGAAACGAAGATATAAAACTACGAAATATTCTCGGATCTATAAATTCAAATAAAACATATCTTGTGACCTTGAATTCCTTGATTTATTTATTGACAGAATCAGTGGCGTAGCAAGTGGGATGGCCATTCGCCTCCACCCACCCCATCCCCCACGAATACAAGCGACTTTTGACAAAGACATTGGTCATGCAGTATCCCGATTCCAAGATCTCACACCGGAAAATATGGCTCTTTTTTTCCTTGGGTACCAGAACGACAAGAAGACTTTCCATGTTCCACCCATATAAAATCTGGAGATTCCCATTAACGTCGTTTACTTCCTCATCACCTACAGGACTTCCCTTGGCTAGCAGTCAGTCAAGTTGATGGTAAAGAACGTGCATACTAAGTTCCTTGTGTGTTTCTCTCATCAGGAGCTAGAGGACGCTATGGGGGACAAGGTCAATGAGCTCGTTCATTTGTGTCTTAACCAGTAACAAGGTTTGTTGATTTGAATGAAAAAAATGGCGTCATACCTGATCATGATAAAAGTGACTTTCATAAAAGTTGTGTATTATGCATGGAAGATTTTTGTGAAGACTACAAAAAGGAAAAGGTACTCAAGGCATGAGGTCACAGTTAGACGTAAGTCACAAAAGATATAATACAAAGAAATAGGGAAATTCTCTTGCCCATCTTTAACACAATATTACCCTGCACTAGGCAGAATATATCTTTTCGAGGCCATTGTGGAGAGAGTGAATGCGTATCTATAGATGGTGAAGAACCTACTGGAAGTGACGGAAACTTTAGAGCCCTTCTGAGGTATAGGCTTAGAGGAGGTAATTCACTGCCTAAACAACATTGTGCAACTGCAAAATGAGCTAGTTTCTGCAGCTGGTTTATTAGTACAAGATAAGGTAATCAAACGGATGCAAAATATTGGTCAATCATTGCAGATGAAACTACTGACAGACATAAACGAGAACAGATGTTATAGCCTAAGGGCTGAAATGTTTTTCCAGCCTCTTTAGGCAAGTGGAATTGCCATGAAGATTCAATTTCCATAAAAGATGCTCATATAATATATACTAATATTATATATTATATAATAATATATAATATATATATATTATTAAGTTATATATACATAACATATATATAGAATTTTATATTATATATAATATATATATATTATATTATATATATAATATATATATATTAATATAATATATATATAAAGATTAAATATATACCATATATAATAATATAATAATATAATATATTACAATTTATATGATATATATATATTTATATTATAAATAAATATTATAATTAATATACTTACGATGATCTATATATATATAGATATATATACTATATATATATATATTACTATTTGGAATTTTATATATATATTCCTATATTTAATATATATATATAGATCATATATACATATATAGTAATTATATATATATATATATAGGATAGAGTATATTATATTATTTAATATATAGTATATATATATCTTATTATTATATATATATATATATATATATTATATACTATTATATTATTATATATACATTATTATTTTATATATATTATTATTATATATATATACTATAATATATTTAATTTTAAATATTATTATATATATATTATAATATATATATATATATATCTATATATAATTAAATATATTGTATATTAATTATTATACATATTTCTATATATATATATGATATATATATATATATATCTATATGTATATATATATATATATATAATATATTTGTTATATATATATATATATATATTTATAGATTAATATATATGATATATAAATATTATTATATGATATACATATTATATATCTATATGATATTAGATATATATAGATAGACTATATATATATTAGATAGATATATATTTAGAGATAATATTATATTAATTATTGGTATTATATATTTATTTATTATTATAGATATATTATATATATATTGACATTATTATATACATAGATATATAGAATAGAATAGATATATAGATATATTTAGATATATATTGTATGATTGCATTATATACATGTTATATATATATTTACATATATATAATATTAGATATATAGATATATATATATATTATATACATATTACATATATATATATATTATATATAATATATAATATATATATATAATATATAATATATATTATATAGTATATTGATTATATAATATATAATTATATTTAGATTATTAATATATATATATATATATTATATATATTATAAATTATTTATTATATATATTTCAGTATATATTATTAAACATATATATTAGATTATATTATATGATTTATTTATATATATGTTAGTATATATATATATTATTAGTATAATAATTATATATATATATATATATTATATTTATAATATATAATATATAATATATAATATATATATATTACATATATTATATATATATATATCTTATATATATACATATATTATATATATTATATATGATATATAACTATATATATATATTATAAGAAATATATACATATATATAATATATAATATATATATTATAATATATATATATTTTATAATATTATTAATAATATATATTATTATATATAATTATATATTAGAATAATATATGATTATATTATATAACAAGATATATAATATAATATATATTATGTAATAATTATATGTTATTATGTTAATGTTATGTGTTATGTGTTATGTATTATATGTTATATGTTTATCATATTTTATTATTATTTTTATATATCATATATATATTATATAATATATCCTATATATCTACACGTATAGTCTGAGCAAATTAGGGTTGAACCCGGAAGTAATTGGCATAAAGACATATTTGGTACCATTAGAACCACATTTTTTTATAGATTATCCCACTAAAAGCCTCACTTCATAGCTTTTCGTGAAATTTCTTTACAAATGTAAATGTAAATTGTGGTTTTTAGTGTTTTTTTCCAGTTTTCGGCTGTATCACTTTTTTTATTATCTTGAAAATAGTTTTTGCAGTTCCCAAATACCGGCATATTCAAGTAATAGCAGTTTTTTATCAAAAGGATTCTGTAATTTAGCTATTTTTGTTAAAAGAAATTAATCAAATTTTAGGGGTAAAACTAGAATATTTTATTCAATGCAAATTACGATTTTAAGTGTTTGATCATTTCTATTTGGTTTTATTCTAATTTATTGTATTGCCATCTTTTGACACAACAGGTTGCAAAGTGGACAAGAAAAGATTAGTAATGGATTGTGAAGAAGGAAACATTGAAGACATAAGATCAAACAACCATGGATGAAGCATTACATGAATATTGCTGTATCAAATGCAAAAATCCCCAATCACAACATGAAGATCTCACAACTGCGAAGAAAGGAGTGGAAAAGTTTTTTGAATATAGCAAATCAATAGGTGATTTTCAAGTGACTGATATGCTTATGACAGGGAAAGCAAGTGGAAAAATAATTCTTATTCACAGAGATTGTCACAAAAGTGAATACAATGAAATGAAACGAAAGTCATGAGAGCCCACTGAGAGCAGGAGTAAAATGCAAATATTGGCAACAAGATGATCTGAGGTACCCAAGTTTAGTTGGAAAAAACAGAGCATATTATGTGAGAAAGAGTCTGTTTATGACAGAAACCACCCGGATCGCACTGACAGGCGGCAAGTTCAAGTACTTCAAGTGCAGGAAACGTTGCTCTCAATCTGCTCTTCTAGAAATGATCAACTCGCAGAAAATGTGAAAAAGAGGCTATTGGACTGTATTGATTTGGTAGCAGCTGAAGCACGATATCACTTTCATTGTCGAAATGAATTCAAGAGAAATATACCAGCAATTTCTACACCTGGAAGACCAACTGATCAAGATAGGATGGCTTCTTTCAATGTAGTTTGCACTTGGTTGGAATCTGGTGCTGAAGTCCACACAGTGACGGAGATCTACAATAGAATAGTGTGTGTAGTCAGAAATGGTTGAAAACAAAGTTAAAGGAAAGGTATGGAGATCACATTACTGTTTTTGAAGGGGATGGTAAAAGTTGCAAGGTTTGTTTCCGTAACATGATGTAATACTTAATTAATGGCAAATGGTACTCAGAATAAACCTGAAAGAATATCATCAATGGCTGCAAATTTTATATTAGATGATATTCTATCTAGCAATTTCGACTGTGAGTGGCACCCAACAACAGGAAAAATGCAGAGTACTGAACATGCATTGGAATGGATTCCTTGGAAACTGCGTGCGATTGTTTATGCACTGTATTTGTAATGTATTTGTAAAAATATATTAAAACAATGCTGTATTGGTCAAGCATTAGTTAGCGCCACCCATCCTCGATCATCTGCGCCACCTATGCTTTTTGGGCTGGGTGTAGATGTTGACCATGTCTTTGATCAAGGTGGCTTATTGATCAGCTTAACAAATTAGGTTTTTATATAAGCTTGGATGAAGTAACCAGGAATAAACAATCTGCTGTGGAAAATGACAGCTATGACAAAGAAGTTAGCAAATTAGCTGAATCGTTTACCCAGTAGTCAGCTGACAACGTCGATCACAACGTCAAAACTTTGGCTGGAAAAGGCTCCCAACACGGCATGGGCATAATATCTCGACCATTAGTAAGCTTGGTTCTTCATATCCAACAAATCACTCTCCAATCAAACGCAGCAAATTGAAGAAGTAGAAGATTTGATTAAACGCAAAGGCATCCGAATCATAAACTATTCGTCATCATCAAGAACTGGACTGTTGGAACTGACCTTCAAGGAAAGGTGTACGCTGGATCTTATGCAAGACATTCATTTCCCCGTCCAACTAGATTTACTCTGGAGCAGTGCTATATTCTTGAAAGATAAGGGAACTCTTTCAAATTGGTCTGGCTATATGAAGTCTGTTGGAGGAGAGTATCCTGGAAAATCTTCTGTATCCCCATCCAATAATTGATCTAAACCCTTCAGATCTCTCAGATCTCTCATGTATATACTCAACATTATTATTCATCAAAATGTCTGAAAGTTCAAAAACCTGTGGTAACTTTTGATCAACCATTTTGGTTAAAAGCAATGGTGGCAGTGCAAGCAAAATCTCTCAATGTGGTTCTGACCTTGGGTGGTTTCCATCTAATGATGAGTTTCCTTGGAAGTATTGGTCAAGTTATGACATAGAACCTCATGAGGATCCAATAGATAAGTTAGAAATCAATTTATATCAGTCTTAACATAATTTTCATCCTTATCTAGTTATCGAGGCAAATCATCTGATACATTGTCATCTCTCCTGTATGCCTAGTTCATGGAACTGGTATCAACATGCATGCATCTACAACCTGAAACTTTACCTCCAACTGACAATGCACTGAAGTTCCATGCATATCGCGTCCACCTTCAGATTGCACAACGGAACACTCTCAGTCCTAACTGCCTTAAGCCTCTGGATTAGGGGTGGCCACTAAAGAATGAAATTATTACACCTGTGATGCCTCAGAAAGAATCTTTGCGATTTATCAGATGCAAATGAAAAATTTCAAACAGAAATGCGTGTTCTGGAAATGTCTGTTCTTGTGTTCGTAGTAGCTTGAAATGCGCATCAACATGCAGTGGCTGTCAAGATGAATCATGCTGCAACAGCTTTGTCACACCTGAGTTTCCAATAGATAATTACTGTAATGAAGCAGACAGAAATGATTTTAATCTATATTTTATTCGTCTGTTTGCTCAGTGTGATGATACTCACTTTATATACAGTAATCATACCAATACTACTTAGCTTTCTTTAAACCCCGGGTCAACTGAATCAGAGTAGCTACATGTCTATAATGGCGAAAATTTGCTCACAAATTGAGTGAAAATCTGCCAAACACCATAGTTCACGTTTGCATTTGTTTTTTTGTTTTTTTTTTCCACCAAAAGCTATGAAGTGGGGCTCTTAGTAAGTTAATCTACAGGAAATTGTGAATCTAATGGTACCAAATATGGCTTATTGCTGATTACTTCCGAGTTGACCCATTTTTGGCTAATTTGCTTAGGCTAGTATAGTATATATGCATGTATGTACATTGTAATGAATAAATTTTGCAACATTCAAAATTGTCTTTACCGTTTGGTACCCCAAACCCCAACCACTCCCAAAACCTAAAAATCCTGACTACAACACTGGAATTGATTAATCAAAAAATGGCGATGCAACAATTACGGCTGACACAGGAAATATATTTCCCTAAAAAATTATTGATAGATCAGTCTAGGACATTAAAGACTGTAGAACTAGCAAAATTAACAATATTTTGTTTGAAAAAAATACACAAAGGATTCTATTACTGATGCTGTAAATTGCGAAAAAGAATCAAACCTCACAAAATCAAGAACATTCAGAGCAAGACAGACAAATGGTGGAATATTTTTTTACAGATTAACACAAGCACGAAATTATATCTGACATCGGTTGAAATAGTCCTTACATTTTTGCAATTAAAGGCTTTATCTTAACGTACTAAGTAAAAGAAGTGAATATCATTGAAAAGTATATAATTGGAGCTGAAACACTTATGATCAATTACGGTAGAACTGATTACTCATAGTTTTGATATCGTTCACACAAAAAAAAAAAAAATGAGATACGAGCAGAATTCGCTGGCTACCTTACCTTCCACCATGTCCGTGTGTGGAACCGATAATGGGTGCTAACGAACCAAGATATAAAGAAAACGAAACTCAAACAGATTCCGAAAAGTAGAATTGCCATCCACTGAAATTCCATTTTTCGTCCGAGGGAAAATAAAGTCAGCACACTTATCAACCAGGTTCCTGTAAAAGCCTGAAATATTTCAGAGAAATCATTCAAAAGATTATTGCAATGGTTCAGACTATATGCTGAAAAGTTTAATGACTTCTCCTGCAAGCAGGGTTAATGTAACGCTATATAAATTTACTTTATTTTAATAATGCTTTAAAGGTATTGAAAATCAACATTTTGCCACAACGATGCAAAATTTTTTAACTGAAAATCTAACCATCTATAAGGATTCTCTAGTCACAATGCAGAACAAAGTACAACGTAATTCAGAAGAAAAAAACATTCATAGCACAACTTCTCAGGATTCATTGTGATGAGGCGCCCAAATGTCTGGTCATTACACTTACCAATCAAAAAATAACTACCTCACTAGAGCCAGACACCTGAACCTTCATCAGAAATAAAATTCGACTGATTACTCTAAAGGCAACAGTGATGCTTTAAAAATTTATTAATCATGCAAGAAATCAGACTAAGTTCATTAAAACAAGTAGAGGTAATCATATATGAGATTAAATTAATTAAAAGGCATCAGCATCACTCCATCAACAACTTTAAAAGTCTAAGTATTTCGCTGATTCTAACTCACTTCAATAGAAATGAAGGAAAATAGCACAATTACCACTCTGTATCTTTACCTAAATAAAATTTTATCACTGGTGGTCAATAGATAAAACACTTGTAAAAATTTTAAATACAAAAAGATTTATTTCTAAATTCAAAATTTATAAGTGAAATTCACAATTTAAGGGAAATTTACTTTTACTTGAAAAAAACACAAAGTTTAATTCGTTCTTAAATTAATTAGTAAACAAAATTTAATAAAAATTAATTTATCAAGAAAATGAATTAATCAAGAAATTAAATTATGCAATCAAAATCTAAACTATTAAGCAATAATTAATATTTGAGAGTAAATGCAATTTAATTCAAAAGTGTTAAATTAAATAAATTATGCATTATTAAAACACTAAAAACACTGAAGTTAATTAAACACATTGTAAATGCAAAAATATGCCAACACAAAAATGTGGAAAAGTACCAAAATGTAAAAACACTAAGAAAATAATAAGCACTCAGAACATAAAAGAAACACTTCAAAAGAATTAAATGCAGAAAAAAAAATTGAATTGCAAAAAAATCAAATATTTTATCTGAACAGTTTCAGTACTTTTAAGTGCACTTAAAACTTTTAATAATACTACCTGGTACCAGTTTTTCTTTTTTGCTGCAGCTTCCAAATTCACTATACCATTTCACAGGCGCTGTTACAAAAACACATTAACACTGTCTATTCAGATTCCATAAATAACCACTATGCTATTAAGAAATTAAATAAATCTAAAAGTTAGTGACCCTCTTATAGGCCCTAATAGTTGATCCATCACTCATTCAAATGTTGCAGGTGCATTCTTCACAACAAATGGCAGAACAGTATACTGATACAGTCCAAAAGGAGTAATTAAAGCTGACAGCAACTTAGCATTCTCATCTAAAGGAATTTGATAATAACCTTTTGACAAGTCTATATTGGAAACAAACTTTGCTTGGCCAATATTATCAAGTAACTGATCTCTTAGAGGAAAGCAATAATTGTTAGCCACACGGATGGAATTCATTTTCCTATAATCAGTACACATCCTATATGAGCCATCTGTGTTAGTGTGTGGAGGAGACGTTGGAGGTCTCTCTCACATTTCTTCACAGAAAAGAAGGGTTTTTCGCCCTTGGTGATTATACCTCTTATAGTAAGCAATGTGTTAATATTGTCTCCACGTAATACCCGGCGTGTAAGCCGGAGAGTGTTGTGCAATTGCAGATATACTAATATTCTTTCTGCTCCAATCAGTGCCTTAGAAATCTTTCAAATCACAGCTACTCGAGGCCTATTGGTCCTGGGAAATGGGTAAAAGAATGCAGTGTATGCATTAGTGCTTGACCCATCCCTTACCCAAAAATGTCATCCAACCAACCTCCAACCGTTGCGCAAGTGACCCTGGCACCTGCCGGTGCCTGTGCCCTACACACAAGTTCCGTACTTGCGAACAATTGTCTTTACTTTATACAATACCAATTGAACCATTCCGACATCGAGTCCGCTATACAATCTGTCAGTGATGTTTTCTCAGAAGAGGAAATCAACGTTGCATATACGAAATGCAAAGATCTGATACCTGAGAGCATTCTCAAGGAGCAATCTGCGAAAAACTTGCCCTCTCACAAGAAAATATCATATATCACTAAGTGGCTAAGGACCTGCTCAGTGGAAATCTATGCAATGACCCTTACAATCTGCCTCCAAAGAGGCCTGCTGACCTAACCCTACCTGCGGTGTACCACACGGCAGAAAATGCCTTCCAACAGCCACCAGACTCCTATGAATGTGGCATCCAGTTTTTCCTTGCCTCCCAGCAACACGGAAATGCCCCCATCACCTATAGACTGTTCTGAGGGGACTGGTGGTCTCCCAACCTCTTCTCGCACAGTGCCTCTGGTGGAAGATAGATCTCCGGTGATGATTACCAGCCCTCGTGATCCTCCCCACCCTATCTCCCTCCCCCCCAACCCCACATCATAGATGCAGATGACAGTGATCATGAGGGGTCTGGCAGCTGGCAGATACAAACAAGCAGAAAGAAGAGAAGAACCTCTCGTTTGGCCGCTGGACCAGAGCCCAACATACATGTTTCACCTCGCCCGGCACCTGAGAAGAGATGTCACGTAGTAATTCCCGATCTGCGCTCATCGGTGACACTAGACGCCATAGTGGAGAGAGTCAAGTTTCCCACTGGCTCTGACCCCCTCATCTCTCTTGAACTCCCATGCAGAAGTAAACATAAAGTGGCTTACAGGATTACCTGCCTTTTTCAACACCTTGACGTTCTTAAAGGCGAGAATTTTGGTCCTAATATATCAGTTTTAAGATATAACCTAATCCGGGACCAACCACCCCAAGGGGAACTTACTGACACTCCAACCAGGGTCATTTCCACTGCAAGTGCCAGCCAACCCCCCATGGCGAGTGACTGCCCACCCCCCCTGGCTAAACCCCCATCCACCCAAATGATCAGCGCATTCATCTCCATCTTCGTGAGTAGCCATGGGTACATTAAACATAATCTCTTGGAATATTTTTGGCCTTAAGCAGAACATTCCTCTCCTAAACATTTCCTGCAAAAACTTCAATGGCTTCATTGCATTGCAGGAAACGCTCATCTGGCCACGTGACCATGTCATCTGCAATTCATTTCATGAAGACTTCAAAACCTTCTCGACTTCATCGATGCAAGTTACAGATCAAATCATAGCCGGTTGCCTGGAAGGGGGCCTTTCTTTCCTGTGGCACAAATCATTAGACAATATGATAAAGGTGATACCCTACAGGAGTGACCGATTACTGGGGCTCCAAGTGACAGCAGGGAACTCTAAAATCCTAATAATTAATGTTTATATGCCATGGGAAAATAACAATAATTTTGATCATTACTGTATGATCCTAGGGGAGTTGCACAGTATTATTCATGATTCTCCTGCTGATCATATTTGTATAATCGGGGATCTTAATTCTCACCCCACAAAACAATTTTATAACATCAGCGGTGCCATAAACAGCCATAAACAGCCTACCTAATAATAAATCGCCCGGCTGTGATGGTCTTCCCACAGAGGCTTTCAAATTCTGCCATCCGATAATTTACATTTTGCTAGCTGCCCTATTTAATGCGTGCATAATTCACCAGTTTCTTCCAGACTCCATACTCTTAGTTCACTTGATACCATTAATTAAAAACAAGCTAAAGGATTCAGCTGATCCTGACAACTACCGGCCGATTGCAATCACAACAATCGCATCGAAGATACTTGAGTCGGTTCTTCTACACACCACTGACAACCAATTCGGGTTTAAAGCAAACCACTCAACCGACACCTGCATCTACATACTGAAAGAATTGCTGAACTACCAGCTATCATCAGCCTCTCCTGTTTCCCTTTTTTTGTAGATTTGAGAAAAGTATTTGACAGAGTAAACTACCTGAAGTTCTTCCTGAAGCTGCATAAAAGGGGCACACCCCTATACCTAATTGGCATATTACATTGCTCGTTCTCCACACAGCAATTCTGTGACAAATGGGGTAACGTATTATCGCACACCCTCAGCTCCCTAAACGGGCTTCGGCAAGGGGGCATTATCTCTCCATATATGTTTAATACATACACAAATGCCTTGAATGTCAAATTGAATTCACTCCCAATTGGATGCACTGTCAATGAAACAACTGTAAACAACCTTTGTTACGCCGACGATATGACTCTGATTTCCCCAAAAGTGCAAGGTCTCCAACGATTCATCGACACTTGTCGCCAATATGCAGAGGAATTTTATATAATCTACAACAAAACCAAGACCCAGTGCATGTCGCTGCTCCTGAGATCGCTTAAGCATATTGCAGAACCACAAATTTTCCTTGGAAACCATCAGTTGGAATTTGTGCACGAATTTCCATATTTGGGTCACATTATCACCAACGACCTAAAAGATACGGCAGACATTGAACAGAGGCGTCGTAAACATGTGCGAATGGCAACATGATTGCAAGGAGGTTTGCCTTCTGTAACCGAGACGTGAAACTGCTGCTCTTCCACTCGTACTGCTACAGTATCTGGACGAACTATATCCAAGAGACCATGAGACGTATCACTGTTGTGCACAATGACATTCTGAGACACCTCACAAACACTCCCTGCTACCACTCCGCCACACAGATGTTCATAGAAAACCACCTGGACAATCTAAAAATCATTGTAAGGGGAACAATGTCCAGTCTGGTAACCCGAGTGAGAAACAGCAGCAACTTGCTCATACAAAGCATCCTAAGGAGTGAAGCAAGAAGAAGATCTAAATTGTGGGAAAAATGGGAAAATGAGGCCTTTGTCCCCTAAAAGACTTAATCTCTGTATTGGCAAGATGTCATCTGCAGATTTTGTCATTATTATATTTATTGCTGATATTTTACTTTTTCATTATTACTGTGATTACTATCAAATTAAAGTTTTTTTACATTCAATTTTCGTATTTAGCCCTCTGGACCTGACTACTGTAACCACCTAAGGTCTTCAGTTGAAATTTAAGTTATACAATCTGTGTACTAACTTTTATAACTCTCAATGCATTTTTTTTTCTCACCAATATTATTACTGTTATTACCAGTATTATGATTGCTATCTTTTATGCTACCTCAGCTATTTTGTGGACAAGTGCCGATTATTCATTTTTTTATCATGTTGTCTCATGTATCTAGATTGTGTATGTTACTGTCTGTATTTTGTATATTTCATGTATATGACCCCGAGCTGAAATAAAGGATATTATTATTATTTGTTTAAAAATATCCACAATTATGTATTAAAAATATATTTCTATGTAAAAATATATAACAAAGACTTTCAAACACCTGAACGGTGTTCCTCCTCAGTGAATGTTAAAATGTAATGAAGAGGATAGTTTCCTCCTGAAGAGCATCTAAAAAGGTGGGCAGGGCGAGAAACTAACAGCCCATCATCGAAGTGCTGGTTCGTGTATTAGGTAATCCCGAACTCAATAGGCAGTTGCGCCAACCTTCTCGATCTCCGAACCTGTGAAGTTGCTCCTGCTTGCACTGCATAGGTGCCATAGTTGGAAACATTCACAGGGACGTCGGCTATCTGGAGAGAGAGGGGAAGAGGAAGAGGAAGTATTGCCTGGAAATGAAACTGTTTATAAAAGGGTTTTCATTAGTAAACGACTTATCATCCTCAAAAGATATTCCCATGTTTACAGCGGCGCATTCAACTAATCTTCTCACGTGAGAATCGTCGCTTTTAAAAATAATTTGTGCACCATCCCAATTGATTCTGTGGTCTAAATTAAAACTATGAGCCACCAAAGCGCTTCCCAGTGCATGAGATCATAGGCTCTTCTGTGTTCCCTTAATCTTACCTCTAATACCCTACCACTTTCCCGGAGTAACAACCACCACAATCATGACATGGAACCTTGTAAACTCCATTATTTCTCTTGGTACTGTTATTGTATTTTGTAAGAGCTCTCACAAAACACAATAACAGTACCAAGAGAAATGACGGAGTTTACAAGATTCCATGTCATGATTGCGGTGGTTGTTACTATGGGGAAAGTGGTAGGGGATTAGAGGTAAGATTAAGGGAACACAGAAGAGCCTATGATCTTCATGCACAGGGAAGAGCTTTGGTGGCTCATAGTTTTAATTTAGACCACAGAATCAATTGGGATGGTGCACAAATTATTTTTAAAAGCGACGATTCTCACGTGAGAAGATTAGTTGAAGGCACCGCTATAAACATGGGAATATCTTTTGAGGATAATAAGTCGTTTACCAATGAAGACCCTTTTATAAACAGTTTCATTGCCAGGCAATACTTAAAAGATTTTAATTTTAAAACTGACGTTGACCATGTGAACCCTGATGCTCTGCTTCCTCTTCCCCTCTCTCTCCAGATAGCCGACGTCCCTGTGAATGTTTCCGACTGTGGCACCTATGCAGTGCAAGCAGGAGCAACTTCACAGGTTCGGAGATCGAGAAGGTTGGCGCAACTGCCTGTTGAGTTCGGGATTACCTAATACACGAACCAGCACTTCGATGATGGGCTGTTATTTTCTCGCCCCGCCCACCTTTTTAGATGTTAAATTTTAACGTTCACTGAGGAGGAACATCGTTCAGGTGTTCGAAAATCTTTGTTATGTATTTTTACATAGAAATATATTTTTAATATATAATTGGGGATATTTTTTAACAATTTGTTTTCACAAAACTGTGAATTTCTTAACATTATTATTATTATTATTATTAATACAAAAGGAGAACTGTAGTGACTTGAAGTGGGTTTTGCTAATCCATATTACAACAAATATCAACTTTCTTTAAAACATCGCGATAATAAGGTGATAAACAATAAGGGCTCTGCTTAAATGGTTTTCAATCTTCTAGCATCTTAATCTCATGTTTGGTCAGATCAGTACGCCGAGGTACAACTGCAAAAATTTCTATGAAACTTCTATTCACTTCACTCAATTCACCATCTTGCTCAACGCTCAGATATTTTAGCTTATCCTCCAAATTTTGCAAAATTGAATAATTATTCATTTTGCTTTCAGCTGCCAATTCATAGCCATCATTGTCTTCTGTAGATGAAGTTGTCTGGGTTATTGACACAGTTTTAACTTTAGTTTCTGAGAAGTAAGGTTTCTAGAGGTTCACATGAATCTTCCTTTGTCATTTTCTTCTTTCTGGTGTTTCAATCACTTAAGTTCTATCATTCAACTTCTCTATTATCTTGTAAGGACCTTGAAATTTGTTGAGTCATAGCATCATATCTCCTTTTCATTTTCTCTCAACTTACTTTCAAATTTTCTATAGAGAATTTCCTAATCTCTTTCTACCTTTTCCTCAATTTTTCACATATTCTCCTTGGATTTCCACTTGATTTTCTTCCCAATTTTCTGCAAGAAACTTCAACAGTCCTCTTACTTCTCTACCAAAAATCATCTCACTGGGTGAACATCCCATGTTTTCTTGATAAGCATTCCTAACTTCAAATAACATTAAGGGTAAACCTATATCCCATTCTCTTCCTGACTCAGAGCAATACCTTGTCAGCATACTTTTCAATGTCTGATGGAATCTTTCCAAGGCTCTTTGACTCCCTGGATGATAAGCAGTTGATAACTCTTGTTTCACTCCTAACACATTCATCACATCCTGAAACAATTTCGATGTAAAGTTCATTCCTCAATCACTTTGTACAATTTCCGGTATTCCAAACGTTGAGAAAAACTCAAGTAACTTCTCAGCAATTACCTCAGCAGAAATGTTTCTAACAGGGATCAGTTCAGGATATCTTGTCACAGGACACACTTATATTAGCAGATATCCATTTCCCTTCTTCGTCTTTGGAAGTTAGCCAACCATATCTATAATCACCTTGCCAAAGGGTTCTCCTCTAACTTCTATAGTTTGTAGGGGGACTTTCTGAATGGCTTCATTTGGCTTTCCAGCTATCTGGCAGGTGTGACACTCTCGACAGAAACTGTTAACATC
>NC_087209.1:56042607-56072303 GCF_015104395.2 Macrobrachium nipponense
TAGGGTATAAATATAGCGAGCATGAGAGAGAGAGAGAGAGAGAGAGAGAGAGAGAGAGAGAGAGAGAGAGAGAGAAATATATAATAACTATATAAACATGTGGGACTAATTAATTAGTAGTTAATTCATTTATTTTAAGATCCTTCATAAACATTTCACGAATGTATGGGTCCAAGTGGTACAATCCCAGACTAAGATTCATGTTGTTTTTATTAATGATTCGTATATATATATATATATATATATATATATATATATATATATATATATATATATATGTATATGTATGTATGTGTGTGTGTGTGTATGTACAAAAATAATAATAATGCTAATTATTATTTCCCTGTAAGGAAAGATTTTTCTTAACTAAACGATTATAAAATAAAACTTTTCCCCTTGGAAATTTTTTAGCTTCCCATAAAAGAGCACGAGATCTGAAAACCTTCATCCAGATTCCTTGCCAAGGACACTGGAAGTGTAATTGACTTCAGAGAATGGAGTAAATTGCTCTGTTAGTACAACTTCAAGAACAGCGGCTAGTACAGCTCTAAGTACAACTGTGTTATACTCCCTAACCCCCATCCCCAGCCTCAAGATAATGTTCACTGACCGAATGTGGTGAACAAGCATTGTGGAAGTCTATGTGTATATAGGATTTTAACATGGATTATTTGTTTGAGGTACTACGTCAGAGAAATGGAGCGACAGTCCAGATCCCGCTAACTGCCCACCTTGAAAAAGCTGGCGAGGCTTAAATTTTGCAGTGCTCCATCAACCTGCCTAAGTCTATTGTTTGACTTTGATTAGTGTTCCGTCAGCCTCTGTTGGTTGAGTAAAGCAAAATTTCAAGGGTGTTTTGCTATAACAGCTACAAGGTTGGGCTTACTATATATCCTGAGGCTTATTTTGTGGTAAGGGGCTTTTGGGGTTACGCCTCTGTTTACTATCCCACGTAGTGAGCAGCAATCCTCCTTGTATGCAGACCCATAATGTACACGATGGTAAATAATCAATGATTTTCTGGGTCCTGAAACTTCTGTTTGACGTTCATGATAGCGTCAGTTGTTAGTTAAGAGAGTCTAGAGGCCTGCTTGGTGCAGATGTGTTGAGGGTAAATTACGTTCATTTTGAGATGTTGTTAATGTGGAGTATACGTGGAAGTTTTTGTTCAGATTATAAGTTCTTGTTGCATCTTTTTTTAACCGTGTTTTTCTCCTGAGAGGGCTAGGTGTTTTTTTTTTAAATTAGGGTTTAGATGTGAAACTGAAGTATGATGATTTTATTGGTTGAGATATTAGCCCATAGGAGAAGAAAAGCGATGGCATTGGGGTTTTAGCAGAGCATAGAGGTGTTTCTTAGAGGGGAATTTCTTTGCAGGTGTTATACGTTGCTTTTTGTAGGTCTGGAATTTAAGGTTTTGGACATTTTTGTCGTAAGTTTGGTAGTCCATTTTCGGGCGTTGGGAAAATGTATCTGAATATACATATGTAATAAGGTTTTTCGGGGGGAGTATGCTTTCCTTAATATTGGATGTTTTTGTGTGTACTGCATTAACGTTAGCCAGCGAGCGTTACTTCTTGTAGACGGAGATCCCTTTTTCTATCCTTAGAAGTTTTTCTTTTCAAAGGGTGCATTTGAATCTTTTGGAGAGTTTTTTTTCTGGGGAGGTGGTTGGGTATAGACGTTTGTCGTGATTGTGGGTTTTCTTTCCATCAGTAAATGAGAAGGTAGAAGTGGTTGCTATAGTCTTTCTTTCTGCAGATACGTTTGCTGCTGTGATAGCCCAGAGGTGCCTCTTAGCGCATCATGGTTAAGAGTTTGTCAATAAGATATTAGAGTGTCTGGCAGAAATTATGGGGATACAGAGAGTGTCTGTTAGTGATCGAAGCTCTTTTTGTTTTTTTAGATACTATTTGTCATTGCATGAAGGTGATGGTTAGTGGTACCATTGGCATGTCGCTGGTTGAGGTATTCTTTAGTTATTTGGTGCAATGTGTGTGTTTTGTTATCTATACCTTCTCTTTGTGGTTTTGCATTTAAGTCATTAGTTGTCGCAGCCAGAGAGTGACATGTGTGTCTCAGTTGTATTTTTGAGTCAAAGACACGAGAAGTGGTTGAATCAAGTAATGTGAATTCAGGCAATGTAAAGTTGTAGTTGGGGGATAATGTGTTCCTGATGGTTACTGTTAGGAATTGTTTGGTTTTATAATTTGGGGCCTTAGTTTGAAGCCTTTTTTAGTCACTCGAGTGAATTAAGGGGATAAGTTTAGGGTTCTCATTGATTTTGCAGGGTTAATGCGGTATCAGAGTCTGAGAGAACATTTTGATAGTAATTAGAGGCTAGTTTTGTTATTTTATTTCCCTGGTTCATTTTGTTTTTTAAGGTGATTTTCATACACCTGTGAGCGAAATGTGTTTAAAATGTAAGGACAGTTGTCTGAAGAGTTTATGAGAATTTTTGCTTTCTTGTTTTTTTCCCTGTACAAACGCAACGATTTGGAGTAATAGGCCTGTTCTCTTTTTTATTAACAATAAAGGCGCTTATCGTTCTGGTTTTCGGCTTGGTTTTTGGAGTTTCTTTTTCTTTTAGTGTATTTTTGTAGATTTCGCGTTTATTTGGAGCAATTCATGCTAAATAGGGTATAGAGTTTGATGAGTGTTTTCTTTTAAGTTGTTTGGGTATGTACTATGGTTTTTAGATATTTTTAATGGTTATTTAAGGTTTTGTAGTCATATGAGGTTACTTCTCACAGGTGTTTTTTGGCTTGGTTTTCTTTACTTTTGAGGTGTTAGAGTTGTTTTGGTGAGTTCAGTTCTTTGATTTTAGGGAGGGATTTGTTTGATCGTTATATGATATATTCGAGTTTTTTTTCTTTTTTTTTTTGCACATTATAGTTTTTGTATTAGTAGTGTTAGTTGGACAAGGTTCAGTCAGTAGTTATTGGAGCTTTGAGACAATTATGAGCTTTAGTCCTTGACAGATATATTTTGGAGTGACAGATCATAGTTTGTGGAGAACATTAGTTTAGGGTTAATTCCTCTTTAATTGACCCGTGATATGACTGACGAATCACCGAAAGTAAACTTCCTCCGTTCTATGCAGCCAGCAAGACATTCTTCAGCAGCATTCGGAGTCTTGGAGAGAACTACCGCTCTTGGTTTATGACGGGCATGGTGTCACATGTGTCGTCATGTGCAAGGGAATGCTCACCTCTTCGTCATGGATCTATAGTCCTGGAGTATGCAAGCAGCTTTTTTGGACGATGATGGGCGTGGTAGTTGTCAGTTGTCTTCCACTGGGGTGTTTGGTTCATCACCAAAGATTTTCTACAGCTTGTATTACCATACCAAGGGTCTGTACAGTATTTGTGGGCTACATGCACACAGGAGTGCTGGAATTCAAGATATGAAGATATGCGCTCCACAATGAACTGTTTATTATAGTTACAGCCGTGACATAGGCTTTTGGGCTTTATCTTAGTTTATAGTATATAGTATATGATGGACTTGTGCTGCCAAGGACGTGCAGTCATGTTAAATTGATTTTTTAAGCGAGCCCTGTGAGAATTTAGACCGTATAAACTGTGGCTGAATGACGTCATTCAGTAATAGTGGTGGCCGAGTGACTGAAATAGGTATTATCAATAGCTGAACGCTTTTATGAATATATGCATGGTCTGTTTGTCCTGCTCTGTGAAAGGATAGCAAAATCTCAGTTCAGGAGATTGGAGAAGTAAGTGTGTCGGAACATTTTTGTAGTCGTCATCACTGGCTCTCATGGAGACAGAGCGTGATTTCGTAACCTAGGATTCATCACTTTTTGGAGAAGTGCGGTGTTGAGTAGTCTGCCGAAGGCTCTAAACTCCGCTTGTTCGTCCATCCACAACCAAGGGCATGGAGGTCGTGTGGGTTTGTACAGTAAGCTCCAAAACTGAAGCGACAAATTTCAGAGGATTTCGTTCGAAATTCACTAACTGGCAACTACAACTCGTAGCTGAAAACATTTTATTTTTCTACAGTGAAAGCTCCATCAAGCAAAATAAAGCTAACATATGATGCACAAATATCAAATCTATGATATTTATAACAATCATAAGAAAAAATTACGTTAATAGTAATTATTTTAAAGTATAGTAATTACTTCAAACTATAGAAACGAAACAATTTGAAATTCTCGTTCAACACAAGATTACCAACATTACCAATGTATATTTCAAGCAAAGTGGAAACAAATATTTAATGTCATAGTGTATTATCAATTATTTTAGCGAAGATGCATAAAACCATGCAAGTATCAATAGTGTAAAGGGAAAATCTCCGCAACATTAAGCATAATCAACCATGAATGCACCTAGATTCAATAGAGAAGTTGGGTGTGGTTGGTAGTTCTGATTCTAGCATCTAGGACCGAGCATAAAACACCATCTTCGAGACAGGCACTAACTGCTGCTGCTACCTTCAGGTGACTAGCCCTAGTTCCGGGCATTGCAAGGCTTACAATGCAGGGCCACTGTCTGTTATTTAGGCAAAGATAGAACCTTCAGGACCGACACCAGGACCTGTCCTTGCACCTGGGAAACAGACTCGCTATACAAAAAAATAAGAAAGACGGTCGCAAGCAACCAGAACACCGTAATATCTCCACCTGGTTAAGTAGGGAGACGACAGACCCCAACCACCCCTCCCCCTCTACCTCTACCTCTACCCACAATACTAACTCCACCTTTTTCAATTCAACCGTTTGCCTCAAATCTTCGAATCATATCCCAACTGTGAAATTTAAGACAGAATTTGCGTAAGTGGGCGTATCATAAGAGAGTGATATCATACAAATTCATATTTCCGCTGACAATCCACTCAAGCATTATTGTATAACAGAAATTTATGAGTTTTTGGGATATATATATATATGTATATATATATATATATATATATATATATATATATATATATATGTGTGTGTGTGTGTGTGTGTGTGTGTGTGTGTGTGTGTGTATGTATAAAGAAGCACCCGAGCATGACCAATAGGCCTAGTGCTTGATTCTTAAAACAGACCTCTGGTTATTCCTGACTAGATAAAAAGGTCCTGAGAGAGAGAGAGAGAGAGAGAGAGAGAGAGAGAGAGAGAGAGAGAGAGAGCATAACAGGGGATACTCGAATTAAAATAATGCTCTCCAAGCATATCCACACTCCGGATCGTATAGACAAGAATAGTCTCACTTATGCACTAAAAAAAAAAAAAAAAAGTGGAAACCTACGAAAATACTTGTTTGGTGCGACCCTGAACGCAATTCCACATGAAAAATTTGCACAATTGAGAAATTAGATGAAATTATTAACTAACAAGCTGGAAAATATATTTCCTTGATTCTTGAAATAGGCCTAACCATGTAACCAATGCAAAACGCGCATATAGCTTGGATTTAGTTTTTTATTTTTTTATTTTTTTACACTAACGTGTGTCAAATTTATATTTCATTTAATCAGATGCTAAACTTCTCTGTGCTTTATCATAAGAAATCATAATAACTTTCGATATAACGCTATAAAAGTATAAAGTTAATTTACAAATATTAGACCAATGCTTATGCACTCGGTTCCTGCTGCCACTCTATGGTGAACACTTGATATCACACTTTGAGAGCCTCAGATGTACCTTTGGGGAAAATTTTTTTTTTTAATAAACAATTATTGAACTAACATTGTTTATTCACTGGGGAAATAATTTCTTCCTTTATACAGTTATTCACTGATTCGTATTATCAGAAAAATAGGATGACATTAATTGGAATATAATATACTAACTGGCAACCCCACGAGTTTCTAAAGAAGTACGATCAATTCTGAGATTTGTCGCTTCACTTCTGGAAATTACTGTACATGGGTAGAAATAGGTACACTTCAGATCTGGTTTTGGTCAGATCTCATTGGTGGGACTATTAACCATAAGTAAATGAGTGCGTGAGTGTCTGTTCCACTGTATGATATGAAAGACAAGGGATCATTAGGCACTACTTGGGAGCCGCTTATCGCATATGCCCAAGTGTATCTTTGTCTTTTACCTATTGAACATTAATTTCAAAAGGTGTTATCTTTCATATATGACTTTTGTTCCAGAAGATTTTATTATTATTATTCATAATTTATTTGCAGTTTTTTATGGGGGTTTCCTTCTTTCTCAGATGGATCTGGCAATCCAGTTCACGGAGTTGAGCTAGTTGTGGATAATGGCGGCCGACGACTATGTCTTTTAATTGTGTATTTTTATTTTATTGGGACAATTATTACGATGTTTAATGGTTAGAGAGAGAGGGATGTGGACGGGGTTTTGTCCAATCCCGTTTTATTTTGGTTTCCTATTTGAGTTATCATTTTTGTTTTTTTGGTATATCATTTGAGTTTCCCATCATGTTTTATGCTAGAGTTTCAGAATTTTATTTATTTAGGTTATCATTAAATTGTTCTTACAAATAAAGCCTATTTTTTATAATTCTTGATCAACTTTACCAACCTTAGATAATTATGATTTTTGGGTTGTGCATAGATTGATATAGAGAGATAAAAGTCGGCTGAGAGAGTGTGGAAGATGCACCGCTCAGGTCAACGTTACCAAGATATCTCGAAGAGATACGTTTTATGTGTCCCCAAACCTCCGGGGTCCGTAATATATATTAACAATATATCGGGGATATATAATAGTATATAATAATATATATATTATATATATAATATATATTTAATATATATATAATACATTATATATATGTATATATATATATATATGAAGTATATATATATTACATATACATATATATATATATACCAAAGATATTATATATATATATATATATATATATATTATATATATAAATATATAATACATTATTACATTATTATATATATATACATGTATATTAATATATATATAATATATATCTCTATATATATAGATATATATTATATATCATATAAATATATATATATTATATATTATATATATATATCTATATCTATTGTAGATATATATATATATAAGTATATATATATATACATAACATATACTATATCTATTTACAGATATATATATTATATATATATGATATATATATATATATAATATATATTATATAGATATTTATATATATATTATATATATTGATATCTAGATATTATATTATATATATATATATATATATAGATCTATATATATATATATTATATCTGTATATATATATATATATATATATATACATATATATAGATAATATATATATATATTACTATATATATATATATATATATATATATATATATTATATATATAATATATATATTATAGAATATATACGTAAGATATATATGTTATTAGATATATATAATATATCTATATTATATATATATATATATGATCTATCTATATATGTATCTATATTATATGATATATATATATATATATATTATATATATATATAAGACTATCACATTACCGTGATTCATATACATATATCGAACTACAAATGTCCTTTGATATCTAATATCGCTTAATAAAGTCCCCCTCGGTTAAGCATATATGAAAATATATTAATTCTGAGGTAGAGCGAATTAGATATCAAAGGACATTTGTAGTTCGATATATATATATATATATATATATATATATCTATATATATAATATCTATATATATAGAGATATATATATATATATATATATATATATATATATATATACATATATAGATATATTACATATATATAGATATATATATATATATATATATATATTATATATATATATATATATATATATATATATATATATATGTGTGTGTGTGTTGTATATGTATATATATATATATATATATATATATATATATATATATATATATACATATATATATATATATGCATTATATATATATATATATATATATATATATATATGTATATATACATATATATATATATATATATATATATATATATATATATAGATATATATAGGTCTGTATATATATATATATATATATATATATATATATATATATATATATAATATATATATAAATCAGCAAACAGGAGTCCAAAGTAAACGGCAGTCAGCGGTAAAATTAGGTATTTATTATCAGTAAACGTTTCGTGATACTTAAACACATCATCGGTCGGTAAAAAATGAAAAATACAAAATAATTATCAATTCAAAATACAGGCGAATTTAAAAACAGTAATTAGAGTCTGAAAAACAATGCAAAAGAAGAAAAACCAACAAGTAACCTCATTTTAAGGAAAAGAAGTGAAACCACAAACTCACGCATGCCGAGAAAACACTTAAGCCAAGTGTAAAGGAGAAGACACGTTGGCGTTTAGGGAGGGTAAATAACGTTTGATAAAAAAAAGACTCAAGGGTCGTTAAGTAGGCAAATTGTTTGGTAGTTCCAATAATGAAAAGTGTTTTTTTTTATCAATATTGATCTTGCATTTAGCGGCATGATTTCTTATGCTAGAAAATTCAGGGTTAGCAATACGTGAGCCAGTTCTGTAGTTCAAACCTAAGTTGCTGTAATAACGGACCTGCAACATTCTCCTTGATGAACCAATATAGTTACCAAGGCATCTTGAGAATTCGAGATTACAAATAATATTGGACTTCATAAAAGTCTGTAGCTTGTCCTTTTAGGTAAAAAAGCCGCCAATCTTAAGTGGATTCATAGGAATTAAATTCAGTTTAAAAAGCCAATGTCGTGAAAAAAGAATGCATGCTTTTTTCTCGACATATTCCCGCCCTCTTCCTCCTCACATGATTTATTCCATGGATAAGCTGGCGGCAATTGGAACGATGGTTCTTTTTCTATATATGTTGGTAAATGTCACTTAATTGAGTTTAAACCCCAACCCTCATGCACACACTCCTACGGGCAGGTTAAAATTATAGTTAACAGTAATATTTGAGATTTTCTAGTTGCCTTTAAGGTAAATCTAACTACTAATAACTCCGCATCTGATATTTCTTTGGAAATTACAGTTTACTATGGTATTCGGTTGCTTATTAAGAATTTACCGCTATTTTTGGGCGGTCGACTGTAATTAACCCCCAGGGGCCAGTACTAAACGCGGCGAAATACATTGGACGCCCCAATCCCTATTGGATGTTGTATTCGCAATTACGTTCCTTGCAATCCATGCAGAGTTATTCCTTAGAATTACCGCCTTTAATGGCATCAAAATTCACTAATCCGCAGGACTATAAAAGATGATGCACACAGCGCGTCGTCCTTACTCATCCTCCTTTGACTTCTAGCTATCATAAGTTTAACACCTAATGGGGGGAGCAATCCTGTCTCGAGTACGTGAGTGAATCGTGTGTGTGGGTTGTGGAGTTGTTGGTGACCATGCTGTGAGTAATGTAAGTAATCTATAGAATATTTGTTGCATCGGCAATCGTACATTGTTCTAGAGTATTGTTTCAAGTTAATCATGTGTTAAATTGCGAGTGCAAGGTATAAAATTGCGAGGATAAACTTTTCATTTTTTAATCTCTTTGAAGCGGTCACATGTTCGTGCCCTGATGGAGTTTGAGTTCCGTTGAACATGTTAGAGTTTATATTTGTAATAAAAAGTGTTAAAACTCCGTATTTCTATTACCATACAGTTGCCCTTGAGTACGGGCTGGTATCTGTGCCCTTAAGGCCGAATTTATCGGCCATAACATCAGGCCTAGACCCCTACAAGTAAAGTGGTGTGATAATTCCCCACATTTTTTGGTCCTTCAAACATCGGATAAATTCGAGAAACCAGTCCCTGATCAACAGCAACTGTAATATAGTATTCAACGGCCTCATACTTGGTCACTCGCAACTGTCCACCTACCTCCCACAAAATGAGGGAGTAGCGATCAAAATCTTTAGAAGGCCTGGCGTATTTATCTTGAACCTAACCTCAGAAACGTTGCCCTTTTGGAACAGGCACAAGAGAGTATTCGGAAGCGAACTGATTTAATGTAGAACCTGTGGAAATTGATGCGAAAGTGAAAGCATTTAATACGCAAATACATAGGTATTGCGCTAGAAATAGACGTCGTGGAGTACGACATTTGCCCATGAATCCCGTGGACTGTAGTGTAGGATGCACTAGAGACAGCGTTCATTTCAACGCTCATGTATGAGAGGTCTTTTTGAATAGACTAGTGAGATTGATCCTTGGTAAGAGGGTGCGTCAGATGTTTTAGGGGAACCGCCAGACTAATCTTAAATGTAGTGTAACATAACAAAGATAAAGAGTGGCATCATTTCCTTCTTCCTTTGCTTAGCTGGAACCAGCCTTTCCTATAAAGTATTGCTAACCCTCCC
The DNA here is from genome assembly GCF_015104395.2 of Macrobrachium nipponense. Taxonomy (NCBI): domain Eukaryota; kingdom Metazoa; phylum Arthropoda; class Malacostraca; order Decapoda; family Palaemonidae; genus Macrobrachium; species Macrobrachium nipponense. The sequence continues at coordinate 56,052,951 of NC_087209.1, forward strand.
AGTAATCCAAAATGGTGGCCGCTATTGAAGTGCAAATTGAATCTCTCGTGGTCCTCCTAAAAACTTAAAAACTGGCATCAGTCGCGACCAAAGGAATCTGCTCAATTCATTGACCATAAATGTATACCAAGAATTGTTAGAACGAATCCAAGCCGATAAGCAACAATTAAAGTCACTTTATACCGCTCATACTATTTATTGTTAAGTCGAGCCGTCTACCACGATTGAAAGAGTTGCAATTGCCCACATTCAAAGGCGAGAAAAGTGTGTTCGCCACGTTCAAAGAACTGTTCGATGCACATGTTCATCATTGCCCTGACTTAGACAATGTAGCTAAATTCACATATTTACTAGGATCGCTAGAAGGGGAGCCGTTCAAAGTCCTTCAGTCTTTAAGCGTAACCGCTGGCAATTATGAAGTTGCCCGAGACTTATTAGATAAGCATTACGGGAATCAGCAGCAAACGCTCATAATTTTACATCGTCGTCTAGCTGATATTTTTGTACCAAAATGCAAGTACGTCAAGCTAAAGAATTTCAGACTCAAGCTCACTGTAATCATTGAGCAAATCAAGCGACTCATGGGATCCACATTGGACCAAGGTAGTTGCTAAACCTCGTGAACCAGAAATTGTCACAAGGCAATGTCTTCCAAAAAAATAGTAGAATATCTGCGCAAGTGTGATTTTACGATTGAGGAACTGTTCAAGGCGTTGGACTTCCTCGTACGTAGTATGGAGGACGATTCATTGCAAAAAGGCAAAAACCTTGCTTCGACAGTAGCCTAAAAGGGAATGGGAACCAACGAACAACGTACTACGTGTCTGCTTTGCAATGGTAACCATAACGCCTTCAATTGTTCTAAACATTTGTCTGTAGCTGAAAAAAGACGTCAGTTAATTTTATGTAAGAAAAGTTTCGAGTGTTTTGCCATGGGTCATAATAGTGTAAATTGTAACAGTAAAAAGAATTGTAAGTTGTGTGATGGACGTCACCACAGTTTGATTTGCGATGCAAATACACGTAAAACCTGGTCAAACAAACCCACAGCACCCAATAATTGTGTTCAGTCGACACCTAAGTCATCCCCGCATGTGTCTCCCATCCAGTTAAGAATCAGAATCCTAATCGTAAAGTAGTACCAGCAAACCCACCTAAAGAACAAAATGAAACACCGATCGTAAATACGAAAACAGTAAAGGATGAACCGTCCGCTAGCCTACCAACCACTCTGTTGCCAACAGCTACCACAGTGATGTATAATGGCACACGATCATTCCGCATTCACTTGTTTCTCGACACAGGTAGCCAGAGAAGTTTCATCTCCAGCTGGTTAGCTAAAAAGTTAAATTTGCCAAATGTTAAATGCACTTCATTAAGTCTTGTTCCATTTGGTACACAGACAGCGCAGGGAGAATTTGACGTTGTAGCTTGTAAAATTCACATGAGTAATAGAGTAGTACGTGCCAGACTGATCATTCATGATGATGTAAACACACCCATTCATGATATTGGTATGAAAAATGTAAAGAAACATTTTGTTGAGTAAAGGTTGTAACATGGCCGACGAGGACATTCGAAGAAATCACATGAAAAACATAGAATTATTGATTGGAGCTGATTACTTTGATTTATTTGTCCTGGGGATGGATAAAATCGATGGTGTTAATTTGTTTGTTACCCATAATGGTGTGACTCCCTATGGTACAGTACCACAATGGGCACTGGAAGGTTTGAAGGTATCGCATGTTCGAACACTCAGTGTGTGTCGCGTGACCAATGAAGTTGACGTAGATGTATGGTGGAGATTGGATACCATTGGCATTGTTCCACGTGAACAATACACTATTAATGAAAAATCTCCCATGCGAAAGGTCCAAAACAGCATTGTAAAAACTAATCAGGGTTATCAAGTAAGTCTACCGTTCCGCAGGTTCGAACGCCCCCAGGATAACTACTGTAATGTTTGTTTGTTTGTATGGTGTTTTTACATTGCATGGAACCAGTGGTTATTCAGCAACAGGGACTACTGTAATACTCTTGCACAGTTGAACGCGTTGGAAAGACAGTTTCAAAAGGACCCTAGTTACCGTAATGATTACGAAAACGTCCTTCAGACATATATGGAAGCTGGGTTTATAGAAGAAATTAAAGATCCCAAAATAGAAGGCTATTATATGCCTCACTTTGGTGTGAAAAAGGAAAGTCTAACAACACCCTTACGTATCGTATGTAACGCTTCTTGCTTCTTCAAAACAAAAGGGAGAACGCTTTCTAAAAGACTGCTTATATCCTGGACCAAATCTAGTAGAATTATTGTACGATCTTTTGCCTTAATTTAGAACCATCTTATATGCCTTAGTATCTGACATCTCAAAAGCTTTTCATCAAGCTGTATTGGACCCAAACAATAAGAAATATGCTCGATTCTTGTGGCGATGATGGCAGACACGAGCAGCCCCGTTTGCCTTTAACGTTGTTGTGTTCGGTTTCACTAGTAGTCCATATATATTGCAGCAAGTCCTTAGGACCCACTTGGAACAAAGGGGGAGAGAGGCATTGATTAAGTATTTCTATGCAGACAACTATATTAGGACTTATGTTAGCTTAGAGGAGATGCAGAATGACTATGAGGAAGTTAACTCCCTGTTGAACGAAGCTCACATGCCGTTAACCAGATAGGCCACTAACAGTGAGTGCTTTAACAGCCAGATAGGGTGTAAAGAACCAATTGAAGTCTCCGTGTTAGGTATGGTATGGAACAGAGAGTTAGACATGATCAGTTTGAAGAATAGTAAGGAGAAAGTTAGGGAAGAAGAAAGTAGCAGGTCACCCATTTTGATCCACTTGGGCTAGTTACTCCGCATTTTGTAAAGGGGAAAGTCTTGATTCAAGAGTTATGGGAAGCCAGAGTGGTATGGGATGATATATTTTCTCTAGAACATCAGAGTGAAGCTGACAAGTTCCTTAGAGATTTTAGAAATGTTCATAATATCAAATTTCATAGAGCAGTCCTGGAAGGAAGTACAGAGATTCACATATTTACTGACGCCTCGAGTAAGGCCTATGGCGCTGTTGCGAAAACTAGGAGAGATTTAGCAAAAGTATCTTTGTTAACTTCAAAAATAATATTTATGCCACATAAACATGCTAAATTAACTATACCAAAGTTACAACTGTTAGCCTTGATGATAGGGTTTAGGTTAGCAAAACATCTCTGTAGTTTATTAGAAGTAGCTAACGTAACTGTGTGGACCGACAGCATGGTAGCAATCGCTTGGGTTGATAGTGTAGTAGGGAGTAAGAACACCTTTAACTCTAACAGAAATACACCATCGAACTGAAATATGTTCCCACTAAGCAAAACCCAGCAGACATCTTGACCCGAGGATGTGCCTCGGTTGAACTCCAACAAAATCCCATGTGTCAGGAAGGACCTACATTCCTGCAAGAGGAAGGGATTCCTGAACTGTGTGTCGAGGAGGATGGGACATCGCTTCAGACACATGATGTAGTAGTAAGCGCCCCTGAGAGAAATGCGTGATGAAGGCACATGACTCTGCCAGCAGAACTGTGGAAACTGCAGGGGAGTAATGTAGAGTTTGTCAGATTAATCAAAATTATGAAATGTGTGCTTAAGTTTGTGAAATGCAATGCAGATCCTTTTAGCAATTTAGTTTATTTGCAGCAGCGACATTACCTGCCCACTGTGTGTGCTTTTCTTGAAAATGGAATACCTGTTCCTTCTCATATTAGAAATTATGTGAATCTATTATTTCTGGTAATATGGGATGGCCTAGTTTTTACCGAATTTTTATCGTTGCCATCCAAAGGTAGATTAGTATTTTTCATATTTAGAGCCTCTCCATCGAACTCACATGTATTGTGAGGTTAATGTTTTAATGACTTATTTCGCCAGGATTGTTGGTGCTCGGGATTGAGGGCCAAGGCCAAGAGAGTCATAGGGAGATGTTGTGCCTACATCCTAGCCTTCAAACCCCTTCTTCAAAGACCTCTGCCCCTCCCGACTGACAGATTCCTCATGATGTGCCCCTTTGAGAAAGTTGGTCTCGACCACACAGGCCCCATCCCAGTAGAAAGTGGAGTGGGTCATATCACAATAATAACATGCACAACGACCCGTGCCATGTACCTGGACTATTGCAGTGGATTAGATGCAGATATGTTCATCTTGTTGTTGCAACGTTTTGCAGCGACGCATGGCACTCCTAACACCATGCATAGCGACAACGCTTTAGGGCAGCAAGTACCTTCCTACAAGAGGTCCGAGACGAGGGAGTAACTCAGCAATACGTCAGTCAACAAGGAATCAAATGGGTCGTTCAGACTCCCAGGTCTCCCTGGAAAGGGGGATTTTTTTAAGTCCTTATAGAGGTGGTAAAGCGAACTCTGGCAACTACCCTTCAACGTGCCATCTTCACCGAGGAGCAGTTAAGAACATTGATAAAGGAGGTGGAAGCTGTTGTGAACAACTGCCTTAGTGTATGCAGGAGATCGATGTGAGGATGAAGTACTCATGCCTTCACACCTCATCCGAGGCAATGTACTTAGATTGCTGCCACCCATAGTACCCCACGAAGACTTCCATCTTATGCGGACAACTCGACAGTTGCGTCAGCAATACTTCAAGTTAACCGACACCCTCAAACATTTCCGATGTTACTGGAGGGAGGGTTATTTGAAGTCTACAAGAGCGACACGACTTATGAGAAGCCCCACCGACTGCCCTGGGAGTAGGCAAAATCGTGTTGGTCAAGGTCAACCAGCACAAGCGCAGTCAGTGGCCCCTCAGTAAGATCATCGAAGTGTACCCTGATGCTGACAAGGTCATCAGGCCGTTCAAAGTGCTCTTTGATGGCAAGTAGCACCTATGTTTCATGCAGCACATATTCCTGCTCGATGTTAGTACCCACAACGAAGAGAGAGAAGAAGAAGAAGAGAGTAGCCAGATCGATGACAGTAGCAGCAAGGCAGGGAAAGTGAAGCAGAATTGAGTTGACAGACTGAGAGACTTGACATTAGTGGTCGTGAAAGTGAAAGAGATAGGGCAGGCATGAGTGAGACAGTAAGTGAAGCAGGTGTCTGTCCGAAGAGGAAGCTGCGGTAGAACAGAGAAAGTCGGAGTGGGTAAAAGACGAACTAATTTAGGTGTGTTTGTGTTTATGTTTTGTGTAATTATCGAGGTGAACTATGGAAGAGCACACATCAAAGGGAGGCTTGAAGGTGTTAGAGTTAGGGTAAGTGATGTTTAGTGACGTTACGTCTAATGAGACCGACTAAAGTGGTCCACTGAGAGCAATGATTGTGTAAAATGAGTCCTTTTCAGATGTGTCTTTTGAATGTGCATTATGTAACTTCTCCTTTAGTCGGGACGAGGTCCCTCAGTTTTGTTGTTTCGATTTGTGTAAGAGTAAGGTGAGCGAAAAGCTCAGATATCTCTTCCTTTAGAGATCATACCGATCTATAAGTGCATTTATGTTGCAATCTTACCTTTGCTGATCGGTTTCATAATATATAATATGTATATGCATGTCTATTTGTAGTTTCTTGCCTGCAACATCACGTTGAATGATAAAGTGCTACCATCGTACGTTTTATTGCATGTTATCATTACCAATGATTTGGATTTGAATCTATTGGGCTCTGTGACAAGCATTAAACTGATATTAGTTGAATTATTGGAAATACAATCTCAAAGTATGATCATTGAGTTTGCTTGCTGATAGGAATATTTCCTTGCTATCGAATTACCATTAAAAGCCTTGTGATACATTGCTATTGTATAATATTGATATGGGGTTACGTGTATTTCTTGTCCCCATTATTGATATGTCAAGATTTGTGTTGTTTCTTATTGGTATTGCTTATTATTGCTTACATTCATGATTTATGCTCATGTGATTGTCTAGTTATGCTCGAGTGAGTTACATTTTGCACATTCCTTCTCCTTATTGTGTCATGATTGATGAAGTTTTCCTTTTAAGAGTGATCACTCGTGATTGTTGTAACTGTGTTTACATCAGGAGCTAGACACGTTTGTGGCACTTACGCCTCTAGGCCTCCGCACCCTGTACCATGACCATTACCTCACCATCTAAACTCAAATCCTTGTTCTGGCTTCTTCCTTTCCTTTTTGGAAGGTTGAGAATGTCGTGAAAAAAGAATGCACACTTTTTCTCGACAGATTCCTGCCCCCCTCCTCCTCACATTTTGGATTCCATGGATAAGTTGACGGCAATTGGAATGATGGTTCTTTTCCTATATATATTGATAAATGTCACTTGATTGAGTTTAAGACCCAACACTCAAGCACACACTCCTACGGGCATGTTAAAATTGTAGTTAACAGTAATATTTGAGATTTTCTAGTTGCCTTTAATTGCATCAAAATTCACTAGTTTGCACGACTATAAAAGGTGATGCATGGACTGCATCATCCTCCTTTGACTTCTAGCAATCATAAGTGTAACATCTAATTGGGGGAGCAATCCTGTCTCGAGTACGTGAGTGAATCGTTGAATGAATAGTGTGTGCGGGTTGTGGAGTTGCTAATGACCATGCTGTGAGTAACGTAAGTAATTGTAGAATATTTGTTGCACTGGCAATCGTACATTGTTCTAGAGTATTGTTTCGAGTTAATAATCATGTGTTAAATTGCGAGGGCAAGGTATTAGATGCCCGAGGATAAACTTTTCAGTTTTGAATCTCTTTGAACGGTCACGTGTTCGTGTCCTGATGGAGTTTAATTTCAGCTGAACATGTTTAGAGTTTATTTTTGTAATGAAAAGTGTTAAAACTCCATATTTCTATTACCATACAGTTGTCCTTGAGTACGGGCTGGTATCTGTGCCCTTAAGGCAGAATTTATCAGCCATAACATCAGGCCTAGAACCCTATAACTAAAGTGGTGTGATAATTTCCCACAATGATATGTTTAACTTTGGATCTAGGAAGGTCTGAATGGGTAAACGGAATTGAGAAATTATGTGCCAAAATTTTATGAACTACATTATAGAAAAGGTTTTTTGTATTAAAAATGTTAGTAAAATATTCAAGTAAAAATTTAATCTCAGAGTGGAAATTAACCCAGCTAGATGTATACTGGAGAGCTCTAAAAACTAAAGTAGTTATCACATTAATTTTAGATGAAAAAACAAGAACTATAAAAGCTACCTCCAAGGCCTGGATAAGTATTTTTTCTAAAAACTGAAGTACTAAAATTATGATCATAGTGGGTGATTTTAACGTCTAAAAAGGCCAACGTATCCTTACTCTCTTGCTCTATGGTGAATGAAATGTTAGCAGGTCCTTAGCCATATTTTCTTGTGAGAGGACAGGCTTCATGCAGATCACTCCTTGAGAATGTTTTCTGGTATCAGATCTTTGCATTTCGTATAAGCAACATTAATTTCCTCATCAGAGAAGACATCACTGACAGATTGTATAGCAGACTCAACGTTGGGACAGTTTGCTTGTTACTGTATAAAGTAGACAATTGTTCACGAGTGCAGAACTTGTGTGTGGGGCACAGGCATCGGTAGGTGCCAGGGTCACTTGAGCGATGGTTGGAGGGTGTTATAAGGAATGGCATCATCGCTTCCAGAAAGTCGAATCTTTAGTAACATTAAGATGGCCAATAGAAAGTTCAGCATATGCAGTCACAAATTTATTCCTCCAATATCATTGAAGAACACAATTCCCATTATCCCTGTGGGAATTGTGCTCCTGAAATGGTGAAGGAAATATATTAAATATCAGATAGGCAGAAGTCTCTGCTGTCCATTGTGATGGTAATTGCTTCATAGCAAAGAAAGATAAAGGAAAGGAAAACGCATCTTCGAGAAGTTCGGCAATCAGGAGGTTTCCGCGCCCGTGTTGGAGGCGCCTGTTCTGGAATCGCCGGGCGTGTTGTGGAGCGCAACACGCGCCTAAGTGTCAGGAGAAACCCAGCGAAATATGATGCAATATTCCGTCGAGAGTCTTCTAAGAAGTTCTAGTAGTCTCGGGAGCCTGTGACGTTCGCCGTAGGCTCCGCCCCCTGAGTGCCGTATAAATACAACGGTCGAAGTAGGAGAAAGCAGAGATCGAGAGAGAGAGAGAGATCACCAGTTAGTCACACAGAGATATCCTCAGTAAGAGCCACACATCAGATTATCAGTGAGAGATCAGCAGCTGCAGAGATCATCCAAGAGAGAGATAAGAAAAAAAGGGACTGAAGAAGGATCAGAAGAAAAATTGCTCAAGAGTTGGTTGGATTTTGGTCTAGTCATCTTCAGGAGTGGACGACCGAGTTATCCCGACGTTGAGCAGACTTCAAAGAAGAAAATGTCCTGCTAGAGGTTTTGGAGAGTTCCTGCCTTTCAAGTATCAAGCGTAGACTTTATTTTCTGCAATATGGAGTCAAGAGGACGTCTGCAATCGCCGTTCTCCTTTTGTGAAGCCATCGCTTCGAGTCGCTAAACTAAGCAGCAAGAATTTGAATTACCTCACTGTTCCCCCAGTTCATGCAGTGTAAGATTCTATCTTTTTATGTAAATAGGAGATACCATTCTGCATTTACCTTTGTTAGTAAGCTTGTAAATAAACCTTTGTTGTGTTAGTGTTTCTTTCTATATTCGTATCCCCAGTTTCAACTGTTGGTGTTGAAATATTTTTTTTTATTTATTTCATATCGAACCTGAAGCGGACCTCTCTCAGAGGCCGTAACATCCATCTAATTCTTATTAAATATATGTATTGTTACATGAACAGTGCAGTAGTACAAAAAGATTTTGATTAGTTATATGAATACAAGATTCTTTTCCTCTTGTAGGAGTGGCTCTAGTATGTTAGTCTTCGAGTTCAAGTTACCTGATGAAGAGGTTGATTGAAATCCATTATCCAAAATGGGTGGTTCCCTCTGAATTCTTCTATCAGTGTGCTCGGAATTCCATAAAAGTGTTGGAAGCCATGCTTCTTAGGCCCATTACAATCACGGCCAAGCAATGCGCAATTCATACCAAGGTGCCATTTACCTGAAAGTAACAAAATTTAAGTTATTTTTGTACTTCTCTCTTTATTGAAAGATTGATAAAGAATGGATTTATATTCAAAAAGTTGTACTCAATCAACTTAACATTGTAAGAGAAATTAAACAGAATTTTGTTGGTGTATGAAGTGGTGCCCTTAAAGTGCAATCTGGTATCTTTAAAGTATTGTGTAAAATTGTTTACAAAACTGTTTATATTAGCTGTAATAATGAAAACTGCACTAGCACAGGCTCCAGCCATTGTCCAACCTACACATAATGACAAATTCTACATAAAAGTAAAAACTAAAAGTAATTTCTGTTTTTCATAGGTATGCAAACAGTAGCCCTACATTTATGGAGTCCTTTCATGAATACACTGACAGCTATGTACTAACTGAGAAAACAAAAAAATTACTCTAGTAAACCTAGGGCATGATGCCATCCTCTCCCCAACCTACCCATCTGAGTGTATATTACCTTCTCAGAAAGCAGTATGAAGCAGGGTGGAAGAGGTGGATTTCCTCCTATATGAAAGACTATGGTTTGTGAACCTAGTAAGATACAAATTTCTTTTTTAAATTTGACTTTCTATATGGAGACTCACCTTATAGGTGGGATGTAGTACTTCCTCCTGTGACACTAGAGAGGATGCAGTACAAAATGACTCTGCAGCTTTGGATCCTCCAACCCTGACTCCTTATGCCATTGCCTTCTGATGGATCAGGAGGCCATGTCCGTATCGCTAGCATGATGAAAACTCATCCCTCTTTCTGTCATGCCTGGTAGCCTCAAGCATTTTGTCTTGTAGGGTGTTCCTCTGAGGGTCATAACCAGTGGCTTTGCTCTTGTCTTCTGTTTCCTCTCCCCTCCCTTTGTACTGAGAGTAAGGGTCTTGCTATCTCTTCTACAGTTAGTAGTGTAGTGTTATTTAGTGCCACTTCCCTTACTCTACTCCATTTGTTTTGTACTCTGGTCTGCAAGTCCGATCTACATTGTCACTTAGCCTGTAAGAGGAATGTGTGGAATATTGGTTATCCCCTTCCATCTTCCTGCTTGTTGAACCACTACCACCTGTCCAAGCACGAACCTATTCAGGAATTTGTGGGAAACATCTCTAATGTAGAATGTGGTGAAGGTTGCCTACCATCTTCACACTACTGCTTCCATTACTTGCAAATCTGAAGGTTTTATGGAAAAAGACTATAGGGCCTATGCTCCTGATGCTGCGAGCTTTGACATTACTTCCTATGGCTCTGAGAGGTTAATGGCCCTTAACCTGAGGACTTAGGAGGGGGCCACCCAACTTTCCTTAACCTCTGAGACGGACAGGCCCTTCTTCTCTCTCTAGTAGACCAAAAGGTCTGCTGCCCCTTTGATGACACTAACTAAAGATAAATGCCCATTTTCACTAATATAAATTTAGCAAGATGGGCAGAGGGTGCCCTTCATCTCCTTCACTGTTTTTATCAGCATACACATCTCTTTCATAGATAATGAATAGCATCTACCCACGAAGGTGGAGAGAGTATCCCCTAATTGGTAAGAGGAGAGCTAACCATTGTAGAAGTTGCCACAGAACTTCCACTAGCAATAACAATATGTCAGTGTACCAGTTTGTTTGGCCCAGTGGGGAGCTACAGGTGATGCTTTAAAACCCAGTGTCAGGAAAACACTTTATCAATTGATATGGCAGATTGAACAGAGGGGAGAACTAGATGTACATATTGCCCCATGGGTGCTGGAATACATCCTGCATTGCTGTCCTTATACCTAGGGATGCGAAGCAGAGAATAAGTAGTTTTGTGTGATTCCTTGTGGAAAACAGGCTGACCATTGGACATTCCCACTGTGTGAACAGTTTTTCTGAAACTTTCTGATGTAAGGACCATTCCATCCTCACTACCGGGTACCACTTACTTAACTGATCTGCCACAATTATTCCTTCCTCCAGGATATCTCTGACTTTCAGATCTACATTGTTTGACTCCACCCAGTCATGCATCTGCCTGCCATATGGCACAGGTCAGGGAAGATTGTGCCCTCTTGCTTGTTGATGTAATCCTCTCTATGTTGGTAAAACATTTCAATGCCACCACCTAATAGTTTGCTGGAAGCTATGGAGGCAAAACACACTACTGTCATTTTCAGCTCATTTATGAATGCCTTTTCAGCTCCTTCTCCCATGTCCCTGAAATGACTCTCCATTCAGATGTATGCCACATCCTTGTGGGGTACAACTGAGAATGCCAGCCAAAGGTCAATGTCCTCCAACCACCACCTCAGATCTTCCCTTATCAATTTGCTAAGAGGCACTAGCTATCTGATATGTTTCTCTGAGTGACTAGTTCTCCTTCCACTACCATTGTAGGGATGGTAAGTGACTCCTTCTCTTCAAGACAAGTTTGTCTGGGGATGTTAGGTAGCCTGAAACTACTATCCTTGCTGGGCTAGTAGTCAACATAGAATCTACTGGTTGCTTGACACAATACCCTCTTAACTTCTCAAATTCTTCACACTTTTGAATATGCTACTAGACCTATGATCTAGATGAAAAATTAAGGATTTGAACATAACCAGGCAGTCCTTCACTGTCACCATATCTAGGATTGTCCCTTGATACTTGATCTTCTGTTTTGGGGCTAAATCTGACCACTGCCAATCAGCTATCATCCCCAACTCCTGGGGAAGGCAGCCACCTTTGCTTGTTTTTCAGAGGCTTTGTTTTCAACAAGGTGAGAATCATTAATCATCCAGATACCTATGCAGATTTATCCCCTGTGAGTGGGCCAGGCTGAGACCAGTCCTAAACCCCCTTCTGAAGACTTGCAGAGTCATGGTTAGACCTAAGCAAAGAGCTCCGAATTGAAAGACCGTCTGAATAACTGAAGCATCTTCCTCAAAACATGATGGATGGTAAGTGTATGTAAACATTTTAAAGGGTGATTGAGAAAATGTAGTCTCCCTCTCTTATAGAATCCAACCTGGGGCAGTTTCCGTTCTGATTGATGTTTGCTGAACATCAACCTTCAGTGGTGAGAGGTCTATTTGCTGTGAGGAGTCACTGTCAGAACTCCACTCCAACTTAAACACTGCCACCCCCTTGCTGCCGGTTGCACCAACAAGAATCAGCAAAGTTCAAAGAGGTATCCCTGAATAGGTATAGCTTGGATTGCACACACTCTGAACAGGACAAATGTCCCAATCATGGAAATGATGCAGGTTTACCCCTAAGACTCCATAAGAGAGCTGGAAAGGCATAACTGAGCACTACTAAACAAACAGGTCACACCCACCTAGAGATGCAATCATGAGCTTGGCTCACAGTTCACAACAGTCACATGCCCAGCTTTGTAGACCTGCTCTTGGGTAAGGCAGTGAAACTGCTTAGTTATCTTGAGCTGGCTTGGTAGCAAAAATGGTTCCATAGCAAGCCTGACAAAGGTAAAGAGTCTGGCTCGTCCAGTGCTTGTGACCCTGGGGAGTTGTGAGATGTGCCATGTTTGGCTGTCCACCACAATTGTCTGACCATGGACAAAGAGAGAGGGCAAAAACAAACATCAGTGCCACCAGAAATCTAGACCCATAAGCCAAGCACCCAGGAATACATGAGCAGAGCAATGTGAAAGGGTTGTGCAATCCCTTTCTGCATGACTCCAAAGAGTTGTGGCGCTAAAAGAAGTGCTCCCTTCATGGTATGCACAAGTCACACACCAAGCTCTCAGTCCTGAGCCCGGTTATGAGTCCAGGTCAGGTAGTGAACCTGTCTAGAGCCTTGCTCAGGTCACTTGCACTGTTAGCACATCATGTGCTAACCCCTTCCCTGCAATCCTCGGGAGTTGCAGTGCAAAGAGTTGAGATATGTTTCTGTCATCATGGCCATCAGACTGTGGAAGGACAAATAGAACACAAGTAGGTTGTTGCCATTGCTCAAATAAATCTGTGGACTGAGTAAATGGGTAACAAACGAGCTGTATGAACAAGTCACGTGCCTCATTTCTGTGCATCTCCAAAGAACAACAGTGAGAAGAAACAACTCCAGCATTAGGCGTGCAAGCCTAAAATGGACTTGACATAAGCTCAAAAAGTTACTGAAAGAAGAGATAAGGGAGATAAGGGTAGATCTCAAATCTAATTGGATAGCAGTAAGTGCTGACCTACTCTGGAAAAGCTGGTCACTTTCAATAACCATGCTTCCCCACTCTTCCCAAAGTAGGGAGGTACTCTGAAAGAAGCATATCTAGACTCTAAATAGGGTGTTAGACTCCCCCTTCCTTTTGATGCCAGCACAAGGATAGAGAGCAAGATCAAGGTGGGGACAGACAGTGAAGCAAATAATGATGAATGAGGAGAGCACTACCAGATACCTGACCCTTTTTCTGCTGTCAATAGTTGCACTAACCACAGGCTAGTCATGCCCAGAACCATAGCCTAAGTAGCACTCGTCAGATGAAAACAAAATACAGGCTATTTCTTTTTCTGCAGGAAAAAGTCTCTAACCGAGAGACCACCTTATCTATGGTATGTCAAACCATCACAAGAACTTCCATGTGAAGACCTAAAAGGCAAATTATATAATAAATAAGTCGAAGAATGACACAGTTGATGATGAACATTTTTAGAAGCTGTCTTCAACAAAAACAAAAATATTTATTCATGAAAAAGAAAATTCTATGCCAAATTTCCTAGCAAGTAGCTCCCTAACTACTGGGTTTATATACATATATATATATATATATATATATATATATATATATGTATGATATATATATATATATATATATATATATATATATATATATATATACAAATACAAAAAAAAAAACGTATAATCAAAATTCTTCTTCCATGAGAGTCAAATGGTAGTCAGAAAGGGAAAAAGGGCTGTGTCTGATGCTGGTTGGAAGAAGCCTCTAATTTCTGCTCTCCCCTCCTCTTCAAATAGAGGCTCCATTGTAGCATCTGATACCCTATGTACTCTGAGCACATGGATCTCACAAAATACATTTAATCTGCAGGGAATGCAAACCAAATGCTGATATACTGCAAACGGAGAAAAATGCAAGATTTATCATAACCTATACTGTGATGAAGCTCAGGGCTGGCCCCAGTGATGACTCAGAACAAACGCTAAAATTCTCACCAAAGACTATCACAAGGCATTCACTGCTACAGCATTGTATATATTAATCATGCCATGAACTACACAATGTCACTATGAATTATTCCAAAGTCTGAGAAGGCTCACTATGCACTACCCTAAAACTAACAAAGGTGCATGTAAGTTGTATTGTTATATATATTTTAATTTTCTTTGTGTTACCACTGAAAATATAGGGACTCAACACCAATACCACTTTTGGGATGAGGGAGCACAAATTGACATAACTCTGCTCCAGAATGAATGGTCAGAGAAGTGAACGACCTGTCAAAATGCTTGTCTTGAGCCACTCTATAATAGGGCAGTATAGTTTGATATGCAAATGTATCTGTTAACCCCATTATCAAACCATACTGCCCTTTAGAGTGGCTCAAGACAATTTTGATAGGTCATTCACTTTCCATGACCGTTCAGTCAAGAGCTTTGTCAATTTGAGTTCCCCCTATCTCAAAAGTGGAAGTGGCAAATTTGGGCACTACACACAATTTCAACAACCCACAAGTGGTGTTGAACCCCTACTTTTTCAGTGGTAACATAAAGAAAATTAAAATATAGGACAAATACTGCAACCTACATGCACTTTGTCAATATCAGGGTTGTGGGGGGAGGGGGAGGGGGGCTTTGCACAGAGAGGCTACTCAGCCCATGAACTAAATCCACAAAAAGGTCGTCAGTACACAAACTGTATTACATATTTGCATGCAAGCGTAGCCGGAAAAACAATGACAAGAGTAGGTTGATGAGGTGAGGGCATCATGGCCTAGGCCCCCCTATATTATTATTTTGTTTTCTCAGTCAGTATTTGGCCCGCAGTGCATGTGCAGAAGGAGGACTCCATATTGGCAGCGCATTTGTATCCCAACAAAAACAATCAACATTTCATTAACTTTGTCCCAAATGCTGGCTACTCAGTTCACAGTTGGGAGCAGCAACACTGCAAGATGACTAAAAGCATGCAACACCTGAACGCACCAACAGCGGCTGTTGTATAGTTTGCAGCTTCTAATACCCTTCCTAATGTGATCTCCGTCAGAGGAAGTGAAGCTCGGCTGGACACATGGACAATTACTGGTGGTGTGCCATCCTCCCCAACCAAACCTAAAAGGACACTAAGCTATTTCTTCTTGACATATGGGAATAATAATTATTTTAATGGTCCAATTGAAAATATACGCAAAATCCATAGAAATGATTACCTCTCATTATATTTATTTGTAAAAAATGCTGGACATCCTATGCTAAACTAGTCACACAGAGGGAACTTTACTCATTATACGAACAATACTGACTTTTGAAAAGCTATATACACTATCACAATTTAGGTGAAAAATGTTATGCAATGATGAGGATTACTGGAACTGATTACTCACCATACCTTGCTGGGTATCGTCCAGTTAATAAAGCTGCTCGACTCGGAGTACAAAGAGAAGCCGCTGATAAATGATGAGTCAGACGCACACCTTCCGATGCTAATCTTCAGTGAGCACATTCATTATCAAGAGATATAATTCGTATCATGACAATAACAATGTAAAATTGATTTATGCAATATACTTAAATAGACAGATACTAAGTAGATGGGAAAGGCTAAAAGAATACAAAATAAATATGCCAAAAATAAGAAAATGAATTTGTAGGTAGACTGCATTGAATGTCAAAAGAGGGCTCAATTTTTCTTTATATCTAAATAAGGACCAGATAGTTAATGGGTTTCTTAACATTAACAGGCATTTTGAGGTCAGACAATGTTCACGAATTAAACATTTAACTTGTGTATAAAACGTTGTATCACTGATAAACGGGACACTGGCAAAGAATGACATAATTGGTGCAGTTGGTCTGTTCTTTTCCCGTATTAAATCATTATTTAAAAACTTGTAGAGGTGTTTAAAAAAACCTTAGCTGGATAGCAGTTTTCCATGGAGTATTGTTGTAAAAAAGTTATCTCATGGTGAAATTCAGACCAGCCTTAAGAGAAAGAATAGGCTCTGTGGAAGAGGGTGAATAAAGCACTCAATTTAAAGTTGAAACAACAAAATCTGTAAAAATTTGTACTTGGCCCAGTATAGTCTTTATTTTAAAAGCTGAGGTGTGAAAACCATCTGTGTTACATGACACTTCTATATCTAACCTCTTTATCATAATCAATTGTAAACTTGATATTATTGTGAGCTGAACTGCAAAATTGTAAGAAGGGATCAGCCATGTCTCTGTCTCTAATAAGAATAAACGTATCATCTATGTAACGACAGTAAAAAAGAGGGCAATTGTCCAGCAACCGCTCCTCCAGTTCACGCAAAAATGTCCACAAAGACCGGGCCTAAAGGACTGCCCATTGCCATGCCATCACGTTGTACATCTTCCATTAATAATAAAGGCAATGTCCTGCACTGCCAAAGTTAAAAGATTCTTGAAAATACCATAATTAAAACCATGAAGCATAACATAATTACTAGTAAAAATCTTGTTTAAAATAATTCGAGTTGTTTCTTCCACAGGGATATTCATGAAGATAGACTCTACATCAAGGCCAACAATAAAAGATCCGAATCTTAAGAAAATGCACTTTTTTAAACTGCTCAGCATTTTTGTATTATAATTATTATGGGAAAATTCTGTTAATGAAGGTACTTGTAATTGGGGATGTCACAAGATGTTAGAATCGGTTTCAAAGGAAGGCCATACATTGTGTACCTTAGGAAGACCGTACCTTATACCATAAGAACCAACCAATACTGCTGAGATTTTGGTGTATATTATTTGTCGTGAAAAGACAAGTGCACAGTCTTTCCTCGACTGGATTCCACTGAGTTCCCACCACAGAAGTTCTAGAATAATTGGCTGGCAGCAAACGAGCAATGGTTCTTTGTGAATTCAATCGTACTTATTTCTGTTTGTGTATAGTTTCAGACTATAAATTGTATTAGCAATGTCCTACTCGGGCCAGGGAATTAATCTAGAGCAATGACAAAAGCCTAACTGGAAGTGCAGATCATGCCAGAATGCTGGAGAAGCTGCATTCCTGCAACAGAACTCAATCGAGGTAGCAGCAACAGTTTTTCTCTACTGGTCCCCAGCTAGATCATTCGCCATCATACGGTCCTATGATTAATTAGTGTTTATTCAATTATGTCCTCATTGTACGGCATATAAGAAGTAATAGTCTATATCCCGACCAGCGGCGAGTGCCAGTTCATGCTTTCTAGGTTTCGTAACAATTTAGTCCGTGAAACTCTTAGGGGGCCACGTGGTCCTCTGTATAGTCAAGTGATGAGTATCAAGGGTGTCGTATTAGTCATGATGGAAATGTTGTAGATTAAAATGTTTATTTTTATAATAAAACTTTGTAAAAATCCTGCTTTGCCTAATTTACTCATCCCTCACATCAGACTGTGAGCTGTCCTCTAAGGTATGCCAAAACGGCCATTAACATCTGGCCACCGGTATCCCCATCATTACTAAGGGTTTTCACGACAAACTGGTCCTTCAAACCGGACTTGGCCTAAGCAATCAGATTTGTAACAGCTGCGAGTAAGTTATGGTATTAAGAGTTTTACTGGAGCACTCGCAACTGGATGAGCTTTCACGACGAAATATCCTTTCTGGTGAGATATTTTAGTAATAACTGTTTTTCTTCACGACTTTTTTTCAGATCTCTAAACAAACTGCTAATGGAAAAAATGGTGCATTCAACACCTGTATCTACTGTGCCGAGACTGAAGATGTATGCAAGTTTCCCTTTCATGCATGATGATACCTTCAAGAGAGCTTGCACAACCACTATTCAAAAGAGGTTTCCGGCTGTGGACTTGAAAATTATCCCCAAAAATCCCTTAACTATTGGACCTCTCTTTAGAGTCAAAGACCAACTCAGTCCTCTGCTTTCGTCCATCGTCGTATATAAATACACTTGCCCAAGATGTGATCACGGTACATACTTGGGATGCACGAATAGGCTGTTGAAGGTTTGAATAGATTCCCACAGGGGCATAAGCCATAGAACAGGCAGTAGGTTATCTAATCCAGAACAATCTAATATACTTAATCATTCAAAAACATGTAAACCTATATTGACAGCAAGGATTTTTCCATCTTGGGCCAACTGCGGAACAACAACGACCTGACTATCTTAGAATCGATAATTATCAAAAAGACTGTACCATCGTTAAACACCCAAACGTCCTCTATAAAATTGTTCATACCATAGTTTGGGCAACTGGTATTTATTTATTTTTGTTAGTTTTACTCTTTCTTTCGTATAGGTAGGTGTTTATAAGATTTTAGTGAAGTCCTGTACTTGTAATTTGTTTGCCTTTGAAGGTACTGTTTAATTTTAACTTCTACTTATTGAGAGCTGTTGCCATTACATTTTAAATATAAATCAAATGAATTTGAGCATTAATGTTTGCAAATTTTATATATTTTTAGCCTTGAAAGTACGATTTAGAATTCGTCGTGAAACGTTAGCATTTAAATAAACTGTTAAAGGATGAGGACCCTTATGTATGTAATATATATATATATATATATATATATATATATATATATATATATATATATATATATATATATATATATATATATATATATATATATATATATATATATATATATATATATATATATATATATATACGAATCTTCAGAGGGTGTCCATGATACAAGTTGTAAAAGGATTAAGTTTATTACTACGAAACGTTTCGCACATGAAACATCTGTGCATCATCAGTCTATGGGAGACCAATACGACAAATAAATAGCAAACTGATGATGCACAGATGTTTCATGTGTGAAACGTTTCGTAGTAATAAACTTGATCCTTTTACAACTTGTATCATGGACACCATCTGAAGATTCGTATATAATTTCTCCACTGAACTTCTCTATAGGAGAGCCGAAAGCAATCTTCTCTCCACCTAGACGAAAAATATGTAAATTACCTCTTAAACAGTCCAACGTGGCAGGAGGCAGAAGATCAAACAACCGACCAGACTTTACATGAAAGTAAAGAGAACTTTTCATGGGTGGAGTACCAATTAACAAATAGCAACCTTGGGTGGGGGAAGCACAACAATACAAAACTCGAACCAAGAATTCGAGGCTCAAATGAACTGATGAAACATTGACAGTAATTAATAAACAAATTTTTACTTTAATGGAGCCA
>NC_087209.1:56072803-56132833 GCF_015104395.2 Macrobrachium nipponense
TGGCTGCGGGCCTCCATGGCTCTTAGCCGCCGTTACAAGAAGCTTCCAACGACCACGGTCCTGCGCAACATCCCACCGATCCCCTGGACCATCCACTCCAAGCTTTGTCATGTCCCTTTTTATGTTATCAGACCATCTCATGCGGGATCTTCCTGGAGGTCGTCTGCCCTCTGGTTGTCCTCTAGTAATCTGGCTTATCAGTCTATCCTCACGAGCCCTGGCCACATGCCCTGCCCACCTCAGTCTTTGAGCCATAATCGTGCATGTTATCAGGGGTACTTCTGTCATTTCCCTCAGTTCATTATTATGCCTTCTCCATTGCCCCATCTCCACATCAAAGACCGGTCCACATATCCTTCTCAAGATTCCGTTCTCAAACACTTCCAACATTCGTTCCAGATCCTTTGTCAGCCCCCAGGTTTCGCAACCATACGTTAAAACGGGTCATAATGGTTGTATAGGCCTTCAAATTGTTCTCCTTGATAAGATATTGCTACTGAGAACTTTGGCTAAAGCCCAACTACATCTGGCTGCCGCTGCTATTCTTAGTTTTATCTCTTCCTCTACTCTCTACTCTATTTTCAGCTGTAACTGTCGATCCCAGGTATTTGAAATTCTCGACAGCTTCCAACTCCATATTTCCACACCTGATGTTACCCAGTATATATAACTTATATATATATATATATATATATATATATAATATATATATATATATACCATAAGGAGTAATTATAAATATCCATAAACACACGTATATCATATTTATATTCTTGTTGGATGATGTATATTGTTGGAGAACAATCTTTTTTAAACTGAAATTTTATCTAATTCAATTAGGAAGAATAAGTGTTCTATCAGCAAATTTTAGGAAAAAACTTCAATATAATTATTTCTTAAGATTCTGAGGAGATGCAAAAATCGAACTAATGAAACTCACTTATCTATGTTGGGCGTGTTTATTGTGCTGTTTCCGTAGCAACCGAGGTCGCCAATACCCAGATCGTCGGCAAGTAAGACCACCACATTGGGATGTTTTGACTTCTTGTCTCCCCTCACGAGGGTAATCAGCATAATGACCAATATGAAAATCCGTTTCATCATAATCCCTGAAAGATTATGGGTTCTCTTATAATCATGGTATACATACACATATATGTATAATATTATATGTGTGTGAGTGTATAAAGCAAGACAAGTCATTTCATATACAATCTTTAGCTAATGAGCCAAAAAATGAACCACTGGTACAGAAATCTCCCACAACATCAACATTCACATACATGCAAAGCACTTCAGCAGTAGTACATCGAAGCACTCCCTACCAACCTTTGCGTCTTACCTCCATATTTCTTGCACATTCTTTTTCCGGCTATCAAGTCATTTCTCTTCCTGTATAGGATTCACACCAATTATACAAAACTTTAACTCTTAAATGATCTAAGCAGAGAGCTGATCAGCAGCATGTCGGAGGCTCTCCCCCCGCACTTCACAACTTACCCTTATCATTCATGTACTCTTTTCCTGTATATGAAGACTCTTCCTTTCCTATAGCCTTTCCATACCGTCTAACCAGAACTTTCAGGTCTTCTTCGCCTGTTTTTACCCAACAAATGTGATGTGGTAAATAAAATGTCAGTACACTTCCCGGATGCGGGCATACAGCAAAAAGGAATCTATGATTTTAAGAATAATAACTGACTGGTGAAATGAGGAATAAAAAATGATTTTGAGATGCAATTACACAACAGAAGGCTAGTATGTTTCATACAGAAGTATGGATAATGTAGTCAAGAAGAAATTTGTAGAGGAAAAATAATCATATAATAAAAAGTAGAGAATATTATCAAAGACTTCAGGTAGAATCAGTTGCTATTCTACGAAGATTTAAATGCTAAGGGAAAGGTTAATGCGAAAACAGATCGCAGATCAAAAGACATATAAAGAGAATACAGTACTAGGTTGACGAAATAAATTATTTGAGGATCTGATGAATGTGGAAGATAGTCAGAGCTGACTGGAGTGAGAGAGGGATGAATTATTATAACTTTGAGATTGCTATACGAGGTTATTTCTGAGAATGTATGGAAGCCAAACGAGAGTTTGCAAAATGGAGGTGGTAGGATTACAAGTGAGATGCTTCATATTCTCCAGACGTCTCTCACACAATCAACCTCCTTGCTGCGAGATGAGAGAATGCACAATATAAATTCAATAACAGTGATCCTGATGATACACGGCATAATATTGAAAGTAATCAATGGATAATAAAGCATACAGCAAACCCTTCACATGGATGCTAAGAGATCTCGAATTTATGATTCACAAAACGATCACTTTCCAACATATTATATAGAAAAACACACAGACATGCAATGATATATAATATAATATTACTAAAACCTAAACGGTAACTAATTATCATACAACACTCATAAGGGTGGGCTTTGGTCGACGCCAAAGCGGATGCAACTTCGCTCGATTACATTTTAGACTTATAAATGCTGTTTTACGTAACGAGCCAATTTTTATATTTGGTGATTTTAATGATAATTTGTTGTCTGCAAGCAATAAAATGAAGAAAATTATACGTAACGTCAAACTTCATCAGATCATTAACAAGCCTAATCGTGTTACTTACAATTCTGCAACGCTCATTAACCTTCCGATAACTAACAGAACTGATATGATTAAGCACTTTAATGTTGTCCCCTGCCCAATAGCAGACCACGAGGCAATTACTGCTACTCTAAACCTGCATAAACCAAAAAGAGAACCTGTCTTTAAAACTTACCGATGTCTAAATAAATTACTCTTCTCGGACACTATGCGACTTGTTACTAAATAAAGTCGCCCTGTTAAATGAAATACTAAACAATGATGGTGTAAATTGCCAGCTGTTTATTATAACTGAAGTATTTGTTTCTTGCAATGACAAATGTGCTCCAATGGTGACTAATGAAATCAAACCCAAGATATAAAAAAAAGCGACGAAAGAAAGAGATCTCGTGCAGAGAAGTCTTAAAGCCCAAAGAAATGGTGTACTACTGGCAGAAAGTTTTAGATAATTGAAGAAAAAAGTAAAAGACATGATGGACTCCAGTAGAGAAGAACACTACAGACAAGATTTCCAATATACAAGAAATAGCTACCGTAAAGCATGGAAAGTATTTTTTAAAAAATGTTCCATATTGTTGGCAGCGAAGCACAAATATCTGAAAAAAGGAGGATATTAAAGCTAAAGCGGAAGAGTTTAATGAGTATTTTGCGAATGTAGGAAAACAAACTTACGAGAAAATTCTGCAGGTGACATCAGCAAAAAAGGCTCCAAGTCTTTGGTCAATAAATCTAGATAATCCACGCGGATTCAAGCCTTCTCCAGTAGACTGTGAGACGGTTATGTTAACTATTAAGGATTTAAATAACCCGAGCGCATGCGGATTTGATGGTATCACTCTGAAATTTATCAAGGATGCACTATTTATAATAGCATTTTACATTCCAATAACCATCAATACTTCCATCGTAACTAGCACCTTTCCTGATTTATAGAAATACCCTTTCGTTATTCCTGTTTTTAAAAACAGAGATAGAGATGACATCAAAAACTATCGGCCAATCTCACTATTACCTACTCTGTCTAAGGTACTCGAAAAGATTATTGCTAATCAATTAACAAAATATTTGGAAGAAAACAGTCTTTTATCTGAACACCAGCATGGCTTTAGCCCTAAATTATCTACTGAGACAGCTCTTTTGATGGTAATAGATCGAATATATAATTACATAGAAAATAAAAAGATATCACTGTTCCTACTACTGGATCTATCCAAAGCATTTGATAGCGTGAATCACAAAATCCTATTAGAGAAATGTATAAATCTAAGAATAGATCCATCTTGGTTTGATAGTTATCTCACCAATCGATTCCAGTCAGTAAAGTTAATGGACATATTGTCATCTAGATGTGAGGTAACATTTGGGGTTCCGCAAGGATCCATTTTAGGACCAATATTGTTATTTTTGTTAACGATTTGGCGGAATCTCTACCTGGTATTTTCGTTATCCAGTATGCTGATGATACACAAATCATACTTGAAGGGGACATAAGCAACATGAATGATTTATGAAGAAGGGCTGAAGCAGTCTTGGAGAAGGCCAAGACATATTTTTAGAGACATTTTTATAGGATCAAGACAATATATATCGGCCATAGATGATAATGTAAGGTTAGATTTCAATGGCAATGTTATAAAGCCTATGAAAGTTGTGAAAAACTTAGGCGTCTATTTTGACCGTTTTAAAACTTTTGACTCTCATATTGAGGAAGTATGCAAAAAGACGACGGGCATACTTATTTACTTGAACAGAATAAAAGATAATTTTGAACCCTCCACGCGCCTGAATGTTGTTCAGTCACTAGTAATAAGCCTCATCCACTATTGTTTTAAGGCAGTGGTTTCCAACCTGTGGGACGCGCCCCCCCTGGGGGTCCTCGAAGGGCTGCTTGATGAAGGAGATAAATATATCTGAAAACTATTAATTATGATGGAATTCAGAATTTCAAAATACTGAGAAAATATTTCAGATTTAAATATGAAATTTAGTTGTCTAATGTGTGTGTGTGTGTGTGTGTATATATATATATATATATATATATATATATATATATATATATATATATATATATATATATATATATATATATTATATATATATATATATATATATATATATATATATATATATATAATATTGTGAATTATTGACATGTGCCGACTATGCAAGTGAATTACAGTATTTAAGGAAGGGGAGGGGGGGGCGCAGAGAATGTGCCATTCAATGAAGGGGGGCGAGAATTAGAAAAGGTTGGAAACCACTGGTTTTAAGGTATGGGGTGCACTAATAATGTCCAAATCGACAAAATTCAAAAAAACTTGTAATTTCGCTGCTAGAGTAGCTGTAGGTGATATTAGGAAGTACGATCATATTTTTCCTGTTCTAAAAAAGCTGGAATGTGAAAATATCAGTACGTTAACGAAGTTTGCGTGTTTGTGTTTAAAGTTTTAAGAGATATTTTACCGGAATGGCTGTATCATTTTAGAATGGTTAACTCAGTAACTGGTGTTTATACTCGTCAGGGTTGTGATCTTGTTGTAAAAAGAGCGACAACAGATATTGGCTCAAGGGAGTTCCCGTCTAGGGGCCCTTCCTTGTGGAATAAGCTACCATAAGATATTGAGGATGCTGCCACTCTACATCCTTTTAAGAATAAGTTGAAGAAATGTCTGTTGCATTAGTATTCACTTACTATGAATTTATTTTAATGACTATTAATTTATTCTAACGCTGATCTTTCGTTATTTTACCTATATGTATACATACGCATTGTAGAATAACCAGTGTTCAATTGGAAATAAAGTTATTATTATTATTATTATTATTATTATTATTATTATTTTATTATTATTATTATTATTATTCCCTGCCCAGCTTGGACTACGTCCTCGCAGTGATGTGGCCAACATATGACAACATTAGAAACCAAAAAACCTTTGAAGGTACATACATTTAGACCCCATATTAATACCAATAAAATTCCTAATTTCCCCCCCCCCCACAGTTTTTTTTTTATTTACATCAAAATTCACCTCTTAATAGTATGTCACAGCCTTATCTACCACTCCTTTTTCATCTATTACTCTTGGGTTGGCAAAGCTCATAAGCTAGATGTGAAGTGGTTAGCTCCAGTAGGGGATGGTAGCGGCATAGTACATAAGGTTTCCCAACATATCCACTACCATTATGGTATGAATACCACTAAAAATCTACTTGGGAGGAGTATCACTAGTATTCTTTGATGCAGGTATATTGTGCGCTCATTAGATGGGCGAAAAACTCACTGAAAACTGTGGCACTTTTACAGCTTTAAGCGAGTCAGTGTTAGACTCTATTCTTTAAGTTGTATAATTTAGCCCAAAGAATGACCCCTCATTCACTCCCTGGTTTAGTCCACTCTCAATAAAAAATGTTGTTAAATAATAGTACCACCAGCCATCACATCGCTGTGGCCTGCCTCCATCAGGTATCTTCATACGGTCCACTAACTATCCCCAACTTATTTGAGTCATCCCCAACCTCACAATCTTGGGGGTAACCAATTTCCTTTAATTAACCACACAATAAGTTTAATAGACAGTCATCATTTTGTCCTTTCCTAAGGATTCTTCCACAAAGCTAAGGGATGACCTTTTGTTCCTAATGATGACCTGCATTATCTTTATAGTTATTGTGTTTTACACCATTCACTGTCTGGTGAGAAATAAGATTCATATCTATCCCAACACAACAGCACATTGTTTTCCACGTATCATTACAGCTTAAATTTCATGGATGACATGTGCTGCTTCTGTATCTATCATACAAGCTGCATGAACACATAAATTACTACTTGAGCTATTGCGAGTTCCCCACTTCTTTTCCTTAGTTCTTTAGCTACCTCCCCAAGCTGTTTATATCTATCATGCTGCTTTATCAATATCCTTAGTTTTTTTATTGGTTTGATGATCAACATCACTACGTTATGCTTAGACACTTCCAATGTAGGTGCTGCTACCTGACCACTCGGCCAAAAATGAGCACAGTGGCCAGAGGCTTGAATATAATCTTTCTATGTTTACACATCCCCAAGATTACGACCAACACGCCGCTTACTACAGCTGCCTATAGGACTACAAACTTATCATAGTATTGCTACAAAGTACATAAATTCTGACAGCAAAGCATTATGTTCCCAACGCATTTAAACGTCTACTGCACTAACCAGACATTAATACAAAAAAGAAATTTCTACTTATTAATGCAATAACAAATATGTATAGATAACAAGGCTTAGTTTAACCTTGTCTAAATAATAATAAAAAAAAGGAAAACTGGTAACAAGAGCCAACGGGCGACTGGCCACCTACCTTAGAAAGAAAAATGCAATCTGCATCTGATACTATTCTCAAGACCATTAAATCTGGGACTAGACCAATCTCCAAGATACCCAAATAGAATCTTTATTTCCCCAAAAACTAACATGATGAGAGAAATGAAATTAATTGAAAACCCAACTAAAATAAAAGGTAATCACTTCTAGCAAAGAAACATCATCTCAAATGATTACCACACCAGTTCCCACATAGATATCACTGTTGTCCCCAAACTCAGAAATGTAAACATGTCAGTAAATAAAGTCAACATAGAGACAGGTAAAAGTGTAGTGACTTTATTACAGGTAGACACAGGTTATAAACAGGTGTGTGGATGGATATGCAGTTTGCGACTGACACAGACACAAAAATGACTCGATCCGACCTGGATCTGTGTTTCTTGACATGCTTATCTTCAGAAATATTATTTGCTACAATGGGCTAATGTACAAGAATGATATATCAGCGGCAAGGACGAAAAGTGCTTAATACAATGTGAGGTACAAGGTGGACAGGAAATCTATATACATGAAAATTTGGAAAAAGCGTCCTTACAAGCCCATAAAAATGCCAAAGTATAGAAAGTAACTACTATATTTCAGAGACTGCTGTCTCTCTCTTCAGGTAGGTAATGAATGAGAAAAGTTACGGAAAAGGTGGTATTTATACAAAGAGATCAATCCAGGGTAGCACGTTTTACCAAATCACCCTCACTGATAATTCTTCTTTAATCTTCTTCAGTGTTGGTTTAAGGAAGGTTTTATCAATGATATCTGAATCCTAGGTGCCCTTTGACATGTTCATTTTATATATGTGTATATATATATATATATATATATATATAGTATATATATATATATATATATATATATATATATATCTCTTAAAAAATAGGTGTGGTGGTGAATTGTTAATCTCAGCTAGGCTTTTTCCGCTTAGTGACAGGAGGGCTTAGCAACAAGCACTTGATTCCTCGAAGTGCTGAAATGAAAGAACAGTTAGAATTAGTGACCATGCGATATGAGGCTGACGACCTTTCAGAGACTGGGTGCGGCATGGTTGCTATGCCATTCCAAAAGGTGTGTCCGTGTGTGTGTTCATGACGTGTAATGTATGGGGCCCAACAGTAGGAGGTGCCAAAGAAGATGACACTCTTTGATTACCAGTGTTGTGGTATAGAACACATTTGGAGCAGACTCAAGGGCACACCCATCGCAAGGTAGTGTAATATTAAGACTTTGGAAAAGTTACCCTTTGAAAAGAGAGAGAGAAGTGTAGTGTGTACACGGTCATTTAATTATCTTTTACATGTTGGAGTGACATAATAAATATGTCTCTTTATTTCAGATGGGTTCATGGCATTATATAAAGAATGGGTTCTCTTAAAGACTTTGACCATTTAAATGCATAATTAATCAGACTGTGATGTTTAGGGGCATGATTACTTAATCTAGTTCAGGAGAGTATAATGACAGTTTGCGGTTTTTTGAGGGTCACACTTTATTCTTCTTTTACTCCATTTTATATTCCTTTTGTTCCATTTAATGTTTAGCTAATTTGAGAAATAAAAAGTATATTTTTGTATCTACAAGGATTCATTAGCCCAGCTTGTATTTTTAGCTCTTGCAGAAAGATAACCAGCAACGAGAGGTAAGAGGGTTGCCTGTTTGTTTAATTTGTTTAAACGAGTGCCATATAATCGTAAAGACTCCGCAAGACGTGGTGGCAGTGGGTAAAAAGCTTTTTACAGGCCGTAGGTATGCTTCCAAAGAGACTATAGGTAGATTAGGCATATTTTTGGGGGAAAAGGATTATAATTATGTCACAGGCAACTCGCATTATTGCTGAGTTAGGGATTAAGGGTCTCAGTGTTCGAGGCTGTGTGTCTCTCTGTGCCAGCCAGTGTCTTTAGCCAACGCTTTGTGTGAGGTTATATTTCAAGGTTTCGGGAAATTGAAGTGTAATTTTTGGCATATTAAAGTGCTTATCGGGTGTGGTGAATAAGTTACGCGCACTTGCAATGGGTATACAAGTTCGGGCTCCGGTCCTATGAGGACGTGAGTGTAATTTCATATATTTCCTTTCCTTTCTTTCTTTTTTTTCTCTTTTTATTGGTGATTAATTTGCTCAAAAGTATGTTTATATTTTTTATGTACCTCGAGATTCGATGGACATTGGTGGTTTTGTGATAACATATGCGGGGATATTTGGTGTTGTGGGATACGCCCTGGAGAGAGAGAGAGAGAGAGAGAGAGAGAGAGAGAGAGAGAGAGAGAGAGAGAGAGAGGCAAACGGGCGGATGGTTTTGCTGAGCGAAGCGGTCTTTCTCTCGACCTTTTTTTCATATATATATATATATATATATATATATATATATATATATATATATATATATATAGATATATATATTATATATATATATATATTTGTCTTCTCCCTGTTTGTTTTTTTTTTTTGCTCCTGGCAATGGTTGTTTTGCCGAATTAAAATACGTTGTGCTGATTATCAAGGAAACATTACATTATCCCCTGAAATAAAATCATAATGCGTATTTCCATAAAAATTGTAAAAAAACAGGAAAATATGAATGAAGTCAGAAGTATTACGCTTTGATGGAATGTTGTGTTTCGTAAATGAGGTTCATCTGGGAATGTCTGTGTTCGATTCGGTGAACTTGAATCACTGGACAATAGTAATTAACGTCTGATATTGTCAAGCGTGTTTGCCATTCTGTATTTAAAAACAAAGACTTTCTCAGAATTATGCAGACGGTATTTCATATTGATTTCAGGAAATTTTACTACATTTTAATAGTCTTTAAATAGATTTCATTGGAATCGTTTACACATTCAGAGCAGGGTTGCCGTTTTGAGGAATTTCGTCTATTAGTGTGGCTTTCTGGTGACATCTGGCAACCCCCCGTGGCTTTTCCGACCACAGGCCACGGCACTGAAGAATAAAATTCTTCACTTGCATTTTTATATTTTATTATGAAAATAAAGCTATAAAACATATCCTGCTTACTTATACGAATTAATTTTATTGAAATCCTTTATTTGTCTTCGTCAAAAATACTTTATGTTAAGCTAGTGACATGTAGTTTTCTATCATCATGGAAAATAATTCTACATCGGAAAATACGCATTCTAACCATCAAATCATAAATAACTTTAAAAAATCAGATGAACTGCATATGGTAACACTGCTAAAAGCCAACGTTGTGAAGAAAAAACGGCAAGCAAAGCAATGACTGCACTCTACAAAACCAGAATATACCTTTGCTTAACAAAAGATTACAGTATGTTACGCTATGCAAGTCACACTGGATGCTGAGAATTTTCTTAAGGACATTATCTCCTTCCGAAATAACAGGATCATAAAAAATGACGTAGGCCTATTAGGTCCTATGTCTTTTTGTCGGTTTATGCAGCTTATGCCATTTGGATCATATGCCTATCTTATATTCAGCCGTTTTACTGTGGTTCTTGTTATGGTTATTTTTGGTTTTTGTTGCTGCTGTTATAGTGCTTGTAGTGTCTTCGAAAATTTTACATACAGTATCCCAACATTGCAGAATAAACATAGACCTATTCATAAAGTACTGGTGTAAAGAATTATCTACCTACTCTTGTTAACTGACATTTAGTCTTTTGTTTGGATTAAAAGTAAATGAGATCTTTATGAATGTAGTCTACTCTATTTCCAACAGATACAGTAAGAGATTGGCGTGTAGGCCCATGCCCTGTCTTTGTCTCAATATATAAGAATTTTATGTGTGGGCCCATGTCTTGACATTGCTTCAAAATATAAGAATATGACGTGTAGGCCTATGCCCTGTCATTGCTTCAAAACATAAGAAATTGACGAGTACACCTATGTCCTGTCATTAACTCAAAATGTAGGAATTTGACGTGTAGGCCTATGCCCTGCAATTGCATCAAAATATAAGGAATTGATAAGTAGGCCTATGCCCCGCCATTGCCTCAAAATATAAGAAATTGATGTGTAGGCTAATCTCTCAATGACATGCAGGATTATGATGAATTAATACCCTAACATCGGAACTCGCTGCATAAGACTATGCTTCATTTCAATTAATGTGGTCGATGTTATTTCGCTTATGCAAACTAACACTAATCTTTAAAAAAAAAGAAAAAAAAAGCAAGATGCATTTGTACACATTTAGGCTGTGCATGGTAAAACAAAAGCAAAAAAAGAAAAAAAAGATTCACAGACAAAATGATCCAAGATCTTCATAATGATATATAACTTTATATATCTTTTATTGGAGATATCATTGGCATACTTCACAACTACAGGATCTCAGTTCTGTGGTGTCATGATTCATGCACGATACTCAACATCACCAAACGGGTCAAAGCCATACTGGTAATCATTTGGACTGTTAACTAGTGTGACGTCATTCCCCCTTTGAGAGCTAGCAAATCACAAGCTTCCACTGGGAGGGGCTTAGCTGCAAAGCTAGGTGGACTCTGCTATAATAGACATTCTCACCAATTTAAGGTGTGATATGTGAACTTGTTGGAGTAGTTGCAATGAGGGAGGCCTCTTTCCAAGCCAACTCTCCTTTCAAGAACATCATTTTCAGGAGACATTAACATAAAATAATTTAATATGGCTGTTGATATTTAGTCAGTCGTAGAGAACTCAACTACCCTATCTACAAAACCCATCTCTCCGACACGAGGTAAAATGCCCAGAATTCGAGTTTTACCAGTCATGTAAATCTTTCCTCCTTTGCTATTCCTTTTTTTGTGCGTCAAATGCCATTTACATATAAAAACCAACAAATGATATATCACATTAAAGCTAAGGCTTACCTTGACACCAATGCCTTAATATTAAAAATATCTTTTGAGTGTTCCGTGAGTTCCAATGAGAAAAAAATCTAAATTAGACTGCATTTTCGAAAGTCGACCTCATTTTGGCAGAGGTTCCTATTATGTTAATTAAAAAACAAATGACAATGTATGCAATTCTGTCTTTAAGAATTTAGAGTGATTAAGGATTCAAGGATGCATTGATGGTGGCAGCGGCTCCTTGGTTATCACACTGTTTAATAAACTTATGAACACAATTTATAACAAAGTCAGGTCTGCATGAGAAATGGAAACAAAAAAAGGAATAGCAAAGGAGGAAAGATTTACATGTCTGGTAAAACACGAATTCTTGGCACTTTACCTCGTGTCGGAGAGATGGGTTTTGTAGATAGGGTAGTTGAGGCTGGAGGCCGGCTGTTATTTCACAGAACTGACACTGGAAGAATACTGGACTGGGACCCTTCCGCTTGGTTAGGTATTGGCTCTTTGGGAGCGGAGCTCAAAGGGTAGAAGGTGTTAGGACTGTGCTCAGTCTCAGCAGTCGTGCGTTGGTCTTCTTTCCGCCCTGACCTTGTGTTTGGTTTGTTGATTGCATGGTAAAATGCTGGGCCTGCATGGGCGATCTCATGTCACGTGTTTGCCCAACTTTCTCTTTTGGTGTAAGGGTTCCAGTGTCTGGGGTGATCATATGATCATTTCCAAGGGTGGTGAAGTGACCTGGAAAGAGTTTTAACACTGTCACATGGTCTAGGAAGGGAAAGAAAAGACCACCAAAGGGGAAGAATAGCAAGAGCTTTGTAGGAGAAGCAAATTCTCTACGACTGACTCAATATCAACAGCGATATGAAATTATTTTATGTTAATGTCCTCTGAAAATGATGTTCTTGTTGATTGCATGGTTTTAGCCTCGCCCTTAGACTCTTTTTCAATCAAATTTGCGCATGGGGAAATGTCACTAGCTTTTGATTTATTTTATATACCACGTACGAACATGTGCAATAAAAACACCAATAACCATGGAACAGCGTCAAACCCAACTGTTTCCCTCAATAAATCCAATACTTTATATTATCCAGAATAAATCCAATACTTTATATTATCCTGAATAACTTAAACTAACAATCCTGTATTCGGTTATGTACTTACAAAAGTACTTAACTTTTGAGTTTTCTTCAAATAGCAGTTTACGCGTTTCCACGGGCGCCCGCTGCATATTTTCGGAGAGGGGGCAAGTAATATATATATATATATATATATATATTTATATATAATATATATATATATATATATATATATATATATATGTGTGTGTGTGTGTGTGTGTGTGTATGTATGTATGTATATATATCTATATATGCACACACACACACACACACACATATATATATATATATATATATATATATATATATATATATATATATATATATATATATACATACGTATATATTACTTGCCCCGTCTCCGAAAATATGCAGCGGGCGCCCGTGGAACCGCGTAAACTGCTATTTGAAGAAAACTCAAAACTTAAGTACTTTTGTAAGTACATAACCGACTACAGGATTGTTAGTTTAAGTTATTCTGGATAATATAAAGTATTGGATTTATTGAGGGAAACAGTTGTGTTTGACTCTGTTCCATGGTTATTGGTGTTTTTATTGCACATGTTCGTCCGTGGTAGATGAAATAAATCAAAAGCTAGTGACATTTGCCCATGCGCAAATTTGATTGAAAAAGAGTCTTAGGGCGAGGCTAAAACTTTATTGGATTTATGTATCAAAACTGCTAGGAATTTACAACAAGTGAAAAACCATCTATACAAGACCCGTCATGAAAATAAGCTTAGCATCGATGACATACAAAATATGTGAAATTTCTTATTGACGTTTTTACATCATTATTTATGTACTTCAGGCATGAATGAGAGAATTACAGAATTTAATGATTTATTAGGTTTTGATTCAGCATGCCCTGTAAAAATGTACTTCGATATTACTTATAAATCTGGGGACTTCTTTACTGGAGTACTCTATTCAGTTTTCAACGTATATAGCTAGACTCCAAACTGATTCTACGTTGCATAGGATTTCGTTCAAAATTCACTAACTGGCAACTAACATGTTCCGTATTTATTTATTATATCAATGCGAAAACACAATTATTGCATACAAAAGGGCCATAATATGTTCCAATCGAGTGAAATCTGTCATATATTTCAAAATTGTAAGAAAATGTCACTTGTAGCCAAATTTCAGAAAAAACACTGAAACATTTTCAAAACTTTCGTTCACTCATCGCTGGTGCATTTGACCAAAACGAACTCGTCATCAAATCTCAGTTCAATTGTTAAATATATAAATAAAAAAAAAATTAAAACATTAATATTGCTTCCAAAGCAACCATGAAATTTGAAATGGTCCAATTTGATTGTTTTGTGTCTCAACGCCAAAAAATGTAAATATGTAAATACAAAAGTAGAATGAGCCCACCGATATCTGTGTGAGTATAGCGTAGTGGCGATGCAACAAGAACCATCTGGTATAACATACATAGGTCTACAATGAGTAGCATCGATAAAATTATGTTGAATACTTTTATTTTATATTTCCTAGAGGAATAGTTGGATTTTCATACAAACAAAATTATTTATGATATATTTCTTAACCACTTCAAAAATTATGGCTTACTAGTAAATATTCGCCTATGTAAT
Source organism: Macrobrachium nipponense (assembly GCF_015104395.2). Taxonomy (NCBI): domain Eukaryota; kingdom Metazoa; phylum Arthropoda; class Malacostraca; order Decapoda; family Palaemonidae; genus Macrobrachium; species Macrobrachium nipponense. The sequence continues at coordinate 56,087,329 of NC_087209.1, forward strand.
TATTCTTTTGTCAAAGCCAAGATTTTGTTCCTAGGCCTAGGTGTGTTAGATTCTTTACTTCACACTGAGCATTCACTTTTCTATATTAGCCATTTCTGGCCAGAAAGTAAATGAGGTTATCTACACTTTCTTGCACTTCCAGTTACCTTATGCAAGAATAAAATATACGCCAAGTGTCTATATACCTTGATATTAATATTCATCGATATTTCGATTAATAGCCAACTTCTCCTTATAATCAAAATCATCCATCTTTTATTCCTCAAGGAGCAGGTAACCCTTACAAATAAATTTATTAGTTTCAAATTACATCTCATAAGGCTTAGATTATTTTTTAGGCCTATAAATCATTTTGGAACATACAGGCAGATTAAACACAGCCTAAAACTTCAATACTCAAAGAAAACTTGTTGTAATTCATATTCCTAATTTGAAATTGTTATGACTGTTCAGCTTATTAGGTCTACTGTTATAATGCTGCAGACATAGTTAAGTATGCTGTCACTGATGGCACTGCTAACCTTATCACACCACACTTTAAACTAAGCAACATAAAAAAATCAATTCAAAATACAGATTACGAACTATACCAATACATAAAAGGGATCATATTTATATGACCTTAAGGAAAATAGTGCTAGCTGTGAATTCGCAATCTTTTCGACAAGTATGACATTAGAAATAACAGAAAATGTTTAACACTACTTGGCAACGTCACTTTCAATCTGAGAATCGGACAATACATGTTGCATCAGATTTGAGCATCACTTTACTCTTTGAGGGCTCCAGGGTTATTCTTCTAGCCTTTAAGTTACATGACTGCCCAAATGCAAAATTTCACGAACGCTTTTTTGATCTTTTAACGAATGACTTTATGATTCTCAATCTAAGCAAAACTTCACAACCTGTCATTTGTGATCTCAAGTGAACCAGGGTAATATTAAACAGCCTATAGACAAGATTTTACCCAATGTTTCAATTGGTCATTGTTGGAATCACATAAAGCGCCATGTTAAAATTTGGTTAACTAAGCTTAAGAAAACATAGGACGACATTTCAGTTTATACAAATCACGTCTACTCATTATCAAAATGTCATGACGAATGCAAATTTGACGAAAAACGTAAACATCTGTAAGTAACATGGTCGCAGGAGTTCAAAAAATATTCTACTAAATACATTAAACAATTTATCATCTATAATTCAGGTCGGTGGATTTTAGAAAAACTTCAGATTTTTAATCCATATTCAGGTGCAACTACAAATCCAGTAGAGTACACGAATGATGTTATAAAATCACTCCAAAAACGACAAGAATTCCCTGTTGATAAAATTTCGATTTCGCTGTTCGTTATTCAAAAACAGTATTGCTGTAGTACAGAAATTCAGTGTGGAAGGGCGGGTTTTGGAAATGACAAACTTAAAAACGAATTTTCATTTGCAAAAACAGGTGCGCCTGAAATTCAGATTTCTTCCCTGAAAGGCGCTCTAATCAAGAAGAAAAGTTACAACATGCAAAAGAGCTCATCGAAAACTCATTTTGAAAAGAATCAAAGAAGTTACAATCCTGTTCTAAACAATGGCTGTGTTGATAATCATTATTGTTGGTCATTCAAATCAGAACGATAGCAAAAGTAATGTAGAATTTTTAGAAACGTAAATAAATGGTCTACTTGTCGACAAAAATGCAACAACTGTCGATGACAAAGATTTAGGAGAAAGAAAGGGCCAGGAGAAAATTTTAAGTAAAAAAAATTTTCGCCCAAATTACCGTTGAAAATTATAAGGCCAGACTTGTTTCGTCTATGAACGCATTTATGGTAAAAGGTATAAGTAGTAGATTAAATATTAGGTTTAACCCCAAAAAAATTGCTAGAAAAGATTTTTCGACTGTTTATGGTTCTGATTAATGTGGAGAATAACATTAAAACTCTACCAAAGTTAAAGTACCGGAAAGTTGTCAAAATCCAAGATGGCCGCCAGTGCACTAAATTGCAATTGGCTTCCTTGATATCTGCCGTAGAATGATAAATATGATGTCTATATCTAGGTTTTGGGGGTTAAGGAATACAGTGGAAACTGAGAAATTATCTTTTAATCATCACAACTTCATGAAATCCAACATGGCGTCAAGGATGGCAACCAATACATTTAAATGCCTTTAACTTTCCTATTGTTTGCCATTGAATAGCATATATGATGTCTCTAACTAGGTTTTGAGGGTCAAAGAATGCAATGAAAGTCATGAAATTGTCATTTGATTATCATAATATCATGAAATCCAAGATGGCATCTAAAATGGTCCTCGACATACAAAAATATCCTTCAATATAAAAAAATTAAAATTCCTGTAAGCTATATATAATTTGCCCTATAGTCTATATATAATTTAAGAATGCAACACTAGAATCAAACTATTGTTTTTAGTTGTTATCAGTACCTCAACATTCACTACCATAAAAACTCCTTTGTTCATTAAAATATATACATTTGTCCAATACAGTATATTACTCTTGCTGCTCATCGTCCACCTCTTCAACGAATGTAACTTGGTTGTATGGATTATCACATGATTGTAACTGGTATTGTCCAGAGGCAGGTGTGCATGGCAACCCATACACTCTGCAGCTACATCGTGGTGTTCCACAGGTAGTTCTGCAATTGCAGTGAATCATCTTTAAAAGCTGGTCTGGGGCAGCACTCATATCTGACATAACTGGTGTCAATTGACTGTCCACTAACTTCCCACCCCAGTTTAACACATCCGTATCACTTTCTTTCCCAGTCCATACCATTATTTGGTAGTACACTCTGAGAGAGTGAAATTTAGTGGAAGATACAGTTGGGAGTAGACGTTCTGGTGCTACAAATGAATTTGCTGATACAATTTTCTTGTACAAGGCACTAAGGTGCAAGGATGCCAGTAACTCGGAACCCTTCCCACCAAACAGGACAACCATTGCCCGGGTTCCAGTGTCTTCAATCAGTTTTTTTCCTTATGTAAGGTGAGGAACTGATCAGCACAGGATTGTATTATAGAATTAACTTTCTCAAACTTTTGAAAGACAGCCTTTTTTTCCAACACCAAAGATGTGAGATTACTATCACCTCCAGAGAGGGCATGAATGAAAAGCAACTGGGAGCATAGTTTATCTCCAAGGGCTGACTTAAGACTATTGATATGATACACTGTAGACTATTGACATGATACACTGTTGTAGCAGTCGACTTGCCTGACCGGAAATAAGGGTCCTTACCCTTAGGTGTGTAATAAAGGAGCAGAATTAAGAGGTTTGAGTCCTCCCCTATCAAAGTAGTGTCATGGTAATAGGATGCTTTAACTACAGCCTTAGCAATGTCTATGTCAGCATCACCAGGTGAGTTGATGACTTGGCATCTTCCTTTCCTTAGTTCATCACTGATCAGATCAGTTACGTTGCTTGTTGCTATTACTTGACAAAAAAACTCCTCCTTCTTGCCAGCAAACGCTGTCTCAGCAGTGAAGCTGACCACAGGGTGAACTTTCTGCCCTAAACGCCATTTGGTGAGTGTTGTCTTTGATTGATGGACCTCCAGTGTATCCATCAAAAACTACTGTTGTCTTTCCATAATGTTGAATAGTGAAATCTGCATACAATTTAGCTATTGCACCATAACTGCTGTCCCTTTTGCATGGAACTCGATGTAATAAAGACCCTCCATCAAGGACTTAATGTTCAGTCTGAGGAACTGATTTATTTGGAACTTCAACTGCATCTCTCAAATGGTCAGAGATGGCAAGAGCTAGCTGTGGCTTATCTGGCTTTCAAAACATTTCTTGTCTCAAAAACAGCTGAAGGGAATTGGCTAAGCTCATATCCAAAACATCCTCCATTGATAGATCACCTGTTTTTGCCACTAAAATAAGAGTGCAGGATCTATGCTTTTATCTGGAGCAACCTTGATGGCTAAAGCATCACCAAGAGTTATGGCTTTATCTTTCTGCTTAAATGAGTATGTGAAAGCAGGCTGTCCAATCATATATTCAATGATTATCCTTCCAATGGACTCTGATTCGTAAACATTCATGTATGGCTTCGCCACTACGCCATTGAATACATTCCGTAATGAGGAGTCTTCAGAGAAGAGTGAGCAGGATGCTAGTTTGGTCATGATCTTTTGTGTGTAAAATATCTCTCTTCATCCTTGCATTGGTCAAATCTTTATGTTGCTCACTTGTAGTGTAGTAAAGGCTGTTAATTTCCTGCATGGCCCTGTTATACTCAGCAGTGATGGGAGCTGACATTGTCCACGATGATTGTGCTATTCTGTCTTTCCACTTCCTCATGTCAGTCCACCAGAGGTTTTTAGTGACCTCATTAAAATCTGTTCAACAACAACATCAAAACTAAGGCCTGCCCAGTATCAATCACGTGTTGCATTAATTCCATTGGCATCCTTCTTAATTTCACCATATCCCTCTCGTTCCTTGACATCCAAAACCTAGTTATAGACATCACCTTCACCATTCAAGAGCAAACAATAAGGAAGTTGGCGGTCATATTAGACACCATCTTGGATTCCATGGTGTTCTGATGATTAAATGACAATTTCACTGTTTCCATTGCATTCCTTGACCTCCAAAACCTAGGTATAGACATTATATTTATCATGCTAGGCAAATAATAGGGAAATTAATGGTATTTTAATGTATTGGCCAATAATAGGGAAATTAATGGTATTTTAATGTATTCTCCACACCAAATAGAAACAAAAACAGTTGAGAAACCTTTTCTGTCAATTTTTGGGAAATTTTCCATATCTTTACCCGACTAAAAGGATCAAAGCGCGTCGTTATTTTATGGCCTAAGCCTGAAACGTACAGCAACTGTCTATCGACTGGGTAGTGTCATCAATATTAGCAGTAAAACTCGCAATAAATATGGATCCATCTACTAACAGTAACAGCATAAAGAATTTTAGTTTCATTTAATACACATATATAAATATATTCATGATAAGTCGGCTCGAAAAAAATTCTATTAGATTTGGATGATAATCAAACAAACTTAAATTCTATCACGGAAGAGGATTGATTCATCGCATATTAGATCTATTAACCGTTTACCAGATAACCTTATCCGTAGATAGGAAACCCTACTAGGATGTAACTCTGTTGGAAACCCTGTACTATCCAAATGGAATCATTGTAGGAAAAAATTTTAAAAGATATGCAAACGTGCTTAATTATACCAAAAACTTACAAAAGTAAAAAATACGTATTCTTAACAAATATGACCTATATGACAATTAAACGAAATAGAATTGACCTTTGACATAGAATAAAAACTTGAAATAAAAATGATCTTGCCAATAAAGGTACTGGAATGAAAAAAGCACGTCATTGAGCAAAATATTCTAATATATAAACTAGGATCTTATAATAATATCACAGCCAGCCTGGGCAACCTGAGAACTACATAAAACATCGGTCCTGGAATAAATAAAATCGGACATATTTTATCATTCACATTTCGGTAGCAAAAACATGAGTTTTCAGCTATAATGATATATCCTACTAGCTGCAATAAAACTTTTTATTTCATAAAACCCTGTTTCTAGCATACTGTAAATGTTTAAAATTTGTTAACAAATAAATATCTCGAATCTCCTCATTTATCAGCTTGACATTCCTTGCAAACCACTCTCTAGTGTCGTGGACAGTTTAGTCCTGGACACTTAAGTCATGTTTCACTAAGTACAAGATCATAAGACTATTACACCCTCCAAACATTGTATTTGTTATTTACAAGGGATATAATGGCCTTTTCTGCAAAAAAAAAAATTTTTTTTTTCACCTTATACTATCATATTAGGAAACGCCGTGCCTCAGTAACGTGATCGGTATGGTCTTGGCCTGCCACCTCAGTGGCCGCGAGTTCGATTCTCGGGCATTCCATTGAAGGGTGAGAGATGTGTATTTCTGGTGATAGAAGTTCACACGGAAGTCACGTAAAGCCGTTGGTCCCGTTGCTGAATAACCACTGGTTCCATGCAAAGTAAAAACACCGCACAAACAAACTCCGTGCCATTTGGATACACGAGTACCCACCAAGAGTGGATGAAGAGGAGCAGCACAGTTGTATACACTTTACATTATCACCAGCGTGTTCTGAACTTCCCTCCAAACAAACAACTGAAACCAATGAGTATGAATTGTAGGAAATATTTGGCGGGAAATACAAAAGTTATATTCTGGGGAGCTGTCATTTGCCACAGAGATTCCTATCTATGGTAATCAGTCGTGGTTCATTAAACGATAACTCATAAATACTACAGCTCAAAATTTACTGGGCGGCCTCGTTCTCAACAATTTTTGGTTTCCAGGATACAAAATATATAAGTACCGTATTTCATAGAAAACAGGGGCTACTGGAAAAAAAACGACAAGGGTCGCCAAGCGCACAAATTCTTCATAATGACATAATCTGGTTATTATCGTTTCAATGCGAGACAAAAGGTGTAGTAATTTATATTACATTGACAGTATAAAATCAAGCAGATCAGTAAACACCAGTACGTCGATTCAGATTTCACAAATTTATAAAACTCTTACAGATCAGTTAGATGTTTAGATTCTAGATGTCTTTCTAAAATTCGATATATACCGTTGATGAGGAACCATTAGTAACTTTTTGTATAAACAACAAATTATCACCTTTTCCTAAAATAGAAAAAATGCCAAACATGCCATGAGCGTTAACTTTTTACTGCACTGTAGATTACCTAAAATAATTAATGACATGATAAAATGCGAAAAAAGTAAATAAAATTATTTCATAAAAATTGTGTAAATGTACATGAAAGCACATTCAAATGGTTGTGTAAAGAATAAAGAAAGTGGAGAAAATAAATCACACAGCAACCTGCGGCACATCAGTCATTTTTTTTTTTTCTTCTTTTTATAATCTTCGTTTTTGTTATGCGGTGCATTCCGTCATTTAGTACCCATGCAAAACTGCTGCCTATACTCATATTGTACTTATGGAAAGCTGATTTTCAAGCGTGCTCTGTTCGACACGTACTTTCTTCATCCATTCCTTAATTGTCATTGCTTCCTTTATATAAATGTATAGTAAAACCTCCCTTACAGACCACTTCGATATAAATTCCACCTCAATATCAAGACCACATTTCAACACGTCCATTTAGGCGAAATAAATTATGGTTTCGTGGGTTCCGGTTTTTTTTTTTTTTTTTTTTTTTCAAAGTTCACTTCACACGTTTCTAGACACGCTAATTATTATTCGGGCTTCAAACGCCATTAACTTATAAAAACCAACAAATTATACATAACATTAAAGCTGAGGACTTTATACGTACAACGATGCCCTAATATAAAAAAAAAAATAAAAAAATAAAAAAAACATCTTTACAAATAAAGAAAGTTATGGAGGGTTCCTGAGAGTAAACCTGACAAATATTCTTCTACAATAATAATGTAGGAAATTGAAGTCCATACCAGTTTCATGAAAGATAATCAAACACGAACGAGATCCACTGATACTATTTACAAAAGACAGTTACGTATTTCTAAATGTTACGCTTCGAGTCGCTGGTATTTGCAAGAATTACCATTACGTGCTATTAAATCAACTTTGTACGTTTGGCAGTTGCAACCAAACTTCAAGGTCAAAAACACCTCTACTCAACACCACAAGATGATCTAACCTACTACATATGCTTAAGTCATTGAATTCTGCCGATGTGTAAATTATTAATTCACATGTAGCACAGAACTATGTATCCATATGTCAGTGATTTCTAGTCAAGTGTAATGAAAGTGAATGAAAAGTGCATAATATACAGAATGTTGCAAAACAGAGATGCTACTCACGCCTTCTTAAACATCTAATGCTCAAAATGCACCAAATAGTACAGTCTGCCACTGATTGAACATACTTCTGTCGTTATATAAACACTGTTTGCTTTCATGCGTGCAAAAATAGGAGAGACAGCTTACCTATAAGCCCACAACAGAGAGCAAGAAAAGAGTGGACGATCTCGTTCAAACACCTCGAGAATAATACTAGAAGTCAATCAGAACTGTACGACATTTCGGCAGAGAAAGTACTGGCTCGGCACCAAGATAAACTGATTGCCACAGTGATGTTTCAGATAACTGGAGTGAATTTTTCAATTAATTTATTTATTTCTCGACTATGTCATTTAATACTTGAACAGTCAAACAAAGCCTGGCCATTCAAAGGAAGAGGGTGTAAGTGATGTAAGGCAGACAAGAAAACCTGAAATTTTCCCCGAAATAATGTGGGAAATTTGCCGTCTTTTATGTTTTTCCGGAGAAAAGTTCCGCGGAACGGCATGTTTAGCACCAGCACTTCGTGGATTAACTAACGTATAAATGTAACAGTAAATACATATGTGAAAATCAGGGACATTTGATATCCCAGGGGTTAGTTCTAAACACAACAAACAACGAAATACAATTAACCCTCACAGGAGCTGTAGTAGCTTTACATCAGCCGATAAGCCAAAGACAGGGCAGGAAACTCAGTCTCCCTGAGAGTTCTCAAAGGTAGTGTGTGTGTTCCATCTCTCCTGAGGTATTCGTCCTTCAGGAAAGGTGGAACATACATCCCACCTATGTGAACTCTCGAGAGAGACTGAGTTTCCAGCCCTGTGATTTGCTTATCAACAGCCAATATGGAGCGTCATAAGGGAAGGGCCTAGACATCAAATGCACGGTTGATGTGAATCTACTATAGTGCTAAACATGAAGAAACATTTGTTTTGCCTTGATTAGTACCTACTAGCCACTAGGAGATGCCCTTGTAACCGTGGCCAGCAACACTCCAACCAGGAATCCCAAGGATCAACGCAACATCCTTAGAGACTACTTTGCATCACCTTAAGGATCCATTCAGTGACAAGAGAACATGATTTAGGATTCCTGCATTCTCTATATTATTATTTAGATAGTCTTTTTTAATCTTATATGCATGTATTTTATGTTCTTTTCTTTGCTACGTTAAAGTTCTTTAGATAATTCGATAAAAACTATTTTCTTTATCCCAATACTTAGACATTGGCACAAGGAGACAGCCAAATTTAAAAACACCCTTGTATTTGAGTTTCTTATTTTTCATGAATGTACTTTTTTGGTTTGTTTTGATATATTTTGCATTTTAGTTCTGTGTATACTTTTGATAATTCAGTACTTTGTATTGAGATTGTGTTTTTATTTCATGTCTACATTCTTATGTTTGTTTGCTATTTTAATATTTTTGTACTTAATTGAATAAAACCAACTTCTTTATTAAAAGTGATTTCTTGATCCTCAATACTTAGACATTGGCACAAAGAGAGAGCTAAATGTAAAACCATCTTGTATTTGGGTATCTTTTTTTCTGTAATGTACTTTCTTGGTTTGTTTTGATATATTTTGCTTTTTAGTTGTGTATACTATTTTGATAATTCATTACTTTGTATTGAGATTGTGTTTTCATTTCATATGTCTAGATTTTGATGTTTGTTTACTATTTAAAAAGTTTTATACTTAATTGAATAAAAGCAATTTCTTTATTAAAAATTATTTCTTGTGTTGAGATAGTTTCTTATGTCTTATGGTATTAGTATTTTTTCAGTTCAAGGAGTACCGGATATAAAATAACCTTAATTTTTATTACTCTGTTTATTTTGTACAAAACAACTTAGACATAATTATACGAAATTTAAGACAAATATAAACATTTAAGACATAAATATAAAAACTGCACGCATGAAAACATATTCTTAAATCAATACATATACACACACCAGAACAAACATTCACTAAAGGCACAGTTTCACTGCTAGTTCTTGAGAAAGCTGAAGGACAGAAGAGAGATGTTAGTGATGTACTTTGGTGTCGAGACAACCACGCGAGCCTGATACTGATGTCCTTACAACAGCACCAGGTGTTGCAGAGTCAGCTGGACTGGCTGACTGAGGGAACCTGAAGGCACATGTGCCGTCGCCATCTGAGCAGGAAGCGGTTGCAGAGGATGAGGGGTGTTGGCCCACAACAATTCAGCCAAGGTATTTGGGATCATTGTCCCTGGGGTCCACGAGATGCCGTCGCGGGTGATCCTCTGAAACCTCTTAATAATGGAGAGGAGTTCAGCCTTCAGTGCCACGCTGAGGTCGGGATCCACCCCAATATAGTCCTTGGCCATTTCGTATAGGGAGCTCTGCCAGTATGCCATATCTGGGTCCTTGACCTTGCAGCCAAACGTCTGCATCCTGTCCAGCAGACTATCAAATTGCTGCATTATCGTCTCCAAGAAAACGTCATCCTGGCTTCCTCAGACAAGGTTCATCTACGGCAGATGTTGGCTCATCCAATGAGGAGGTAGTGATAGTAAGCAGCATGACAGGCACAGGCAGGGCTTGGGCAACTGCAGGGATGTGGCAAGCAGCTTGAGCAAACTATAAAGAGATGGAACATGTATGAGAGAATGTAAAAAAATGTACTTCTGGAAAGCAAGCTTGTACATTCATTAAATAGCAAAACATTGATATACATACCATTGGTAGTCCCAACATCTTGGGCTACTTTTGTCGGACAATTTGGGGCTTGAGGAAGTGGAAGAAGTTGAGAATCCACTTCTGGTCCATCAGTCTTCTGCCGACCCTTGGTCACTCTTCTCGGCGGTGAGGAGTCCAAAGCGGCTCCTGAGGGAGTTGAACCACGTCCGAAGCTCGTTACCAGTCACTGCAATAGAAGTGAGAGACGTAGTATCTAATATACCTTGGACCTTTTTAACAGAAGGTCTGACACCTTCACCAGGAATTTGATAACCCAAATATTCGAATGAAGATACCTTAACAACAGACTTTTTTTATTAATCTGAATATTATGCTCTTACAATAAATCTAAAACATTTGATAACAAAGCAGTAATAAACCTTTAAATAATAGGAGAAGAAGAAAGACCAAAAGGTAACCTTTTAAACTTAAACAAACCCTAATGGTATTAATTACCAAGAATACTCTGGCTCTCTCCATCCACTAGCATTTGTAAGTATTTTTTAAATCATTAGTGGAAAAAATTTTCCCTTTACCAATCTCTGTTAACAATTCATCAATCTTTCGTAATGGATACTGATCACAATCTATACATTGATACAACATCAAATGCGCACAGCATTACCAGATTTCATAACAGTAACAATAGGAGCCGTCCATCCAGCTGAAGTAACAGACTGAATTATATCATAATTAACCCAAGTCTGCAAATGAACATTTCTGTGATTTTTAAACTTAGGTACTGGGTCGCCTTTCACATGAATTTTAGCAACCAAACCAACAATTGGTTTTTCAGGGTCCACCTCTTATTTATCAAACAAATCCTGAGCATTTCTGTCAATCTTATTTACTTTAAATGAATTATCTATTCCCATCAAGTAAATACCAATCTTACCCATCAAATCTTTACCACAATGATTTGAATGTTTGTTTTTCACATTAAAAATCCGACTGACATTGCGATCATTATAAGCAATATCTAAAGAACCTTTGCCAAAAACATTTATATTAACATCATCATATGCCTTTAAATGTTTTTTACAATCTTCATAGGTAAACCTAAGGTGTGAGCCCAATCTTCACTCATAGTGCTAACTGCCACACCAGAATCAACCTCAAAAGGAACAATATGGTCCCTTGTCACTTTAATTAAATCTTTTACAGCATGCGCCTTGGTAACTTATAAAAGTTTATCTTCTTTGTCACTCCAACGGTTACATCATCAATTGCTTTAAGACTTTTCCTCTTTTTATGTATTACAGATTTATGACCATTTTTCTGTATATAATTTTTGCAACTAGCGACAACAGTTGTACCTACAAACTCACTTTAAGTGTCCTTTTTTCTGACACTGATAGCATACCTTATCTTTGAAACTACATTTCACACAATCATGAGGATATTCACAATGTTTACAGGGAACAGATTTCTTAAAAATTTACTTCACCTTTTGCATACAGGGAGTGACTTCTCAGAAACATCACAGTTTTTGGAAGTAAACTGTATTTTTCCTAACTATACAAACCTGAGGTCCTTTACATAAGGAATTACTTACAACGTAGCTGGAATTACGGACGTTAAATCTTGAACAAGGTGGTTAGGCAGTAACTACCGTGTGGCAGGCTAGCTTGCCCGGATGCAAACACTCCACTTTGCCTTTTGGCCCAAGTTCAGATTGAGGGGTGGCATGAGGTGGGCATATATGTAAAGGACCTCAGGTTTGTATAGTTAGGAAAAATACAATTTACTTCCAAAAATTGTGATTTGTTCCTGTACAATATACAAACTCTCGGTCCTTTACATAAGGAAGACTCACTGATTAGTGGGAGGAATCTGAGTGAGCCTCTAGAACTGACTGGAGTTCTGCACACCTAGGCTACTCCTCCTGGTCGTAAGAGCGAGGAGTGCCCTGCTGCCTCTAACAATTTGATCGGAGTATAGGAGCTGCATGATCAAGAGTCAGACTTCTGGGCCTTTTTGAAATGAGTGAGGGATCGTGACTCATCCGAAAAAGGGCTGTGAAGAATATTTGGTGTCGGAGACATTAATGCAAAGTTCTGGGAAGGGTTTGCAATATTGTCAGTCTCCTTCCTCCCCTTGCTAGAGGAGGGAGCAGGATTGCTTCTAAGATTCTGATAAAAAACATAAAAAAGGATGCTTATGTATAAGCTTACTGCATCAATCGTCTGACCAGCCAGTGTGAGTTCGAGTCCTATCCTCAACCAAAAGGAAGAGGAGCGGAAGGACATGGTGTGGAAGGCGAGGGAGCCAGTCACTCTTGCATCCTTCTTACCTCTTCAACTGCACACCATGGACGAGATGCAACTTGTCCTCTTGAAGGAGCTGGGTAAGCAAACACATCCTGCAAGCATCCACCACTGGTCCAAGGAAATAAGGTTCCAAGGACCTGTGGGCAGGCCCGAAGGGAAAGATAGATATGGTCGCAATGACCTTATCCATCTTCCTGTCCGACATATTCTTCGGAGTGATGACCAGTACCCATCCACTGGGCTATCCAACTGCAGCAAAGTCTCTCACAGTCTCGTAATATCCGCAGCAGATAAAGACATCGACACTCCATGGTGGGTATCGATCCTTATGGGTACAGGAACACGCCAACAGGACAAAGTAATGACTGATCTGGATCAACCAATACAAAGTCCACAGCGTAGCTCGTGACAGTCTCGAACTCTTCAACAGCTGCCGACTGACTGCACTCGGTGTGACCGTGTGAGGCAAGCAGTCATGCATCCGAGATGTAGTCACGTGACACTCGCCCTTTGAAGGGTAATTGCGAGAAACCATACAAATCGTCTATCTTGTTGCCACCGATGTTGGGAGGCGATATGATGATTTTCTCAAGGCATGCACCCATCAGACAAAAGTCAATTGCCTTCTAGAGACCAAGGTCCCTGATGGCAAGACAGTTAAATCTCAACTAAAGAGAAACAATACTATGTGCCAGTGAAAGACTAAGGTGATTAGGTGAATGCAGACCTACGTCTTCACAGCTGTATCGAGAGAAGTTAACTCTCAAGGTTCTGAACGTAGAAAAAGTCCCGTCGATGACACCAACCAGTGAAGACGGCTTTAATCCCTGTTGTTTTACCGAGGACTGAAAACGCTAAACCGCAACTTCATTGCTGTTCGGTGAGAAGTCGGAGATGCAATGAAAGCGGAGCGCTTTTCAGTAATGAAAACACAGGTATTGTACTGCCTGAAGAACCGCTTCTCATGGGCTGGATCAGGGAGGACATTCCTATACTTGGAAGTAGAGCTGGCAGAGCGGGGAACAGGCAAGGTCTTCCGTTATCATCTACAATTTGGGTTGAACAAAGAATAATTGCACACCTACAAATTACAAGATGTATTTAGAAGACAAACTCAGATATCTGAAAAAATTATTCTGTGTCATTGCAGCAGCAAGTGCGATGAAGCGGAAGACTAGGATACAGACTTCTGTTACTGTGAGGTAAACAGAAAGATGATAACAAGTCTAGTGAGATACCTCTGTCTGAAAATTCTCGCAGCGGCAAAAGGCGACGCAGTAGAGATGGTCATGCACATATGCGAGAATTCCAGCCAACCAGAGACCTAAGTCTGTGATTGCCGGGCAGAGATTCGATTCGGTAGTCAATCATCGCAGAGGACAAGAGACAATATCCGACCGAACTATCTCAGAGAGCCAGCTGGTACTGGGCTGCGGCAGGCAGGGCTGGCAGGCAGCCAGTACACCACTAGCTATCATTCACTCATCATCTTGAGTTGCCAGATAATCCATTCCAAGAACGAATGCATTTAGCTAGAACCATCGAGCGCAAGAAAATACGCTGGAGCATTTGCATTTTAACCGAAACTGATTTTGGTGAATACAAACACTGTGGTGTTGTTGTTGTAACAATACCACAAGTATCTCAACATCAAAACTGGTAAATCTTGGGAGGCTTGCAGGGCAGTCCTGAGTTGTAGTTCAATTAAGAAGATACTATTCGTCTCGGTCACAACCCGTAGAGTTAACTACGGTATGTGCCTACACCTCGGACAATTCAACTGATAACAGAAGCATGTCATGAGGGAAATATACGTAGTATAATTGTAGTTTCCTGTACATAGACCTCCAGCCTAAATTCTCTTCCATTCAAGGAACAAGAATAAGGGCTAGAAGCCGACCCCCTTCATTCTCTAATGAAGAGAGCGAAGGTGAAGTTTTCCCGAAGGAAGACTTCTACGGTGATAACAGGATGTTCCCACCCAGTCTTCTCTATCCCGGGGTTGACCGCCTACTGAGTCGACGGACTGTCAGGTCCATCCAGGCTGAGCCCCTCCTGAGATATTCTTCCTTCAGCAGCAGTACTTCCCTCAAACGCTAGAAATTCCAGGAATTCGAGCATTCAGCGAGATTCCCGATTATCGTAGTAACAATTATCTGGGATTCTCTTCTTGCCCACTCTGGACTGTGGTTTCGCCAAAGTGTTTACAGATCGTAGAAGACCAAAACACTCGGAGAGTGCTAGAAACTCCGAAGAATTTTAAGCGCTCTGCGAAACCGCCCCCGAATTTCGTCAGACGATCCATAGCGTGGTGGTCCTCCCAATTCCCATAGAAATCGAGGATTGGGCAAGATCCATCCTCAACGACGGGGGCATACGTCCGGTAGGACCCGAAGGTCCCTCCATGAACACGGTCCCCGACGCGGAATCCTACGGAGAACGCTCTGCAGGATCCCTCCCCTTCCCGTCGAAGCCATAGGAAGAGAGGGAATGGGGGAGGAAGATTGGACGCTCTCGCTTGCCTTCCAAGCGGAACTAGCAGTTGGAGAAGCAAGTTACGGGCAGCCATCATCATGCGGTGATGGCCGCTCCAAGTCTAGGAAAACGTTACCGTCTGGAGAAAATGTTTTCCCCGAGAAGGGTTACGAAACTCGTACTATAGGCTAAACGTCTGCCGCCACCGTGACCGTTGTCTGGGTGGGGCTGAGCATGCACCTGACAGGAGAGAGCTGATACCATCCTCCGACACATCCTAGTCCTTGTCGAGGTCGAAACCTCTCAAGAGGACCAAAGGGGAAGCCCACCCCAGGCTCTGCATGTGTGGTCCAGTGGGACCGTCACGTGAACAGCGGTGATGGTCATTCCGAGAGTCTAGGAACCGTCATCGTCCTCGCCAGCCCCCACAATCTCCTCCAACCACTTGAGCAAGGATCTGTTGGTCCCAAGACCGAACCAAACTCGTGGCCGGACCATAAGAAGTGCATTCATCAAGGTCACTCCTGTTTGCCTCGTTCCTCCCGGTGTAGCCTGAGG
The DNA here is from genome assembly GCF_015104395.2 of Macrobrachium nipponense. Classification (NCBI taxonomy): domain Eukaryota; kingdom Metazoa; phylum Arthropoda; class Malacostraca; order Decapoda; family Palaemonidae; genus Macrobrachium; species Macrobrachium nipponense. The sequence continues at coordinate 56,103,198 of NC_087209.1, forward strand.
AGGTTGAAGGGACAGGTGAGGGAGACCTGACGCTCCTACCCTGCCCTACTAGCAGAACCAGTAGGCTGGAAGGACTGCAGGCGATTGCCAACCCACGGTGGTGATCAAGCTGTAGGTCTGGACCAGCGGTCTCCTTGCGGAGAAGCGCTGGACAAAAGATGGAGTGTCGAGGGAGCTGCTACGAGCACTCCTACCCTGCCTACCAGCCGAACCGGTAGGCTGGGAGGACTGCAGGCGATCACCAACCCATGGTGGTGATCGAGCTGCAGGTCTGGACCAGCAGACTCCTTACAAAGAAGCACTGGACAAGGACGGAGTGTCGGTCTCTTGCGTCAGGGGAGCTGCTACGAGTGCTCCTACCCTCCCTACCAGCAGAACCGGTAGGCTGGGAGGACTGCAGGCGATCACCAACCCACGGTGGCGATAGAGTTGCAGGTCTGAACCAGCGGTCTCCTTATGGAGAAGCGCTGGACCAAGGACGGTAGCTTCGATCTCGTGCATCAGGGGAGCTGCTACCAGTCGTGCGAGCTGTCCGGTCCCGGTGGGAGCGACGGTCAGGTGACTGGTAGTGTCCACTAACGCGGTGAGAGCGAGCACCGTCCTCTCGACACACCCAGGCGAGGCTGGACCAAGTCCAGGCGAGGCTGAACCAGATCCAGGCGAGGCTGGACCCAGTGACCAGGAGGGGAGGAGACCTCTTCCCAGCTTCGCTACGTGAACGGTCTGGTGGGAACGTCACATCAACCCTGGGTATCGGGCGATCGCTGCGAAAGCAATCGCCGGTCTGGCAAGAGTCACCTGAGCGACTCTTACCATCCTTCCGCTCTGTCCCTGGGTCCTGACACGGTGAGTGTACTCAGCAGTCTGGACTTTGGCTGCACAGTCACCCGTAGGTGACTGTACACTCGGTGACGCTCGCAAGCGAGCAGCCAAGACGATTCCCTCTGGAGCCGGGAGCAGAAATACCGGTAGCCGGTACCCCTACGGTCCCCATCTTCTTCTTCTCTGGGGAAGAAGAGACGGGCCCTGTTCCAGGAGGACCAGCGGAAGACCCACCTGTCTCACCGGAGCGAGAATGACCCTTAGAAGTCTCTGTGCGAGACTTCTTGTAGGGGGGGGAGGCGAGGCCACCTTCCTCTTCCTCGGCTGGGGGGCCTTGGAAGTCAAAGGGGAAGAGGCGGTAGAAAACAATGACGACACCTTTCTCTTCTTCCTGGACTTTCTCTTTGCCAGTTCCTCAGGACAACCGACAGGTCCTCCATCCAGGACGGAGTTGGGGCAGTTGCGGTAGCAACACGGCCCGACTGCACCTATCAGGAGGGACCTGTGGGAGCAGCAGTGGAGAGAACTCTTCCTCAAGGAGGGTTATGAAACTCTTACCTCGCAGGTGAAGCATCTGCCACCACCGAGACTCATCGGTCGTGCGACCGTGACCGTCGTCTGGGTGGGGCTGAGCGTGCACCTGACAGGGGACAGCCGATACCGTCCTCCGACTCTTCCAAGTCCTCGTTGAGGCCGAAACCACTCTGAAAAAAAAAATAATTAAAAGAGGGCTGGATGGGCCACCTCCACCGGTCTCTGCATGCATGGACCCACGGGAATGTCAATCCTGGGTACTGGACTTGGAAGTCAAAGGGGAAGAGGCGGTAGAAAACAATGACGACACCTTCCTCTTCTTCCTGGACTTTCTCTTTGCCAGTTCCTCAGGACAACCGACAGGTCCTCCATCCAGGACGGAGTTTTTTTTGGGGCAGTTGCGGTAGCAACACTGGCCCGAACTGCAAAACACCTAAAATGCCAAGGAGGGGAACCCTGTTGGGGAAGCCGCAGTTGGGGGGAAAGACAACTCTTCCTCAAGGAAGGGGTTATGTAAAAACCCCGTTTCTTAAACCAACCTCGCAGGTTGAAGCCAATCTTGACCACCCAACCGAGACACCTCCCCAATCGGTCCCCCCCCCCGGTTCGACCCCCCCGTGGGGGGACCCCGTTCCCCCGTCCTGGGGGGGGGTGGGGCTTGAAAAGCGTTGCCAAACCCCTGAAAAACAGGGGGAACCAGCCGATACCGTCCTCCGACTCTTCCAAGTCCTCGTTGAGGCCGAAACCACTCTGAAAAAAAAAATAATTAAAAGAGGGCTGGATGGGCCACCTCCACCGGTCTCTGCATGCATGGACCCACGGGAATGTCAATCCTGGGTACTGGACTTGGAAGTCAAAGGGGAAGAGGCGGTAGAAAACAATGACGACACCTTCCTCTTCTTCCTGGACTTTCTCTTTGCCAGTTCCTCAGGACGACCGACAGGTCCTCCATCCAGGACGGAGTTGGGGCAGTTGCGGTAGCAACACGGCCCGACTGCACCTATCAGGAGGGACCTGTGGGAGCAGCAGTGGAGAGAACTCTTCCTCAAGGAGTGTTATGAAACTCTTACCTCGCAGGTGAAGCATCTGCCACCACCGAGACTCATCGGTCGTGCGACCGTGACCGTCGTCTGGGTGGGGCTGAGCGTGCACCTGACAGGGGACAGCCGATACCGTCCTCCGACTCTTCCAAGTCCTCGTTGAGGCCGAAACCACTCTGAAAAAAAAAATAATTAAAAGAGGGCTGGATGGGCCACCTCCACCGGTCTCTGCATGCATGGACCCACGGGAATGTCAATCCTGGGTACCGGACTATCGCTGAGAGAGCGATCGCCGGTCTGGCGAGAGTCACCTGAGCAACTCTTACCATCCTTCCGCTCCATGCCTGGGTCCTGACATGGTGAGTGTACTCAGCAGTCTGGACCTTGGCTGCATGTTCACCCGTAAGTGACCGTACACTCGGTGACGCTCGCAAGCGAGCAGCCGAGACGGTTCCCGGTCCAGAGGTGGAACCTCTGGAGCGGGGAGAGGAGGTACCAGCAGTGACTGGTACCACCATGGTCCCCGTCTTCTTCCCTGAGGAAGGAGAGACAGGCCCCATTCCCGGAGGACCAGCGGAAGACCCACCTGTCTCACCGGAGCGAGACAGACCCTTAGAAGTCCCGTGACGAGACTTCTTAGGGGGGGAGACCACCTTCTCATCTACGGCAAAGCCTTAAAAGTCGAAGGGGTGGAGGCTTGAAAATATGATGATCCCGAAGAGGAGGATGACGACACTTGACGAGCTCTCTTCCTCTTCGATTCCTCCAAATTCTGTCAGACTTCTACCATCAGGAGTAGATAAACATCACAGGGCAGGGCAGCGCGACAGCTTCGTCCAGTGACATAACTCCAGGGTATTAGTGGTAAATTAATAAGATTATCAGCAGGGGATCAGTACACACACTCGAGGATCAGTATCGCAACATGCTACGAGTCACAGGTACAATTCCAAGGTTAGGATAACCAATACATAGAGATATCCAACCAATACTGCTGTAAACACAATCACCACTGTTAGTCTGTAAAATAAGGAAAATTAAAGTAATGAGGATACTCCTCACGCATCCAAGGGCACCGCCCTCCGAAGTGAGAGGAGATCCCCCAAACACCAACACCACACGCCCATTCTTCTACCTTTTTCCAATAGCAAGTGAAAGGATGAAGGAGAAGAGAAATTACCATAAAAACAAAATAGGGCAAACCTTTGAAGTTCCCTCGGTAATTCTCAAGCATAAGCATAATACATGTCTCGTTACAGGATCAATATCACTGACGTTAAATACATGTCTCATCCTCACGTTAAATACATATCTCGTCCTCATGAAGGTCTGAACCAGTGTTAAAGGGCGAAAGAATGTAAATATGTTGGCATACCTTTGCCGCCGACTCTTAACACAAGTAGAGGGGTGGTTATAAAGGCTATCACAAAAAATGGGTTTGTATATTAATTGAAAAACAAGGACAAACCTTTGTTTAGTATTAATATCAAACACTGTATATACATATTTATTTAAAAAACAAAAATAAACCAAAAGGATCCCACCAGGAAAAAAGATCAACAACCAGTCACCCAGAGCTCACAAACACACGTCTTCATCGGAAGACGGCCAAAAGCAAAGTGGAGTGTTTACATCCAGGCAGGCTAGCCTGCCACATGGTAGTTACTGCCTAACCACCTTGTTCAAGATTTAGCGGCCGTAATTCCAGCTACGCCGTAAGTAATTCCTTATGTAAAGGACCGAGGGTTTGTATATCAAATAGGAACAAAAAAGTTTTCTCTAAATTCAAAACTCTTTAAAAAAAATTTTAATAGAGGTCAAGGACTTTAAATCTAAGTTTTCAGTAACGAACTTAATGCTCTACAGCCAAAAAACAACTGGTCTCTCAAATCGAGCATCAAACAGTGGACAAAACTCACAATCTTTTCTCAAAGGTTTCAGGTCAGCATACAATTCTTTCAAACTCTCTCTTTTTTCCCTTCTTTGCGGGTAAGCAGACAAACTTCTCTGGTAGCTAGGTTTAATATCAGGAAAACTAACAACCATATGTTTTACTAGCATGTGGCAATTTACTAGCATGTGGCAATTCTGGTGCACATGTATTACTAAGAACTACTAATACTTCAGTACCAATAGACACCAAAAGAAGATTCTTCGTATAGCACTGAACATTCTTCGTATAACGCTGTCAGTTACAGACATATAATAAAAATTTGCTTCCAGTAAACTCAACCAAAATTCAAAATAAATTTTGGAGTGGTTAAAACATAGATATAGAGAGGAGAGATTGGACAGCGCATAGTGGCCAAAGCAGTCTGTGACGTGAACTGCCTGGTGCTATTGCTAGGCGATCGTTCTTATGTAAACAATAGCGCGAACCAATACAATTTTATGGGAAAAGTATTTTCTCGGATGTCCGTCAAGACTGTCAAATGATTTATGCACCATTTACTGTACAATATTTACTGTATTCAGAAATAAAAATATTTAATTTTGCTGGTATATTTCTATGGTTAAGCCATAAATTTTTGTAGATAGAGCAACTATATTATGGTGATTTTCTCAGGAGTCTTTAATGATTGGTAAATTATCTTTGCAGCATATACCAAGGGCAATGTGTACTACGTTTAGAAACAAAAATCTTAATTCTGTCTGCTGTAGTTTGTAAACACTTGAACAATATAGTTGACCAATTTGTCGACGTTGTCGTGAATAAATCCACGATTTGAACACTGGTAAGGCCTCGATGTTATGAGGCGGACAAACCTGCCTAAAAGGCTAAGTTCCAACTCTTGCACGAGGGTAACAGGAGTAATAGTCAATGAAATTTTTATGATTTTATTACAAAAATAGAGCATTATATGTTAAAGATATGACAAAATAGTGACACATGAATAATGTGGACGTATCTTCCTTAAACTAATGCAAAAAATGCAGAGTAGTCATGCGACCACTTAAAAGTATGAAAAATCACTCAAAATGCATTAAGAATCTGATAAATCAACGAGGGACACATTCCCAAAAGTTCACTAAACGATGATTATCACGTTTCTAGAACACCAGCCCAACGATGGCTAAAATATAGAACAATTACTTACTTCTGTTTCATGGTCACGTGGCATCACTCGCAACTTCCCCTCATGGTCGTGTTCACACGGGCGTGCAGCCCCTACTTTGCCTATAAGAGATCTGGATTTTGTTAGGTCTCATAGAAGAAAAGAGGGCGAGCGGTGGCTGCAGACGCTTTTCATTCCTGGACGGGCCAGTGAATTTCAAGCAATTATAGTTTTTTAAAAAGGACACATTTACGTTATCACAACAAATGTGTCATTATTCCGTGGGGGGTGAAGTGAGGAACAATTAAATCAAAGATGCCATAAAAGGACCATTCTGCTTGTGCCGCCAAATCGTCGTATACGTGGCAATTCGCCTACCATGGAATGTTTTGCCTGCCAACAAAAGGCAGGAAAGTGTGAGTGGACGAGCGGGATTAAGTGCACGAGTTTTTCGCAACAGACGTTAGTTAGGTGCCTATCTCTCCACCATAAATTTACAGTCCTGTTTTACTCTAGAGGCAGAACTAATTATCGTTCTTTATTCATGGGTCAAACTGACACAATATTGTAAAATAATTATCATCTCCAACACTGTCATCCCATATAAGCTTCAGCCATAGGCATATAAAATATGGACGGGATGCCGAATGCATTTTTGTCGAAGGACAAGAAGCAGAAGCCAGGAAGCCGAACGGACAGAATGCCGAACAGACATAATGACGAACGGACACAATGCCGAACAGACATTAAGTCGAACGGACAAAATGCCGAATATTGCTAAGATTACGAAAGATAAATATAAGAAAAATAATAATTGTTAAGATTTTTTCTTCAATGAGAAACACTTGCAAGAATGGTAAGGCGAGCGAGAAAGAATGAAGAAAGTGAAGACTTGGACATGACAGACCGTGGCGAGAATTTCGTCTTTATGAAACTACCTCTGTTACAATTTCTCGACAGAAAATAACTTGGTATTATTATCTAAAAAACAAGCATGGTTTGCCGATGCCACATTTGACTCCACTCCTTTAAGCAAACAGCTTTATACCATACATGCCATTGTTTTAAAAAGTAAAACCTTGCCATTGTGTATTGTATTGCCAGTAACAAAGAAGAAAAAACATATGACGAAACTTTTGCGTTTTTAAAAAGCAGAGGTGTTCAGGAGCCTGTTGATTTCGAAAGAGCAACAATAAATAACATTAAAAAGAACTTTCCTAATACATCTATATCAGGTTGTTTCTTTCATTTCGGCCAATGTTTATGGCGGAATATCCAGTCTTGTGGTCTACAGCAGTGGTATGTTGAACCCAGTAAAGCTATTTTCATCAAGCAGTTACAAGCACTTGCTTTCGTCCCACCTGCAGATGTACGTGATTTATTTGACGAATTGGTGAATTCCTTAGATGCTGAAACTGATGAATTACTAAGTGATTTTTTGGTTTACTTCGAAAGTACGTGGTTAGGAATAATCCAGCGAGTTCGAAGGAGGAAACCATTGTTTGATGCTGATTTGTGGTCTGTTCACACTAGAGTTAATGAAAATTTACCGAGAACAAACAATTCCCTTGAAGGCTGGCATCAGGCTTTTAAAGAGAGAATTAATGTAACCCATCCAACACTCACCAAATTACTAAAGGTTATCAAACACTCACCAAATTACTAAAAGTTATCAGAAATGAACAAGCATGTAATGAAATTCTAATTGAGCAGGCTTCTGCAGGGATTGATATATCACGACCTAACAAGAAATACGATGCCATTAACGATAGAATAAAATCCATATTTTGTTCTTATGATAAGGACGAAGGATTAGCGTTTCTACGATCTCTGGCTCACAATTTTAAAATATTTTACTCTTAATAAAATTTGTCGAAATAAAATAATTATCAAGCATTTTACTTTTATTTTGCTCCTTTTGTCTTTTATATGTGTTCTGAAATTTTCAAAACAAACAAAGAAAAAGCCTTCTTATCGATTTTCTAACGACTGAAGAAAAAAAAAACTATTATTGTTTTTGTTCTTATAGTCAAATTTGAATATAGAAAAAAATATAATACAAACTGCAAAGAGTATTATTAACTAGTAATTGTTAATTAACAAGCGTTAAATAGTAATTATCGAATTAGTGAAAAGTTATCTATATCTCTCAGCAAATGTTATCATCCTATTATTATTTTTGCTTTATTTATCTTTCGTAATCTTAGCAATATTCGGCATTTTGTCCGTTCGACTTAATGTCTGTTCGGCATTGTGTCCGTTCGGCTTCCTGGCTTCTGCTTTTTGTCCTTCGACAAAAATGCATTCGGCATTCCGTCCGTGCACGATATATAATATTAGTAATAGCCTAGGTTAAATAGCCTGACACTTATCAGCCAGTATTCAGTAGTGTGTACTGTTGGTTGTGAGAATTGAAACAAGCTCATATTAGGCAAGGTCACAATTATGGTTTCCAGTCTGAGCCCGATTTTTCAAGCTATAAAGTAGCATGAATTTGAAGTTTCCTTTTAAGTAAAAATGATAATGGTAAAATTGAAGAATATGCTAATTTCAAGAAAGTTCCTCCCTGGATGAGTGGTTTTTGTGCTCGGCTGCTAATCCGGTGGTCCGGAGTTCGAATCCTGGCTCGGCCAACACGGAATCAGGAATTTATTTCTGGTGATAGAAATTCATTTTTCGATATAGTGTGTTTCGGATCCCACAATAAGCTGTAGGTCCTTTTGCTAGGTGACCAATTGGTTCCTGGCCACGTAAAAATATCTAATCCTTCGGGCCAGCCCTAGGAGCGTTGTTAATCAGCTCAGTGGTCTGGTAAAACTAAGATATACTTAACTACCTTTAAGTGTTCTGGCAGATCAAATTCAGCAGAGTCCTCTCCATACCAGGTTTGAGAACTTATTGATAACATGTAAATAACACTACCATAACATTTCATTAACACATAAAATTGCAACAGGCCTGGATCTAGGCCTCATGATACTAGCCTATGTACATTTGTTGTAGTACAAGTAGTAGGGAAAATAGTCAGGCATAACCATGGTTGTATGGACTGACGGTACCCCTACATGCCAGTTGACTTTTCAAGTAGATCTTAGCACAATGAACAACTTTTATTCTATACAATTCGTCATTTGGAATATTTTACAAGCTGTAGGCACATACAACGGATAAATAACACCCCTGCTTTAATAGCAAGCTTATTACAACATTCCTTACGTATTTTATTAGATATAAAAGCAGGAGTGAAGTTGACTGCGATCTAACACACGTTTACTTGAGGTTATTTATAGTCATAAAGATTCTCATGAAAGAAAAAAGGTCTCTTACTTGTGAAATGTGATCCCCTGTTCTTTTGTGAACTTGCTCCTGTAATTGACACAGTTGATGACCCAGCATTGGGTGCTAGAAGTGGCTTTTTTGCTGCTAGTCTCCGCAGTTGATACCAATGCCACCTCTTACAACGATCGCATAACAATAGCACTTTACATGCACGCAACCGTCGCTTGTCTGTCCAATCTCTTCCCCCTATATCTGTGAGTTAAAAGCATCACTTTTAATCTGTGGAATAGCCATATCCACTAACTTCAATGTCACGAGCTTATTATTATTACTACATATAAATCAAAACAATTTTGTAGGTAGAACAGGCTTATTCGTACCTTGGCTGATTCGGACCAGGCTGATCGGACCATGTACTGGCTCATTCGGACCTTCATCTGATTGGCCGATTCAAACCTAATATGCATTGGCGGCTTCTGGCCATCATTCATAGGGGTGCTGTTACATATATTTTTTTTTTCAATTCCTTGATTTTTTGTTTGTATGGTGCTTTTACGTTGCATGGAACCAGTGGTTATTCAGCAACGGGACCAACGGCTTTACGTGACTTCCGAACCACGTCGAGAGTGAACTTCTATCACCAGATATACACATCTCTCACTCCTCAATGGAATGGCCGAGAATTGAACCCGCGACCACCGAGGTGGGACGCTAATACCATACCAACCGCGCCACTGAGGCGCACTCAATTCCTTGATATTAACTGCGTAAACACACACATTATATAGTACACACACACACACACACACACACACACACATAGATATATATATATATATATATATATATATATATATATATATATATATATATATATATATATATATATATATATATATATGGCACTATAAACAATGCCGAAAACTTAATTTCTTCATTTTTACTGATTATGTTTTCTTGGGCTATGACTGATTACTAATTTGGATGATTACCCTAATCAAATTTGAAACTGCAAACAAAACTGAAAAAGTATTAGAATACTAAAATTCAAAGCAGTAACTTTCGACAGCGGAGAGACTGGCGGACGGACTGACGGAAAATTGAGAATATGAGGTTACACAAAACTATCAAATTTATGTAAACTAAGCAGAGGAAAATAAAAATCATTAAAAAGAATAAAAACTCGAAAACAAAAACATTAAGATACAAAACTGAGCAGACAATTAAATAAAATAACATAAGCCTATATATAACAAAAGGACTAAAGAACACCCACCTAAAACACAGACGCATGCATACGCATACATACACACACACACTCTCTCTCTCTCTCACTGAGGAAGGCAGCAGAATTGCTGTCGAAAGCTATTTTGAATTTTAGTATCATTGACATTATTGTGGTTATAATTTTTTCCCATTTATTGCAACTCACCACTGAGTTGCTTATTCTACATTACATTACATATCATTAGTATCGTCACTAATTTGATCACTATCACTAATACTGCATATTGATTAGGCTATTGACGAATTTCAAATCACACCTTCGCCCTCCAACAGCTAGGCTAACACAGCTCGAGAACGAGAAGGCAGTGTTCCCAGTCCATCACCCTTAGCACCAGCAGTTCCTCATATTGTTTCAATTATTTTTTTTTTTACAAAAAACAGGAGAATGGTAATAATTTTTAAAGGATTATTGATAAACTATACCTAATTTCTCATATCCATGTAGCCTTTATATTCATAATTTTGTGCATATATATTATGAAATCTACATAGGGGGTGCTGCAGTTCCACAGTGCCAGCTGACGAGCCGCCACTGCTAATATGTATTTACATATGTTACATATGTGATATTGTTTTATAATATTGTTTCAATGTTTGTAATCCATAATCAATCCAAAGTCTATTATGAAAATATATTGGAGAAGCAATGGAAATCCACTCCTCTCATGTTTCTAGGACCATTTATTTTGTACAGTTACAAATTACTCTCATGTAAAAATAAAACAAAAAATAAAGCTCAAATTAACCCAGATTCACCCGAAATAGCCCCTTGGTTTACACTAGCGCATAGTATATATGTGCACATTTCTCCAGTAGCTGACCAGTTGTTATTTTCCTTTCATTATAGTCCTTCCACAGTTTCATGACACGCCCAGGATCCACTGAGAGGAGGTCGGCCAGACAGGAGATTATCAATGACTCACCGACCTGGGATGTCACCTGAGCCAAATCTCACTGAGGCTCACTCACTCTGACGTGACTCACACTCTCAGTCACTTCTGCTAAGGTCACACATTCACGTATCAACGCACGCACGCCCACGCATGAGCGGAAATTGGTAGTTGGCAACAGATTACGTCAGTAAACCGTAAATGTTCCGTAAAACATACGTAAAATCGTGGACGTACTTTGACGGGTCGTCCGGGCGCTAAGCTCTGCCCACTGGAGCGCTGCAGTCCACTCCAGTTTTGAAATGTTCAAAACAAGTTGTGGGTGGACCTACGGTGACTGCAGCGGGGTAGGCGTTGGGGTCACCAGCATTGTTCGCCGCCGCTGTTTTCCTGCCGCGAAGGACGTGGGCCTCCTAATTGCGCTGTAGCCTACAGGGAAACCGATTCGCACATTTACAACCCTGTACGACGTGGCAACGCCGTAGTGTGATATAAAAGGTCAGGTCGGTGCCTTCAGTGGCAGTATCGTAACCAATGAGGGATAATCAGGGTGCGATTATTGCTAGTTGAACCCTCAGGTCAGCTGTTGTTTCCGTCTCCGAGACCAGCAGTCTCCTCCAAGTACTCTCCACAATGCCCTTCAAGATGCTGAACCTCACAAAACAACCAAGGAAGGGACCATCAACGTCACATCTTCTTGCAGGACCTTCTTTCGGCCCAGAGAAGACTCCTACAGCCACTCCTGCAGACACTCAGGACGAGGGAAATGTCATCTTCCTCCTACAGGAGTCGTAGTTGGGTGAGATACAGAGTGATTACAGCAACACGGAAACTCTCCATGCAGCTACCCTCATTGACGACAGACACCCTTGATCAAGACGGAGGACAGCCAAGACGTCGAGGACGACGTGCCACCAGGATGTAAGAACAACCTTTGTGTCATCCTGTCGGACGAAAAGTAGAGGCTGATGGGTGAGTGGCTCGAGCACCAGGCCCAATTCATATACAAGGGGATGGCTGCCTACAAGGACAAAGCCAAGTGTGGAAGGCCTTTGATGACAAGGGCAAGTCACTTAGGTCACTGGCAACGAGCTCTGGACGTGGTTCACGCCCCTCAGGAGCCGCTTCGGACGCCTCACCGCCGAGAAGAGTGGCCAAGGGGCAAGCAGACGACTGACGGATGGACCGGGAGAAGTGGATATTGAACATGTTCCACTTCCTCAATCCCCACATCGTCCGTCAGAAGAAGCCCAATATGTTGGGACTACCAATGGTATGTATATTATAATGTCTGATTTAATTTTTTTTATTTGTTGAAAATATACAATATTTTACAGTACATGCAGATTTCTATCAAAGTGAATTTACAACCTTGATTTTCAGAAGTGCAATGTTTTTACATCCTCTCATACATGTTCCATCACTTTACAGTCTGCTCTGTTTACAGGCTGGCCCTTTTGTACCCTACGGCCCCACAACGTTGGGTGTGGTACCGACGTGAAGTTGACGTATATAGAACATTACACTATCGGCGTAAGTAAGTCAGTGCGCTGTGCTTTGCAACGCAAAATCTTGGGGATGTGTAGGACTTTGCCGGGCCAGTTCCAGTGAGGCAACCGACCATGCTTGCGTTGCGCGTACATTTGCGGCGCAATTTACGGTGCTGGCTTTACGTCCTTCAGCCCGTGTCCTGTTTACCAGCTGTTCAAGTTTATTTTACTGCGATGATGCTGCCTGCGATCCACATACGTGGGCATATGCTGTCGTGATACATAAATTTGTGACCCCAGCATTCCTCATACCTGTTAAGGACACTAACATCCTGCTCTACTTAAGGATTGATTTTAAGGAAAATGCCGAGTTACTGCTCTGTTTTCGGCTGTTCAAATACTAAATCAAAAACAAAAGATACTGGAGTGACATAGTTTCGATTTCCAAAGGACGATGAGTTAATTAGCCAGTGGAAAAATGCATGCCGTCGTGCAGACACAATAAACCATAAACATGCAGTCATCTGTTCAGATCACTTTGCCGCCGACGATTATGCAGACGACATGAAGTCATGCCTTTTAAATTGTGAACCAAGTAGGAGCAAGGGAACATTGAAAAAAGATGCTGTGCCATCTCTTCATCTCCCACGTGGTTAGTACAATTTCTTTAACTATAATAACCTATTTATTTGTGTTTTCAAATAAATTTCTTCATATTCTCATAAAATATATAAAACAAAATATATCTCCCTAATGTTGTTTTTGTCCTTTATTCTGACGTCTCTTTAATTTGCCCTCTTTGACAAGCTTAATTCACCCGATTCGGTATTTCCTTTGCCTCTAAGTATTTTAAAGACATAAGTGAATAAGATGCGAGGTTACTATTTTGGCTGTTTTGTTCAGCTTATGATGCCATCCCTCCACATCGTTGTTTGTCCTAATTCTGTGCCCAAACAATAGCCAGCTCTCCATTTTCCACACCTGACTCTGCAACCACGTTAGGTCAACATAATCCATAAACTCTCTAACTGACCCAATGACACCCACCTTGCCAGAAAGTTCATCAAATGTTTCCTTATTATTATTGCTATAATATAAAATTATTTGTATGGGTCCGAATCAGCCAAAACAAAGGTCCGAATTAGCCTAAACAATTGTCCGAATCAGCCTAGTAAATGGTCTGAATCAGCCAAGACTAAGGTCCGAGTATGATCCGAATCAGCCACAGTCCGAATCAGCCATGGTCCGAATAAGCCTGCATTCTTTGTAGGTTACGTGCCAGTAAAAGAATCAGTAAGCCACTAGGCTTAGTTACCTTAATATGATAAAATCGTCACACTCACAAGCAAAATCACAGCAGGTTAAGCATTACTGTTATCCTAATAGGCTATGTAACTGCGATACACTTCCATATCATCAATCTTAAAGCAACTTACAATGCCAATCTGGTCTTTGTTTGTGCTGGCCTCTCAGCAATCATCAAGATAAACAAAATCTTCAAAACACAGCTACCATACCATTTTCCTCTTCCATCGGGTACTTTTTATGGGTCGCCATGTAATAGTCTTGGCCCAAGATGGTGACTGTAATGAGAAGTTCCTACATGTAAAGTTGGCGGTATTTTTTCTTGTGTTATTGGGTAACGAACGTCTTAACACATTTCTTGACAATCTAGATGAGATACAAGATCATGATCAGTGGATAAAGAAGGTCTTTACGCCCCTTTGCAGTTGGGATCTCCATCTAATAGTGCTAGGTCATATTTTTCCATTAGGTCCGTAACGCATTTCCCATTTTAGTCAAGGTCTTGCTTCCCTATGAAACCTGAGTGCCCACTGAAGTCCCTATGGGCAATCAGAGGCAGGTATGTGCATAGTCTTCTCTGATGCTTTGCGTATGGCGCTTATTATTCGCTCATTTCTTTCTCTATCACTAGTTGTAATTTACATGTAAACTAGAATTAAGTTCAATCTTGCTGTTCTATGATTACCCTCTACTAGTAGAATGTTTGTGAGTTCTGATTTTTCTTTTTTCAACTGGATATCTCCTGTGGGTCTATAAATTAGACCTCCTTTGGTGTCATTTTCGTCTCTCATTGAGTCTACCGCACTGATACTTGTTGGGAATAGCAATTTTTGCTGTTTGATGTGCTTTTCAGTGATGTACATAATTGTGGTATTCTTTTGTGTTAAATCCAGTGGCTTAGCTTTCGTCAGCCATTGGGTACTATTTAGGAGCTTTACTTCAAAATTTCCCGACGCATCTTCTGCTGTTTGCTATCTGTCCACAGCCCATTTCTGCTATTTCTAAAAGTGCCTCTACCATCTAACCTTTTCTGAATAAGTTGCAAACTACTGTATTCTCCTAAACATAATAGCCTAAGCTTGTTATTAAAATTACTTTCTTCACCAATCTACCCAAAACTAATCATCCCTCTTCTACAGCCTACCGCTTAAATTGTTGTTCTAGGTGGGATCTGCCCATTTCGTCACTAGTCCGATTTGTCACCATTTTTTTGAACCCGTTTCGTCACCACATAAATATATTAAAATGCATGACTGATAAAATAATAGTTTTGGAGACAAAAATAGTTTATCAGTTTAACAGCTTATTCGTTTGTCTTAGAAAGTAGCATGATTTCAGCGGAACGCTATACCCAAAAATATACTGTAGTGAACGCCCTAAGAAATGAAATATTAAAATTCCTTTGTGTACATGTAGTACTACACTGCTTGCACTGGATGCAACTGTTGGCAACATTTCAAGAATTTGGTAGTGGTGATGGATTTCTCCTCAAAGGCATCCCACAACTGTCCCAACATCGTTATTCCCTCCTCCCTCCCTCCCTAACCCCTTCCCTTCCTTCTAATTAAATGTATGTAATTAATTGTATTATAAAAGTTGTTTTAGAGGACAAAAACAGTTTAACGCTTTATTACGCTTGTCTTACCTTGCAGCATAATTACATAAGTAGTTTTGAAGAACAAAAACAGTTTAACAGTTTATTACCTTTGTCTTAATTTAGCATCATTTCAGTGGAACACTAAACCCATTAAAATATTGTAGTGAACGCCTTAATTAGTGATTATCGACGTACAACACAAGAGGGAAAGAAAACAAATATAAGATTGGAGGTGTATTATCGCAGTCTAAGGAAAGCAGGATTAATGGTAACGATACAGATTTCACAATGTAGTATTCTTGGTGACGAAATAGACGATGGGCCCGCCTAGACACCCCTCCCCCCACCTATTAGATATGTGCAGCCCCCTTTTTCCTTATTCTTTAGAGATCATAGAATCAGAATCTGCTTGTCTGCACTTCGGCTGTTGGTGATTTTGACCGTAGCAGCGGCCATTTTGAATACATTTTGGGGCACAAAAGGAAAAAATATTACTAATAATGTTTTCTGCTTATATCTTTGTGATTATATATTTTCATACGTTTTTTGGGCCAAGGAATTCATTTTTTTATAGTTCTAAAGCCCCATCATCAATTAAAGTACTTGGTAATACTAAAACTGACGATTGTAGAGAATATGTTATATGAGCACAGTCTATGTATTAGGGCTTGTGCCTTGTATGATAAGGCGCCCTATGAGGTAATGTTAGACTTGCGATAATCTATACGCTAAGTCGGTTGGTATTGCACTTCCATATTCAATGGAGTGTCTGGGGGTTTTGTAGATCACTTACGAAGTCGGTATTATCTTTACGACGATGTGTTAAACTCATGGTTCGGTGAGGTTCTTGTAGAAAACACTAAGTATAAAAAATTATATATTCTTCTGAAGTTTTACATGGTGAAGATCAGGTATGATTGTACAAGTCTTCTAATAACGATAGCTTGATCGCTTCTGCCAATGATGATGGCTAATCCTATTCCTCTACATGATAAAGCTTAGGTAAAGAGGTACAGGTCTTCTAATGACGATAGCTAACTCTGTTCTGCTTGTCTACCATCTCTGTTACAAGTTATGAAGGAACAGACAGTAGTTCGAACATATGAACATACATCAGATGACATAGTTTCATACGACACACAATCAAATGAGAACACGCCTACAGATTCACGTAGGCGGTAGTTGTCTCAAGCAGGGAGCTTGGACTAATGTTTATAAACAATTGAGTGACTACAGGTGACGGCATGTATCTTAGCCTACATACTTATTGTATACGTCATCTTTAGCGTCTCTAGTCTGATCACATTCCTGCAAGCAATCTGGTTGACCTCTTTAGTTTTAGACTTTTATATATATGGACTAACATTCCATATTTTTATTATGTAAACACTTACATCAGCTCGGTCAGCTACCAAAACCAACTACTGAATATTACTCAAACTTGACTTGCATTTGACTTATAAGGAGTGATACAGACACTATGTGAATATATATATATATAAGTAAATAAAAATTCATGGTGTACATGAATTGATTCAAGTAATAAACAATGATATTGGTAAAATAATAGTGATCACATGATATATATAATGATACAGTTTTTTTTTCACTTCATCTCTTTAAGATACTTATGCTACAGAAAATACTAATGTACTCTGATAATTGCATAGAATGAAGATTAACATGATAAAAATCATATTTTAACTGATAACAAATTTCATATATGAATTGATAAAAATTATTAATGTTTATGCTGATTGATTCGTTGATTTTTATGCTAACTGTTTATGTATCTGATTCATTAATCAATATACTAACACATAAATAACTGCAGATATTGGTAAGAAAAAAGGTAACAGATTGATTATAAGCGTACCTGATTTGTTTATACATATGTATATGGATTCATATAATTATGATTAATAAATGTGCACTTTAAATAGATTCCTATTGCGTACCACGCAAAGATATAATTTCGATTGCTGTTATTTGATTGAATTCATTTAATAGATTCCTAGTGCGTACACGCAAAAAATATAGTTTCGATTCTGTTATTTATGATCAATATATATAGGATACATGATACTTTATATATATAGGATCATGACCGAGGTTATACTACTTCACTTTTAACTAGCTTTCGAACAACCTTTTTCGTCCATTACACAGTTCCAGACAACCACCTTTAGCCAAATGAAACGGCCTTTTTCAATGGTTAAAACAAGGGGAAAATTTGCCTGGGCGGGTCCAACGTTCTATTTTTTTGCGCTCATACTTATTCTCTGCATCCTAAGCTACACGATTACGTTCGCGATGAATAAAAAAAAACATCCCCAGCACGAGTCCTTCGCCAGCAAAGTAGAGTTGAATATCCTTCGGGTCGTAATTGTCGGAAGTATGTCCCTTTTGTAGTCGAATTCCGACAGCCGCTGGAGCGTTCCGCATGAAAACGAGATTAACGACGAGATACGGTGTCGGTCGAAGAAGTCCATGAAATTCCTTTCACATTGTAGCGGTTGTTACTTGACTGTAGTCGTCCGCTGCGACGAACACGATTTTTGAAGTTGCGATGTGAAATTCTCGTACTGCAGGATACTGTAACCAGGTTCCATTAATCAGCCTGCAAGTGAAATTATACTTGTCACAAGGGCAAAGTAAATTCAGACGACATCCAAATACAGGGGAGGGGAGAGAGCCATTTAGACCAGACTTAACCCACATGAATTCGCTGATATTTTGGAATTCAAAAGAGTCCGCTGTACAAACTTTTTTATCCATGGCATTAACAATGAGTGAACCTATCCAGGTCCATGATGACTTGTTAAAAATATCCATAATTATAAAAATAAATAGATATCATTACGAATCTCAAAGAAAATTCGATATTACTGGTAGTAAGTTACTAGACAAAGAAGTGGAAAACGGAACTAATTGTAAAAATTGCCAGGCAACATAAAAGTCAAAGAGAAGATTAATCATGATTCTATGTGCCCTAACAAAAATTCATATTCAATTTTCTCGTGCGCATCCTCTGAGGTTAACTTTTAAAACATTATTAATAGGTAGGAGATGCAACGAAAAAAACCCACTATGTAACTAATTTCTATATAAACTTTGGGTTTTTCAAGAAAATGTGACATTTTCCCATGAATGTTTTACTTGAATTGTAATAGGCTAATGTTGCCAAGCTAAATATTTCATATAGACATATCTCGATACTTCTAAATGTCTATGAGGTTCAGAAAAAAAATTAATTCATTTTGTTGTTATAGAAATTCTATTTGCTTATATGTTCATTAATTTTGAAAATGATTACAAGTCCTTAAACTAATTGCATTACACACACGGATAAGAATATGTTATGTGGCCTGTCATGTGGACCTATGAACCACATGTGAAGTTCATGAACTAAGCATTCCTTTCTACCAGTCAATCTGCTTTTGCAAGCAGAGACGACACACAGATGAAGCCTGTGTAAGCAGATTATTGAGGTTAAAAGGAACAAATGCTGATACGGCAATGATGACGTCGTCACTTGGCAGGAGATTGCTCTCAGCCAGCTAAGAGTTACGTTACTTGCTGTAAGAGATACGACTTTAGTATTTTCAAATGATATTTTAGTGTTTTAATTCTCCACCCGCATGAGAAGAATGTCTGAAAAAAAAAAAAAAAAACAGTACCAAAATTGAACAATATATTAGTTTCATGTTGGAAATCTGCATAATTGTAATTATGTTAAATTAAATATTCCTTATTCAAACTATAACTGAAAAGTTTCCATACAAATTCTATATATATTATTTAGCCTGTATAAGATTCATATAGGATTATTTCATAGATAACATTTTCACTTCTAGACTTCCTGATTTTAAAATCTCTTTTATTTTATTTTATTTATTTTTATTTATTATTAGTTTATATTTTATTTATAAATCACCGGGACAGACAGGAATATGTCAGTAGATTTTGGATATGTGTTTTGAACTTTTAGCTTATTTGTCATTACTAAAGCGTCAAGTTAGAGTTCAAATCTTTACGCATATATATTTGGATATTTAATTATCTATGGTTACGTTTGTTATTGATTTTATCGTGATTCCTTTTTTAGTTATACTTTGTAACCCTTCCGACTTCTTACGGAGTGTATTATGTTGACTCCACTTGTATCCATATTTATTTTATTTTTTTTTATATTTATTTATTTATATATATATATTTATAAATTAATTTGGTTGGCTTGAATATGTGGAAAAGTGTTCTAGCGGCGTACCGTATAAGGCTACTTGCGGCATCAATTCTATAGATACAAGATATAAATGATAAAGGTATTTAAAACCGCGAGAACCGCTATAATCCAGTTAGGATCCAATATCACGAGTTGGAACTCGTAAGACATTGCACTTCCTATTTAATTATCAGTTATTCCTACCAAAAACCGATTGACTCTGGGTTGATAAAAATATATTATTGGGTTTTCTTAATGGAAAGGAATTCACACAACGTGTTAAGGAGATTATTATTGATTTACACCACCCGAGTCACAGATTATTATGTGTTGAATTCCATATTTACTGATTTTAGCACTCATAAATATTCGTAAACCCACTCAATTGCGGTGTTCGTTTTTAGTGCTATTAATTCTATATAACGTGTCAGGAAACTATTAACACTAAGAAGTGTTATTCCCTCTGTCAGACTCGTAATTCTGTTAATAATTCTACGTATATTCTTTCAAGGATTGATTTGGCACAGGATAGGCCCTTAACTGACAGTGTCTTAGTGTGTCCCTTGTTTTCATGACACGTGTTACAATCAGTTATGTGCTTTTTATATTTGTAAGCATTGTAGGCCAGTAAAATAGTGATTTGGCTTTCTGTGACATAGTAGGGAACCCTGGATGACGGAATGCAACCAGTTTATGACGATTGGTATGAAAGAGATTATTACTACTACCTGGTCGTTAGTCATCTGCTGTGTTCTTTCGGGTTTTCCTCGTCACGGACCTACAGATAAATATTACATTTGATTACATTTATTCTGATACACATACTTTAAATATACTTTTGCTTTAGGGTTTCTGCTCTAAGTGTTTATTGTTTTTTTCCTAGCCACTGACCCTGTTTCCGTTTCGAAGTGTTTATTGTTTGGTGTTTATTGCTCTGCTGACTCTGTTTCACACCGTTCGAAGTGGTTTATTGTTTGGGTTATGTCTTTGTTGACGCTTGTCGTGTGGTTCAGGTTTGTAACAGTTCTGCGCTCCGACCCAGATATTCAATGCTCGCGATCTCTTGGGTTTAAGGAATTTCTTGTTTAGATACGGTTTTTTAACAATAGGTACGGATGTTTCTATATTTTTTAGTCTAATTAATGGTTCTTTGCGGTATGGTGCGGGATTGCGGGATAATGCGTCAGCTATGATATTTGCTTTCCCAGGTAGATATCTTATCTTGGCTCCAAAGACCTGAATGATCATTTGTCACCGAGTTCCTTTTGGACTGTGATTAAAGCCTTTGAAAAAAACAAACTCGGTAAAGGACTCATGTTCAGTAGGACTTTATCAGGATAGCCATAGATTATGAACTTAAAATGTACTAGTGAGTTAAAGATACCTAGCCCTTCCTTGCCTATTTACTGCATATTTACTTTCAGAGGGCTTTAGTTTACGTGAATAAAAAGCTATAGGGAAGAACTGTTTATCATATTACTGAAGTAGTATCCCGTCTTACACCCTTGGTCTGAGGCGTCTGTTGCAAAAATTCCTTATTTAAATCAGGGATTTTTAAGTTAGGTAAGCTGCATATTCCGCTATTAAGATATCGAACGCCTGTTGATGCTTTTTTAGACCATAATAAATCTACACTCTTCTTCGTAAGATCTGTTAAAGGAGCTGTCATGATTGAAGAGTTACATATTTGCATACGATTGTAATACCCACTACAGCGCAAAAGTGCTGTATCCCCCTTTTACGTTAATAAGTACCGGAAAGTTATGAATAGCCGACACCTTACCATGGACTACTTTTAAGACCTTGACCAGACACATAAAACCTAGATAAACATGTTCGGTTTTAAAAAAACTCACATTTAGATATTTTACTCTGAGATTATTTGTCTTTGTCTCTGTAGCACTAGCTCTACTTTATGTGAATGTACTTCTAAGGTATTAGAAAAGATTACAAGATCATCCATATAGGCATGTAGGTTATCCCCTAATAGTCTCCAAACACTATATGTAATTGGGGTGCAACGTAAGCCGGAGGCATACGTAAAAATTGATAATGTCCCTCCCCTTGATTGGTGCTGAAAACGGTGTATGAGGTACAATCACTTAGGTAATGGTATCTGGTAAAAGCATTTAAGTAAGTCCAAATTGGTGAAAAAAAAAAATTTATTCTAACCTAACAGAGATAAGATGTCGTCGGTACATCGCACTGGAAACTATCGGAAGTCGTTTCCTTGTTTAAGCGACCGTAATCTGCGCAGATACGCCAAGTCCGATCTTTTATGGCATGACGTCTGAGGGAAAAATTATATGGGCTATTTGATTTCCTAATGACTCCTATTACTAACATTTTTCAACTTCGTCATTTATTTCTATTTTGAAATTTCATTGGGGTTCTACACGAAGGTACGTATATAGCTTTATGTTTGTCCTTAGACCGTATTTTGTTTTCAATGACATCCGTTTTTCTCCCAGAGATCACTCGCTAGTGGAGAAACTTCCTGGTATTCAGGTGAAAGATAAAAAAAATTTCTGCTGAATCACCTCTGCTTGAATGACTTTACGGATATTACTTTAGATAGATTATCAGAGAGATTCATCCACGACTGGTTGGGCGTGATTAAAAATTAGCAACAATAAAAAATGCGATATTTATAACTTCCGTATCCACGATATGTATACTTTTAGGGCTTTGTTCGCGGAAATCGTTATATTTCAGAGTGTCGGGAAGGATTAAAATTTCATTTCCCAGCAAAGTCTTTTTACACGCACTAAGACATTCGAGGGTGCATGCTTCTCGAGATTTTGCGTGCAAAGTGCGACTGCGGTTGTGGGAGAATTCTGTTGGGTCATTTGAACAATGTTACGATTTATGAGACAAATGTATTTGTTCTTTTATATAAGTTATTATTTGATTAACTGTCTCATTTTTGTTCAAACGGATTTTAATATGTTTGAAGGTTTATAGGATTTTCCTTTGATAAACACGCACGCTTATTTTGCAGTATGTAAGATAATATTTTGTATACCTCTAGATGGATCTTACAATTACACTAGATACAGATCAATGTTTTTTATAACTATAGAGGTATCTGTAAACGCTCGCTTATCCGGACTTCTCATTAGGGAAGTTCGAACAACAGACGGTGAGTCCGTAAATACTGGTAATTAATTGTACTAAAGAAATAAAACAAGATATTCTAATTTTTACGGCGCGTACAGTTGGGCTTAATCCACCAGTATTTATTAGTAACTTATGTATTAAAAAGAAACGAAAAACCTGCTCCTGATTACTTTATACAGTCGAGTGTTTCATAGGAAAAAATCCTTTTTAATTCAAAAAGATATCGGTATGTATGAACCAACTCGCTTTTCCCCACTCTGCTAGAGTCGCTTATTGTGTGGAATTTGCTATGCTTTGAACACTTGGCAGATTTAACTAACCTTGACCGCTTGACTAGGTGACACAGTCACCGAGTTTGCTTGTTTGATTCTGAACGGGCTACTGTTTCTATTTCTTTTTGTAATAATTAGGATCCTTCTCTTTATTACCTATCGCAACGTATTGTGTGTTTTTAGCATTATGTTGCTGGTTACGTATAAAGCAATGAATGACGAACTATTAGGAACTGAGCGATTACCAATAAGACAAGTTATCACTACTGCATACAATATTAACTGTTTGTACTTCATTCTTTGCTAAAATTTGAAATAGTGAGGGATCCTGGTCAGCGCATTTAGCTGATGAAAGTTTTTTACAGACATGTTATTCCTTGCAATCCAGCCATATTTTAAAGTTAAGTTGAGTCATTGAGGTTCATATTTTATATAACTCAAAAACTCAAGGCTAAAACTGCGATCGGGACTTTGCAAAGGAGCATTTATTGTCATGACCCGAAATAGTGTTACCTCTAATTTATATAGATTTGTACGGGTGTTCCACTTGTTTTTTTTTTTGTGTGTTTTCTAATCACTACGGTGCTTAACGACCCTATCCATGCATCTGTATAAATACAGACGTCCACTGCGTAAACGCATATTCACTGTTTAATATGATTTGTTACGTAAGGGATTAATAATCACCCAAAATTATAAAATTAACATAGTATATGATTATGATATTTCAGTAGAACTTCTGGAAACAGACACTCAAAGATAAAAAAACTCGCAGTAGCGAAATCTCAATGATGTAGATAATTTCTGTAAAAAAGTAAGATTAAGAATGTCTCGTAACTTCAGCCACAGGAATAACGAAATTCGACCTGCAAAGGAAACACTCAAAGTTACTCCAAATGAATAAAAAATTGTACTTAGCTTGCTTTTGTGGGAAGTCACGGTGTTCCGATAACGACACACGGCCTTGGTCCTCCTTCTCTATTTAGCGGATGACCTGGTTTGGCTTCAGTTTCCCCCGTGCGCGTTGTTTCGATGATTCGAGCCCTTGAAAGATCCGATGCTGCAGACGCGTTCGGTTTGTTTCTTGAAGTTCCGGAACGCTCACTAACGATGTTTTCTTGAATGATTCTAATGAGAGACGAAGCTTGCGTTGTCGTAAGAAAAAGACACGTCGGTTTTGTTTTCTTGAAGTTATTCACTAAACGATGATACTAAATTGGTTGAAGAATCTGTTGCTTTCGTCGTCGTTGAAGAGTTCTTATTGTTTTCTGAAGTCGCTTACTAACGATGATAACTAGGTTGCTTGAAGAATCTGCTGCTTCCGTCGTCGTTGACTTCTTATGATACATGATTTATTATTCTGATTTTTCTTCGTAGGACGTTGTAGAGTTCTTCTGGTACGCTGGCCACCAATATTAGGGCTTGTGCCTTGTATGATAAGGCGCCCTATGAGGTAATGTTAGACTTGCGATAATCTATACGCTAAGTCGGTTGGTATTGCACTTCCATATTCAATGGAGTGTCTGGGGGTGTGTTAGATCACCTTATCGAAAGTCGGTATTATCTTTACGACGATGTGTTAAACTCATGGTTCGGTGAGGTTCTTGTAGAAAACACTAAATATTATATATTCTTCTGAAGTTTTAACATGGTGAAGATCAGGTATGATTGTACAAGTCTTCTAATAACGATAGCTTGATCGCTTCTGCCAATGATGATGGCTAATCCTATTCCTCTACATGATAAAGCTTAGGTAAAGAGGTACAGGTCTTCTAATGACGATAGCTAACTCTGTTCTGCTTGTCTACCATCTCTGTTACAAGTTATGAAGGAACAGACAGTAGTTCGAACATATGAACATACTATCAGATGACATAGTTTCATACGAACACACAATCAAATGAGACACGCTACGATCACGTAGGCGGTAGTTGTCTCAAGCAGGGAGCTTGGACTAATGTTTATAAACAATTGAGTGACTACAGGTGACGGCATGTTATCTTAGCCTACATACTTATTGTATACGTCATCTTTAGCGTCTCTAGTCTGATCACATTCCTGCAAGCAACTCTGGTTGACCTCTTTAGTTTTAGACTTTTTATATATATGGACTAACATTCCATATTTTTATTATGTAAACACTTACATATGAAGCCGAGAATATTGACGAACATATTATTATTCTTAATGATTTAGCGCTGTATGTTATTCATGACAAGAATCTTTGTTATTTTTAATGCAATAATGTCTTGTATCATTATTAAGTTATAATCAATGCGGGATTTATTTATTTTTAGGTATGAGAACTCATAATAGCCACTGACACTCCGGATGAAAAACCATTGAAGCTGAAATTGACTAAGAAGGAAAAAAATTAAGGTCATCGACAGTATTGCAACTAACATGTTTAATTCACTATGAAAGCAATAATTCAGAAAAGAATGTGAGACCTTTAACAGACCACAGTTTGAATATGATCCATGAAAAAAATTGATTAGACAAAAAAGTGACAAACCGAATGAAAGACATATCTTAAGCATTTACATGGAACTCATAATTGGTGTTATAAGAGCTTTACTAATATTTCCAGACTCTTAAGGAGAACGTGTACAGCTGATGAAAATCAGGCTACTACCTTTAGATCAAAGAGCGGAAGGACAATGAAGAAAGTAAAGCCCCAACACCACTTTTTCCTTCGACTGTTTGTCTAATGTTCAACAGGTACAGGAAAAAGGTGAAGGGGCGTATGTATCGAAATTCCCATCAAATGTCATTCTCCTTCATGCTCTAGAAGCAAAAAAAAAAAAAAAAAAAAAAAAAAAAAAAAAAAAAGAATACCAGAGACTGAATACATAAATTGCATCATTGACAGAAACGCAGTATTACAAGCACAAGTAGCATGCCTACTACATTTGGTAAACTAGCTGAGAGTGTTTGACCAGCTAACTAAAGTCAGCCGGGTTGATTTTGTTACTGACACATACTAACAACTTTCAGTTAAAAATCCAGAGAGAAGGCGAAGAGGAGCATCGACCACATTATTGCTTAAGGGTAGTTTAACAAAAATTCCCCGAAACTGGGAAAGTTTCATGACAGACAAAGAACAAAGAGCAATTGATACATTTCTTATTCGGAGAATAGAACCAAGATAGATATGTAATCACGTAAAAAAAACAGTGATTACTTTGTGAGTGGTCAAAACTGCGCCGTTATCACAAGTTCTGATAGATCTCGAACAGACACATATGAGGTTGAAGCCCTGAAATCATCCCAAGAGGAGGCTGACAAAATTATTTTGCATCTTCATCATATGGCTTCTCTGTTATCAGATCATCAGATAGAGATGTGTTCATCTTGTCGCTAAATTTGCAAAAAACCATAAAACAAACTGTATTGTTCGATACAGGAGTAGGAAACAAAAGACGCCTCATAGAAGTACAAAGAGTTATAAATGAAACTGGTCAGGAGATATGTGAAGTCTTGCCTTCCTTTCATGCTTTTCTGGATGTGATAGTGTGAGCGCATTTGTTCGGAAGGGCAAGTTACTGCCATGGAATTATTACAGAAAAACACTGAGTTTATCTCCACTTTCAAATCTCTTGGATCCAGTCTTTCTGTGGACGTAGATACTTATATCAAGCTAAAAGTTTACATGTTTACTCTACAATCAGTCGTCAATTCATTCATCTATTGACAAACTACGTTATAATAATTTTCTTCAAAAGTACAGCCCCAGATCAGCTATTCTCTCAGATTGTGATGGGATAGATATGAGTTTGCTACCTCCATGCCGCATGTCTCTTGGGGAACACTTATAAAGAGGGCAAACTATCAAGCATTCATATGGAATAGAGCAGATCAAGCTAAACCAGATGTACCTTCTCCAGAAGGGCATGGGTTGGGTGGTGGTGTCATTGAAGGACGCTTAGAATTGTATGGTGTAGTGGATCACTGATGCCACAAGAACTGATTGATGTTGAATCTAGGGGATCATGTAGAGGAGGGAGAGATGGAGGAGGAGCCGTATGAAGTTGATGAATGGGATGAAATTAACAATATCACTGATTTGGTGTATGAATATGATGATTAAATCTGCAGTATTAATTGTAGGTCCTTACATTGCATTTAATTAATCATTCTCGATAACTATTATGATTAAAATTGTTTCACTAATATAAACCAAAAATCTATGTATATTTACTTACCTTTATCGAGTACCGGAGTGCTATTACTGTACTATAAAGCATAATTCTTTCTAATCCAATGTGCCAAAGAATATATTAATTTGATTCAACTAATCCAACACAATCGATTGTACTTCTGTATAAATTTGCTTTATCACAAAGAAGAATAGTTTTCAACATTGCTTTAGTCAAAAATGTATTTATTTTTAGCTTATGTAAGCAGCTTGTTTTTATTTTGATGTTTTTCTACTAAATGAGATGCCGCATAAATATTAACGTTGTGCATAAAAGATAATACTGATTTCCGTATGTAATTAACAACTCAAATCATTTTCATGTTAGCGTGTGTGTTCAAGGGCTATAAAACCAAACTTTATTAAATCAAATGTCTTAATAAACATATTTATTTGCTTTTGCATTTAATTCATTATTTATTTTAATGTCAAATGCACTTTTGTTTCTTAGGCATTAATATTACCAAAATGAACACTTTAATTTATTGTATCTGTACCACTAAATTTCTTAAAAACCCATTCATATTTCGAATCGTCTCTTTTTCTAATAAAAACCAAAGATTATTCATTTAATTTCTTTTCTTATTTTCCTTTGATTCGATGGGACAGAATCCTATGATTTAATCTAATGTCTTTTGATGAGAAATTACATCAAATTACATTACCTATTCCTTGCCCACTTAGTTAAGATAATACTTTTTGAAATTACTTGAAATTATATATATTTTTTAATTATTTTCAAATTTTGGATGTAGCAGCCAAAATCTCGACATCTCAGAGTGCAGAAAATCATACTCTGAATCAATTAACTGTAAAGAAATAAAAAAAAAAAGTAGATTCTACAGAGATATATTGGTCGGGGGAAGGGGAGAGGCAACTGGTCCATGCTCCACATAGCAGATGGCTGCACCCAAGAAGAAACCGCCTCCTAAGCGGTGAAGGTAATTTTTCTCATGGTATATATGGGCTTTAATTTTGGACTAAATATAACATATCATTTATGAAATAGCATCTAAAAAGCCTGCTCTTTAAGGATATTCCAATTCTAAAACTCTATCTCTTCAATGAATGAAAGGAGAGCAAACTATAATAATATACATTTTTCGTGAGAGTCAAATATTTATATCTAAACCTAAATAACTTATTGACTCCTATTTTTTCGATGAAATAAACTATTTCATTCGATTCAGCGTACTTTAAAACCAGCAGTTCCTTACCATTTTTCATATATATATTTGTTTCTGCGTGACAAACAACTGACATTATTTTTTTTTATATCCAATTTTTGTCCTGAATATTTTTCAATTTTTGGCTGTAGCAGCCAAAATCACCAAAATCCAAAGTACAGACAAACAAATCTGAATCTATGGACTCTAAAGTATGGAAAATAAAGTGGTCTGCAAAAATACCTATGGGGGGGCGATGTTTCGGCTGCTGGCCCATGGTCTAATAGTAGTAGTAGGTGGGATATGCTTATGAAACGGCTCCCTTGCTTGTTTTATTCCTCCTTTGTGTTTTTTTTTTTGAGTTTCCTCTCTCTGAAATACCACATTTCTTTTATGAAATCTTTCCTATTCTCCACGTCCTTCCTCAGTAGATCTACCAACAAGAGTATATTTGCTACTAATTCCTCTTTATTTTCTTGATATGGTTGCTGCATAAAACTATATCTATTTCTAATCTCATTGTATGCTGGACAGTAAAGTAAAAAAATTTCTAAATTTTTATTTTGTTCCTCACAACATAAACATTATACCTAGTCTGGTCCTACTGATCAGCATTGTTTTTTCAGTGTTGTTATACCAGATTTCTTCTCTTATGTTTTCTTTCTATTTTCTGTAGATTCTTAAAGTTGATTTTTCATTCATTTCTTTCTGCCATGCTTTTCTGTCCCAGTTGTTTATTATTTCTCTTAAATTTTTTTCTTTAACTGCTTCAATTTTACTTAGTTTTATGTTTAGTTCTTTCATATATTCTTTTACTTTCATTATCCAGGTTTTTTTTTCATACTGATCCATGGTTATCTCATATGGGAGCCTATTTCCACCACTCTTCAATGTATGTTTCGGGTAAAATAGTTTATTCTTGATATCTCTTGAATGGCAGGAAGAGGCTCCTATTTCAGAACTTAACGCACAACTTGTTGTGTAACTTGGCGCTTTCAAAATGGCTCTACATACTTGATTGTCTATCTTCTGAAATTTATTTAGAGTTTTCTTGTCAAGTTTCATGACTTCCGTGGCATACATGAATGATGGCATGGCTAATCCTTTTCCAATACAATTTTCCTATTTTTACTCTGCTACAGCTTTTATTGATGACTGCATTAGCCATATTTGCCATCTGCTTTGCTTTAATTTGGGCCCTTTTTATCTGTTCTCTGAAGCAGTCTTTCATGTTGTTAATTCTCACTCCTAGGTATTTAATATGCTTAACTATTTTTATTCCTTCTACGTGCTCCATATTTTCCACATCATCGATGCTATACCAGTCGTTGTATATTAGTATGTTACTCTTGTCC